>NC_084734.1:4026659-4376635 GCF_033978785.1 Entelurus aequoreus
ACCACTAAATGGTAACACCCGAATAAGTTTTTCAACTTGTTTAAGTCGGGGTCCACAGTGGTCTACAGTTCTACTTTATGTCTGACAGTAGACTTGATGTGGAAGCGTTAAAAATGACAACACGGCTGGCGGTCTGGAGATGAAGTGGAAGGTGGCTTGGCCTGGAGGAGGGCTTCGGCATGTAAATAAGACCGCCCACAAAAAGGCACCCTCTGAAGAGACGGTCAGAAAGCAGCTCGAAGATGTTGTGCAAAACAAAATCCATACAAAAATGTTGACCAAAGCACCACCATTACATGTTATGTAGACCACAAGGAGGTATTTTAAATGTCGAAAACAATATCACAACACGACTCCTTTGAAGATAATTGTAATTGTGTTCCTTGCTGCTGTCCATGGTGTTAAAATATTGACGTTTAAAGCAGACCTAATCCAATTCTTGTCGAAGAAAATTGATAGTTATAATCAATTCATACTTTGTATTTTGCCCACTTCCATATGAACATTAAGCCATTTTATTTACAGTTTTATATTGTCAAAGAGTAACTGAATATGAACTGAACCTAAAGAAAAAAACATTAAACATACTCGGCCAATTAAGCTGATTCTGATTTTGATTGTGATGAAGATTCTGACATAGTTAGGTAGGCTAATTACATAAAGTGCTCGGACCAAAAAAGCATATTAAAATCAATAACAATGCCCTTTGCAATTGTGTTTTGATCCTATTGCAAAATACTTCTTTTGTCCTGTTTTTTTTACAAATTGTTTTTGTAACTTGAGGAACCTGCCAGTCAGAGTTCAGGGTTAGACGCACTGTTAAAAGGCAGAGCGTGATGACGCAACCTCTCTCTGACCGGATTCTATTTCAAATCACGGCCGACTGTAAAAGACGAGACCCGAAAATCCTGGGGCCGTACTTTTCAAGCTTCTTAGAATTACTCCTAAGAAGTCTGCTAAGAGTTGACTTAAGAGTAAATAAATTATTCGCTGAAAGCTGCACTTAAAAGTTAGTTATCAAGCGTCTTACTCACACTTTCAGCGAAGTGTAGGACTGAATCTTAAGTGTCACACTCAGAGCTGAATTATGACATTACTATGTGCCGTAAACGGAATTTTAGGTGACGTCATTTCTGTGTCCATAGAAATGACCAATCACGGAAGGGAATCCGTTGTCTAAGAATAAAGAAATATCTTGGAAATATTTAAGTGGACAATGGGAGTGTATATTTTGACAATAAACTACAAAATAATACAAAACAAACTAGTCCCCCGTCTCCCTCTCTTCTATCGCCCACACACTCACTGACGTCACTCACCTCACGGCCACACACATACGCTACTGTCATAACATTTTCTTTCCAATTCATTAATTAGGCAACTAATTTGAAACTGGTGTGGGTGGCTCTATATATACTAGCCCACTGCAGCCACATGCAGAAATCAACAAGGAATCGAAAAGTATTAAATCTGTGACAAAAATAATATCCGCTCTGTCTAAACGATACCGTTTGATCAGCTGCTCGTCATCAAAAAAAACAACAACATTGTTCCGTTCCCTGAACGTTCGCGCACGTCTCTCTCGCCTCAGTGCCATCCCCTGCTGGCAACTCCTAGCCACTTAAGACACCTCTGAAGGTCTCGTAAATATCGTGGAGAGTAGGAGTGATTCTTAGACTTAAGAACGTTGATAAAAAGCTTTTATTCTTAAGTTTGAGAGTAGGACTAAATTTCGCAAATTCTCAGGACTTAAGTGTAAAATGGCACTCTAAGAAGCTTGATAAGTACGGCCCCTGAACTTCAACACACATTCAGTCATTCTTGATGTAAATGCAAAAAAAGTGACACTACAACACTATATTTGAGGATGTTGTGTTAAATGGTTACTGTGCATCATTTTAACCTGCCAATGGGTTTTTTATCCCACTATTTTGTATTTATTAAACAATGGGTTTTTTATCCAAGTATACAATTTTCATCTTTAGTCACCTGGCACTTCATGGGTTTGTGCAATGGATCAAAATATTATCCGGTGCTGTTCGATGCTTGACTTATGCAGTTAATCATGCTTTTGTGTTGTTTAGCGTCGGAACGTTTGGGTTTTTATTGTATTTAAGTATCTTATAATAGTATGTGTTTTAATCAAATATTTAGTCAAATAAATGTACAAAACTAATTCAGCCTCTTCCAATTTATTCTGGTATTTTAGTTGTATTGTATTTGCTTTATGTACCCAATCACTTAGAATTACTACATTTTTGGTGTGATATGTTTAGTTTGCATTTATTTTAAAATATGAAGAATATTGTTTTGTGCTGGTTTTATGTGAAAAGTGGTGAATATTATTGTGCTGTGGTAGAAAAGGTGAAATTCACCCTTTCGACTCTAAGGGACGCTCTTAGTCAGCATTTGGATGTCCTTTCATTCAGTCCATCACTGACTGTGGAAGCAGATTCGCTACGTGTTCATTTGAGGTCTAGGACGCATTGGAGTGAACAACAAAATTCACACGTTTTTGGTTAATTGAAGTCGTTTTTTTAGATCTAGAGAGAACTGATGATTGAAAAGAATATTTGTCGTTTGATTTAGTGGATACAAATCTTTTTATTTTTTTGGAAAAAATGGCACCTCGAAAATGCGTCGCTGACGCACGATGGATTCGGCGATTGTTGTCTGGACCACGACGCCAAATGGAACTACTTCTTTGCATCCTTTATTTGGTCACCACGGTAAGTGGTCAGATTCGTTATTCTATCCCAGAAGAAATGAAGAAAGGCTCAGTGATCGGTAATGTGGCGCAAGATCTCGGCTTGGATGTGAAAAGGCTGCGTTCAGGGCGGGCCCGCATCGTGACGAGGGGAACCAACCAGTACACCGAGCTGAAGACAGACAAAGGGCTTCTCGTCGTTAACGACAGAATAGACCGGGAGCAGCTTTGTGGAGATGTGACGCCATGTAGCTTCAGCTTTGAGGTCATTTTAGAAAACCCGATTGAATTGCACAGAATTATTGTTGAGGTTTTGGATATAAATGATCATGCTCCCATCTTTGCAAATAAAGATGAAGCTCTCATATTTGAAATAAGTGAATCAGCTGCAGTAGGAGTGCGCTTTCCTCTGCAAAGTGCAGAGGATGAAGATGTAGGACAAAACGCATTGCAGAATTATATTTTGTCACCAAATGATCATTTTATACTGAATCAGCATGCAAATCCAGATGGCAGCAAATATGTTGAAATGGTGCTCCAGAAGCCTTTAGACAGAGAGCAACGTCCCCGTTTGTCTTTAAAATTAATTGCAGTGGATGGTGGAACACCACAGAGATCTGGTACAGTAAATATAGAAATAAACGTGTTAGATGCAAATGACAATGAACCCATATTTAATCAATCAGAATATAAAGCAGCTGTCATGGAAAATGCAGTAAAAGGAACTAGTATAATTACTGTAAATGCTACAGATGCTGATATTGGTTCAAATGGACTCATCACATATAGTTTGTCCAAAAAGAGAGGAAGTGCCGCACAAATATTTAATATTGATGACAAAACAGGAACACTGTATTTGTCTGGTCAACTCGATTATGAAAAGGACAGAAAATATGAAGTGAGGGTGGAAGCAAAGGATCAAGGTGGGCTTACTGGGACCAGTAAAATTATATTTGATGTAATTGATGTAAATGACAATGCTCCAATTATTAATATAATGTCTTTTTCAAGTCCTCTGTCCGAAGATTCACTTCCTGGTACAACAATAGCAGTTCTAAACATACAAGATGCAGATTCTGACAGAAATGGACAAATAACATGTTCAATAAATGGAAAAATGCCTTTTAAATTGGAGAACTCTTTAACAAATTATTACAATTTGATTTCAGATCAGTACTTTGATAGAGAGTCTGTCCCAGAATATAACATAACAATAACAGCCACTGATCTTGGAATGCCCCCTCTTTCTACCTCAACAAAGTTACATCTTAGAATCTCAGACATTAATGACAATGCACCATTATTTGATAAAAACATTTATTCTGCTTATGTCTCAGAGAATAATTCTCCTGGCATTTCCATATTTGCTGTCACTGCCAGGGATGCTGACTGGAATCAAAACGCGAGAATATCTTATCTTTTAGAGGACACACAGATAAGTGGCAGTCCTGTTTCTACTTATGTTTCTTTAAATTCTGAAACTGGAGTTATTAGTTCTGTTCGATCATTTGATTATGAGCAAATTAAACAACTGGACTTGGTGGTCAGAGCTCAGGATGGAGGTTCTCCTCCTCTTAGCAGCAATGTGAGTGTTC
Organism: Entelurus aequoreus; assembly: GCF_033978785.1. Classification (NCBI taxonomy): domain Eukaryota; kingdom Metazoa; phylum Chordata; class Actinopteri; order Syngnathiformes; family Syngnathidae; genus Entelurus; species Entelurus aequoreus. Next base: position 4,030,962 of record NC_084734.1, read on the forward strand.
GCATCCTGATCCAGGACCAGAACGACAACGCCCCCCAGGTCCTGTACCCGGTCCAGACGGGCGGCTCGGTGCTGGCTGAAATGGTGCCTCGTTCAGCAGATGTGGGCTACCTGGTGACTAAAGTGGTGGCTGTTGATGTGGACTCTGGACAGAACGCCTGGCTCTCCTATAAAGTGCACAAAGCCACAGACAGGGCGCTGTTTGAAGTGGGCCTACACAATGGAGAAATAAGAACTGTCCGCCAAGTCACTGATAAAGATGCTGTCAAACAAAGACTGAGTGTTCTAGTGGAGGACAACGGGCAGCCCTCTCGTTCAGCTACAGTCATTGTTAACGTGGCGGTGGCGGACAGCTTCCCTGAAGTGCTGTCAGAGTTCACTGACTTTAGCATGCACGACAAGGAGTACAATGACAAGCTGACTTTTTACTTAGTCTTGGCTTTGGCTGTAGTCTCCTTCCTCTTCATCACCTGCTTGCTGCTCATCATATCAGTCAAAGTGTACAGGTGGAGACAGTCTCGCGTCCTCTACCACTCCAACCTCCCTGTCATTCCATATTATCCACCACGTTACTCAGACACTTTGGGGACAGGGACTCTCCAACACGTGTACAATTACGAGGTGTGCAGGACCACCGACTCCAGGAAAGGTGACATGAAGAATATGCAAGCCATGAGTCAAAGTTTAGTGAGTGTGGATGGAGCTGATGCTGATACACCACATGTGACCAAGCAGATGTCAGGAAACTTTTCACAGATGTCAACTTTGGTGAGTGAAATATTTTACCATTCATTCTATATTTGTGTGGTATAAAACTTACACTGCCATCAAGAGGTTACAGTATTGTCACTTTACAACTTGAAGCTTCTGCTTCCTCTACAGATGTTTAACAACATGAAGGCTTTTTTACTGACTTCCCGGGTCATTTTATATGACCTTATCAGAATACTCTTGTTGTGTTTTTTGATCATTGTTTAGAGAAATATAGCATTATGGCTGGAGTCAAATATTTCACATTTATTTATGTGGTTTTATATGACAAATGTCATTGATTTAATGAGTGTTGTAATTTGTATTGCTGCTGCACATTGTGTTGACATATCGACATTTAAGCGGACCTATCTTGGAAGATAATTATCATATTCAATTTACACTTTGTATTTTACCCGCTTCCTGTTGCAAATTGACACACACATTTTTTGTTATATAGTATTATATTTTTAAAGGACTAAATAAAATCTGGAGGGGGAAAAAAACATTACATGAAGTTTGGTAGTCTTATAGACTGCTTGAACAAAATACTTTTATTAACAACAATAAGAATACATTTTGTAATTGCGTTTTGATACCATTAAAACACCTCCTTTTTAAACAAATATTTATTATAGTCATACATTTTTGTATGGTGTGAGCTCTTAATTTATCATTTATCTGACAATATGAAGAACATTGATTTTGACTGATAATGTATTTAATGTGAACATGTTCAGTGATATTTATTGTGCAATTGTTGAATATAGATGTGAAATTCACCATTTAGACTCTAAGGGACGCTCTTGGTCAGCATTTGATTGCCGTTCCATTCAGTCCATCACTGACTATGTAATGAAACATCCTCGCTGTGTTCATTTGAGCTTGAGGACGCATTAGAGTCAACTATATCCACACGTTTGTGTCCATTTTAAGTCTTTGTTGGATCTATAACGAACGGATATTTTTAAAAGAAGATCTGTCGTTTGACTTGCTGGATGCAAATCTTGTTATTGCAAAATGGCACCTCGAAAATGCGTCGCTGACGCACGATGGATTTGGCGATGGTTTTCTGGCCCACGACACCAAATGGGACTTATTTTTTGCATCTTTTATTTGGTCACCACGGTAAGTGGTCAGATTCGTTATTCTATCCCTGAAGAGACGAAGAAAGGCTCAGTGATCGGTAATGTGGCGCAAGATCTCGGCTTGGACGTGAAAAGGCTGCGTTCAGGGCGGGCCCGCATCGTGACGGGAGAAAACGTCCAGTACACCGAGCTGAAGACAGACAAAGGGCTTCTCGTCGTTAACGACAGAATAGACCGGGAGCAGCTTTGTGGAGATGTGACGCCATGTAGCTTCAGCTTTGAGGTCATTTTAGAAAACCCGATTGAATTGCACAGAATCATTGTTGAGGTTTTGGATATAAACGATCATGCTCCCATCTTTGCAAATAAAGATGAAGCTCTCATATTTGAAATAAGTGAATCAGCTGCAGTAGGAGTGCGCTTTCCTCTGAAAAGTGCAGAGGATGAAGATGTAGGACAAAACGCATTGCAGAATTACATTTTGTCACCAAATGATCATTTTATCCTGAATCAGCATGCAAATCCAGATGGCAGCAAATATGTTGAAATGGTGCTCCAGAAGCCTTTAGACAGAGAGCAACGTCCCCGTTTGTCTTTAAAATTAATTGCAGTGGATGGAGGAACACCACAGAGGTCTGGTACAGTAAATATAGAAATAAATGTTTTAGATGCAAATGACAATGAACCCATATTTAACGAATCAGAATATAAAGCAGCTGTTCTAGAGAATGCAGTTAAAGGAACTAGTATAATTACTGTAAATGCTACAGATGCTGACAGTGGTTCAAATGGACTCATCACATATAGTTTGTCCAAAAAGAAAGAAAGTGCAGCAGATATATTTAATATTGATGAAAAAACAGGCACAATTTATGTGTCCGGTCAAATAGATTATGAAAAGGACAGAAAATATGAAGTGAGGGTGGAAGCAAAGGATCAAGGTGGACTTACTGGGACCAGTAAAATTATATTTGAGGTCATTGATGTAAATGACAATGCTCCAGTTATTAATATAATGTCCTTTTCAAGTCCGCTGCCTGAAGATTCACCACCTGGTACAACAATAGCAGTTCTAAACATAAAGGATGCAGATTCTGACAGAAATGGACAAATAACATGTTCCATAAATCGGAAAATGCCTTTTAAATTAGAGACCTCTTTATCAAATTATTATAATTTGATATCAGATCAGTACTTTGATAGAGAGTCTGTCCCAGAATATAACATAACAATAACAGCCACTGATCTTGGAACGCCCCCTCTTTCTACCTCAACAAAGTTACATCTTAGAATCTCAGACATTAATGACAATGCACCATTATTTGATAAAAACATTTATTCTGCTTATGTCTCAGAGAATAATTCTCCGGGCATTTCCATATTTGCTGTCACTGCTAGAGATGCTGATTGGAATCAAAATGCGAGAATATCTTATCTTTTAGAGGACACACAGATAAGTGGCAGTCACGTTTCTACTTATGTTTCTTTAAATTCTGAAACTGGAGTTATTAGTTCTGTTCGATCATTTGATTATGAGCAAATTAAACAACTGGACTTGGTGGTCAGAGCTCAGGATGGAGGTTCTCCTCCTCTCAGCAGCAACGTGAGCGTTCGCATCCTAATCCAGGACCAGAACGACAACACCCCCCAGGTCCTGTACCCGGTCCAGACGGGCAGCTCGGTGCTGGCTGAAATGGTGCCTCGTTCAGCAGATGTGGGCTACCTGGTGACTAAAGTGGTGGCTGTTGATGTGGACTCTGGACAGAACGCCTGGCTCTCCTATAAAGTGCACAAAGCCACAGACAGGGCGCTGTTTGAAGTGGGCCTACACAATGGAGAAATAAGAACTGTCCGCCAAGTCACTGATAAAGATGCTGTCAAACAAAGACTGAGTGTTCTAGTGGAGGACAACGGGCAGCCCTCTCGTTCAGCTACAGTCATTGTTAACGTGGCGGTGGCGGACAGCTTCCCTGAAGTGCTGTCAGAGTTCACTGACTTTAGCATGCACGACAAGGAGTACAATGACAAGCTGACTTTTTACTTAGTCTTGGCTTTGGCTGTAGTCTCCTTCCTCTTCATCACCTGCTTGCTGCTCATCATATCAGTCAAAGTGTACAGGTGGAGACAGTCTCGCGTCCTGTACCACTCCAACCTCCCTGTCATTCCATATTATCCACCACGTTACTCAGACACTTTGGGGACAGGGACTCTCCAACACGTGTACAATTACGAGGTGTGCAGGACCACCGACTCCAGGAAAAGTGACATGAAGAATATGCAAGCCATGAGTCAAAGTTTAGTGAGTGTGGATGGAGCTGATGCTGATACACCACATGTGACCAAGCAGATGTCTGGAAACTTTTCACAGATGTCAACTTTGGTGAGTCAAATATTTCACTCGTTCTCTATTTTCATGGCAACGTTCAATGATTCAAGTAAAATAACATAACTGCTGCCCTATGGTGTTGAAATATTGACATTTCAAACTGTTCTTACGCACAGCTCAACTATATCGTAGCATATCGGTTTCCAACAGGGGTCCACGACTGCTCAATGCTTCTCTATGAATAGCTAACATGGTTTTACAAGTGAGGAGATTACAATTATACCTCCTTTTATCAATGGACAGACATGATTATGTATGCATGCAGCAGTGTGAAGTGGAAGTTACAATAAATATCATAAAAAGTTCAGAAGATAAAACGGCCATAAATATTAGTATAGTCTATAAACAAGATGCAATTTGGCTTTAGAAAACATCACTCTACTGAGACGGCTGTTTGATTCTTTCTGGAAAGCATAGCTGGATGCAGGTGGTGTAATTTGTGCGGTTTTTCATCGATTTTAGAAAAACATAATTAACCACCAGACACTGTTGACTAAATTGTCTTGTTTCAACTTTTCCTCATGTACTCTGCGATGGACTGAATCATACATGCATGCAAGATCACAGTGTGTTAGGAGACAGAACATTAGGTCAACATCACATAACAACAATCTTGGGATACCACAGGTGTCAGTGCTTGGTCCACCCCTTTTCAGATTGTTTATAAACGATCTGCCAAGTTGTTGTCCTTCAAATGTCACCTTGCCAAATGTATGCCGATGATGCTTTGCCGTATGTCAAGGCAAAATATTTAAAAAAAACTTGCTTCACAAAAACTGACAGACGTTATGAAAAATATGCATGACAGGCATGAAAAATTATTATATTATTATAGAAGTTTATTTGAAATAGGGACAGATACAAAACCATAGACATCTGAAACAGTTATCCGATGTATGCATCATAGTGTTTGTAGCCAAAGCTAATTTACAACACTTGTCCCCAACAACAACAACAACAACACAGATCCAACATCATTAAAATAGGAAAATAAAAAATAGAATGAGTTGATAATAATGATAATAGTAATAATACAGACAAAGTGCAAACTGGATAAAAGCCAATAATAATAATAATAACACAGACAAAGTGCAGACTAGATAAAAACAAATTAGTAAAAATGAATAAAAACTAAACATGGGAACACGATTGTTGCTCAACTAGCCATAATTGTGTTTGTTTTTTGAAAGTGACAAGTGCAGGTATACTTTTCAAAGTGTCCGGTAAAGAGTTCCATGGTTGTGGTCCTTTTATTGAAAAGGCAGTCTGGGCAAAAGATGTTATACGGAATGCAACACAACAGTTGCCTTTTGACACTGCTCGGGTGGTAGATGTGGTACCACTTTGCAGTCTTGTAATTGCCTTGCAGAGCAATTGGGGAGCAGAGTTATACAAGCATTCAAAAACCAGTTTGACTGTGTGTAACAAAATAAAATTGGTAATACTTAAAATATTGTATTTGGTTCAAATTTGGCAATGATGATATCGTATACTCTTCTTGTCTAGAACTTTCAAGGTGCGGTTATAAAGACACTCAATTTTCTTGATTGATGACTGGTGTGCCTGGGACCATGTAGTTAAGCCATAAAATCCCAACTATACCTGAACATATCTAAGACTGTGTACTTCTCAAAAAATGCAAATACTGACAGTGATCCCAATGTTTTAGAAGTAGTACAAGAGTTTAACTACTTTGGAATCGCTTTTGACCAGGGGTGTCAAACTCATTTTAGCTCAGGGGTCGCATGGAGGAAAGTCTATTCCCACGTGGGCCGGATGGGTAAATTCATGGCATAATAAACTAAAAATACAACTACGACAACTTCAGATTGTTTTCTTTGTTCTACTTCATCCCAAAATAGAACAAGCACATTCGAAAAATGTACATATCGCAAATAATCTTCTTGACAAAACACTTCAAGTTAGTCGAAAATTCTCAGGATCGAAGACGTAATTCTGCAGCAACTTTTATTTTAACCATTTGTGTGGGTTATGATTATTTATTTTGTCGAAATGGAAAATAAGAACATCAAATAAGTCGGCATCCCAGTAAGAGAAAACATTGTACAGTAAGTGATTGATTAATTATGTTTGTAGTTTGTATTTCTTGTTCAGCACTTAGCAATAGTGTTACATGATGCTTAGTTTCACTAAAGTGGCATCTGTTTTGCACACATGTTCTAAAACTTGTAGATCATCCCCCTTATATTCAGGCTCACAAACATAAGGCTCTGAATCATAATTTTCCCAAATACATTGTTGTTGGCTCTCACAAAGTCTGCATGATTGGCAGTGTTGTGGTCGGCGAAGGGAACAGTAGCCCCCCCTGGTGACGTCAGAGAGCACGTGACTGGCCTGCTATTTATCTCCCAGGAAGTCCATGAAATGTATACTGTTTTGATCATATCTCTTGACTCGCAAACTTTGCAAGTTTTTTGGCAATATGTTTTTCCATTATGATATTGTTCATGAAAGCTATGAGTGGTCATTGATTTAGTGCTGTTGCAAAATCTGATATATAGGAGTAGAGGAGGTTATCTTTCCTGATCCGAGACAATATGTTAAGAAGTAAAAATGCCTGAAAAAGCAACAATAGGGACTGAAGAATGACTCAATCGCAGAGTTAAAAGGAAGCATAACAGAAGGCCTTCTTATTTCATTATTGTGTCTGTGTAATGCACTACGATAATACACTATAGCAATATTTATTTTCATGCATGCAGGCAGGATGTTAAATTTTAAAGCTCATGTGGTTGGCTTTGGAGCGTTTGACGAATGTAATGTGTGATGTGACGGTGAGGGAGGCAAGGTTGGATGTAAACAATTGTCTCAAAAAGCTAGCTCACAAATGGAGGTGTTGCCTGTTTCTTATTTTTTCATATAATAGTTGTATTTATTATCTTAATTTTTGTCATTTAAATGTCACTCGTGTATTTTTTGTACACTGTGAGTGACTTTAGAATTAACTCAGGATCAGAAACAGAATCAGAATCGTTAGGAATATTTAAGGTATAAGATCTTACTACAAAACAAAACGTGGCTTACATCATCGTTCATAACCCTTTAAGGAGTCGAGACAGCTAAATATTGCACTAAAACAAGGTGCCTCTATGATCAGTTTTATTTTAAACATATATTCAAGATATTTGAGTAGGGGTCCCCCACTCTATAGCAATTTTAGTTTGGAGGTCCTTGGCCCAATAGACGTTGAAGACACCTGCTATAGGACAATAACGATTATATTCCATGCTGACTTTGTTTTTTTTCTTTTCCACCATAGCAAATCAACAATATTTTACAGTATAAATATTTTAAAATAGGGACTGAACATGAACTACATCTGAAAAAAGTACATAATATCAAGTTATAGGAACATAAAACAATTTTGGAAATGAATGTTACATGATAAATAATAAATGTAGTAATGTTGTTTCGATATTATTCAATATATTGCCTTTGTCTTATGTCAACCATATCTTTATCTGTCAGATAATTAATAGCCTGAACTCGTATTTTTGCATTTATCTGAAAAAAATTAAGAACTGTTTTAGACTGATCATGCATTGTATGTGAAACTGTTGAGTAATATTGTTGTGCAGTGGTAGAATATAGATGTGAAATTCACCATTTCGACTGTAAGGGACGCTCTTGGTCAGCATTTGAATGTCCTTTCATTCAGTCCATCACTGACTATGTAATGAAGCAGTCGCGCTGTGTTCATTTGAGCTTGAGGACGCAGTAGCGTCAACAACTATATCCACACCTTTTTGTTCATTTTAAGTCGTTTTGGATCGAAAATGAACGGATATTTTTGAGGAAAATTGGTAATTTGATTTACAGATTACTTATCTTTCTATTGGAAAATGGCATCTCGAAAATGCGTCGCCGACGCACGATGGATTTGGCGATGGTTTTCTGGCCCACGACACCAATTGGGACTGCTTATTTGCATCTTTTATTTGGTCACCACGGTAGGTGGTCAGATTCGTTATTCTATCCCAGAAGAAATGAAGAAAGGCTCAGTGATCGGTAATGTGGCGCAAGATCTCGGCTTGGATGTGAAAAGGCTGCGTTCAGGGCGGGCCCGCATCGTGACGGGAGAAAACGTCCAGTACACCGAGCTGAAGACAGACAAAGGGCTTCTCGTCGTTAACGTCAGAATAGACCGGGAGCAGCTTTGTGGAGATGTGACGCCATGTAGCTTCAGCTTTGAGGTCATTTTAGAAAACCCGTTAGAATTGCACAGAATCATTGTTGAGGTTTTGGATATAAACGATCATGCTCCCATCTTTGCAAATAATGAAAAAGCTCTCAAATTTGAAATAAGTGAATCAGCTGCAGTAGGAGTGCGCTTTCCTCTGAAAAGTGCAGAGGATGAAGATGTAGGACAAAACGCATTGCAGAATTACATTTTGTCACCAAATGATCATTTTATACTGAATCAGCATGCAAATCCAGATGGCAGCAAATATGTTGAAATGGTGCTCCAGAAGCCTTTAGACAGAGAGCAACGTCCCCGTTTGTCTTTAAAATTAATTGCAGTGGATGGAGGAACACCACAGAGATCTGGTACAGTAAATATAGAAATAAATGTTTTAGATGCAAATGACAACGAACCCATATTTAATCAATCAACATATAAAGCAGCTGTTATAGAAAATGCAGTTAAAGGAACTAGTATAATTACTGTAAATGCTACAGATGCTGACAGTGGTTCAAATGGACACATCACATATAGTTTGTCCAAAAAGAAAGAAAGTGCAGCAGATATATTTAATATTGATGAAAAAACAGGCACAATTTATGTATCTGGTCAAATAGATTATGAAAAGGACAGAAAATATGAAGTGAGGGTGGAAGCAAAGGATCAAGGTGGGCTAACCGGGACCAGTAAAATTATATTTGATGTAATTGATGTAAATGACAATGCTCCAATTATTAATAAAATGTCATTTTCAAGTCCTATGTCCGAAGATTCGCCTCCTGGTACAACAATAGCAATTCTAAACATAAAGGATGCTGATTCTGAGAGAAATGGACAAATAACATGTTCAATAGATGGAAAAATGCCTTTTAAATTAGAGACGTCGTTAACAAATTATTACAATTTAATATCAGATCAATACTTTGATAGAGAGTCTATGTCAGAATATAACATAACAATAACAGCCACTGATCTTGGAACGCCCCCTCTTTCTACCTCAACAAAGTTACATCTTAGAATCTCAGACATTAATGACAATGCACCATTATTTGATAAAAACATTTATTCTGCTTATGTCTCAGAGAATAATTCTCCCGGCATTTCCATATTTGCTGTCACTGCTAGAGATGCTGATTGGAATCAAAACGCGAGAATATCTTATCTTCTAGAGGACACACAGATAAGTGGCAGTCCTGTTTCTACTTATGTTTCTTTAAATTCTGAAACTGGAGTTATTAGTTCTGTTCGATCATTTGATTATGAGCAAATTAAACAACTGGACTTGGTGGTCAGAGCTCAGGATGGAGGTTCTCCTCCTCTCAGCAGCAACGTGAGCGTTCGCATCCTGATCCAGGACCAGAACGACAACACCCCCCAGGTGCTGTACCCGGTCCAGACGGGCGGCTCGGTGCTGGCTGAAATGGTGCCTCGTTCAGCAGATGTGGGCTACCTGGTGACTAAAGTGGTGGCTGTTGATGTGGACTCTGGACAGAACGCCTGGCTCTCCTATAAAGTGCACAAAGCCACAGACAGGGCGCTGTTTGAAGTGGGCCTACACAATGGAGAAATAAGAACTGTCCGCCAAGTCACTGATAAAGATGCTGTCAAACAAAGACTGAGTGTTCTAGTGGAGGACAACGGGCAGCCCTCTCGTTCAGCTACAGTCATTGTTAACGTGGCGGTGGCGGACAGCTTCCCTGAAGTGCTGTCAGAGTTCACTGACTTTAGCATGCACGACAAGGAGTACAATGACAAGCTGACTTTTTACTTAGTCTTGGCTTTGGCTGTAGTCTCCTTCCTCTTCATCACCTGCTTGCTGCTCATCATATCAGTCAAAGTGTACAGGTGGAGACAGTCTCGCGTCCTGTACCACTCCAACCTCCCTGTCATTCCATATTATCCACCACGTTACTCAGACACTTTGGGGACAGGGACTCTCCAACACGTGTACAATTACGAGGTGTGCAGGACCACCGACTCCAGGAAAGGTGACATGAAGAATATGCAAGCCATGAGTCAAAGTTTAGTGAGTGTGGATGGAGCTGATGCTGATACACCACATGTGACCAAGCAGATGTCAGGAAACTTTTCACAGATGTCAACTTTGGTGAGTCAAATATTTCACATTTATTTATGTGTTTTTATATGACAAATTTCATTGATTTAAAGAGAGTCTGTGCATTACTACTCTCCATGCTATTTAAATATTGTTTTTAGCAGACATAACTCTCGATTCATAAAAGTACCTTAGGAAAATTGTTAGTATATATAATACCGTTAATAAATGTGTATTTTGCCCACTGGCAAATTAAAGCTCATCCATTTTTATAGTAGGTTTATCATTATTTGAAAACAGGGACGGTATATTGGTGAGTAAATATTTGTGAAATACTCAACCAAACATGTTTAAGTCTTACACTAGTCACAGTTGACAGGGATTATTTTCATCCTTTTTTCATAGCTGTATTATACATGGTGCTTTAAGTCATTCCAAAATATTTACTAAACATGTATGGGTTTATGAAGAAATACCGTTGACAAATAATAACATTATCTATTACTTTTTGTTTTGTAATTGTGCTCATAGTTTAACATACCCTGGTGGAACTTGTGATCTTTTGGCTATATTTGAGAATATGAATGGAAATACAAACATGTCAATGCTGATGGGTAAACATGTTCCTTTAGTATTGTCTAGTAACGTGCGGCATTTATCATGCCATCAGTTTTGACTAATCCCTTGGGCCTTTGTAGCTTATACATTCCCAAAACATTAGAAAACCACCTGCATGTTTCACCATAAGAATGGTGTACCTTTCATCATGATCTGTGTTGATTCTTCATTTAGGGTTGTGGCCACAGCAGTCAGTGTTGGTCTTGTCTCATCCTTTCAAAATACGTTTGTTCCAGACATTTTAAGGCTTGTCTCTATGCCGTATGCTGAGTATTGTAAGCAGGCTGCATAGCTGTAAGTTCCTAAAACTGCCTTTATGTTTGCTGAAGTTATGTGTGGGTTTTTCATGGCATCCCAAACAGTTTTGTGGCAGTTGTCTTTCAAGTGTTGCTGGCCTTTTTTCCTGAATTTTCCATTTTCCACTTCTAAGTTAGAATTTGAACGATACTGATTGGCTTTCTCAATTCTCTGGATATCTGTTTGTGTAATTTCCTTGCTGTTGTATGTAATGTAGTTCAACTACAGTACCGTCTCCCACAGGTCAGTTAATGGTGTGCTTTCTTTCCGCATGAACTGGAATAACTGGTGCTGCATTGGTTGAAACATGCAGTGGTCCATTAGGAGCCCAGAAACTGCACTGGCCTTTTATACACACACATTACTTACAAACAAACAAATCACAGGTGAATATGGTTACCTTTAATATCCATGTAAACCTGTTTGTGTCAATGTGTGGGTGTGTCCAGAGAATATGCTCTAGCAGTCATTTAGGTAATTTATTTTTTAATTATGATCTAAAAAGAGCAAACACAACCGCTTGATGTCTTCACTCTGCAATTAAATATGAGTGAAAGAAAATTTTTTGTAATATTGTTAATATTCTGTGGGAAATGGACAACACATAACACATTTTGCAATATGAGCACAACTGTAGGTTTATTTTAAGAGATACAGGTATATTTTAACAATTCTGCACACATAATTTTGTTCTTAATCATTAGGCCTTCTAAAATTGCCTTCAGTGTATTTTATTGGTACAATGCAGGACGCATATTTTATGTTCAAAGAAGGTTGTTGTCCATTGTTTTATCATTTCAAGTCCCCCCTTTGTAGGGACATTTACTTTTATTCTGCTACCCAACAAAATAAGATCTTGTGTGGATCCTCAGATTGATGTCAGTCTCAAATAAATGCATCAATATTGGATGTGACTCTCCTCTTTTGGTTATGTTGACTTCTCCAATGTTGTTATTGCTTTTGTACTTACATGTCATTATTTGTGTACTGTGGAGGAACATATTCATCAGTTTCTTAAGCCAGTGTTTAACAGTGGATATTTAGTTGCCAATGTTTTTGTTCAGGGCCACTTACAGTAGGACAAAGTGAGCATGTCAGTGCTTTATCAATGTGCATCTGCTGTTGACCTATCCATGATGTCTCTTTAATTAGAATGTAATATATAATAACATTAAACAGTAAGGAAACGTTGTTTGTACTTATTATATTGCTTGGTACGAAGTTAACAATGAAGTTTCTCGGTCTCTGTCCATGGTGCTGAAATGCAGCTGAGGGGGAAAAAAAGTCATCTTGTACTAAGCTTCTTATACTAGTTGTATTACATTAATAAGCATTGTTACTCTTACTATGCATCTATCACTCAGTTGTATTGATTGCATATATATTTCTATAAATAAAACATCCTAAAGACAAAACAGAAAGTGTTGTATTTGTATGGCCTACGGTTATTTTTAATTACTATTACAACATTTAGGAGCACATAGTGTGTGCAGGAACATTTGTTGTCTTGATGATTTTGGTGGAGCTGGAACAATTTCACATTTCAGCCTCTAAGGGACGCTATTGCATGGGAAATGAATGTGATAGTTACGTGATGCAGTGCAGCGTCTTTCTCTGTCACTGGCATTTATGGAAGAGAGCTCGTAGGAATAACAACTGAGCTAAATAACATCGTCACTGATCAATGCTTCTGGCTGAAAATAGCCTAAGTGTTTATTGTTTAGAGTCATTTTATTATTATTTTTTCACATGGAGTCCAACGATGACATTTGCAGTGGAGAAAGAAGATGCCGTTGTTTTTGGCGAGGGGCGGCCTGCCTCTTTGTCTTTTTGTGTTTTTTCCTAAACGGAACAGAGGCACAAATCCGCTATTCGATCCCAGAGGAGATGAAAAAAGGCTCACTTGTCGGAAATGTGGCCCAAGATCTCGGTTTGGATCTAAAAAGACTCCGTTCTGGGCGTGCCCGCATCGTGACGGGGGAGAACGTCCAGTACACGGAGCTGAGGACGGACAAAGGGCTTCTGGTCGTCCATGAGAGGATAGATCGAGAGCAGCTTTGTGGAGACGTGACGCCGTGCAGCTTCACCTTTGAGATTTTACTGGAAAACCCCATGGAATTACACCCTGTGACCATCGAAGTGTTGGACGTCAATGACAACGCCCCCGCCTTTAAAAATAATCATTTGCAATTTGAAATAAGCGAGTCTGCTGCTCTTGGCTCCCGTTTTGTTCTGGAAAGTGCACATGATGCTGATGTGGGTGCAAACGGTCTGCAGAGCTACATTTTAACTCCGAGTGATCATTTTGTTTTAAAGGAACACGTCAGTGGAGGCAGTAAATATGCAGAAATGGTGCTGCAGAAAGGATTAGACAGAGAAGAACAACCCCGACTTTCTTTAAAATTAGTGGCTGTGGATGGTGGAAATCCACAGAGATCAGGTACAGTAAATATAAATATTAACATAATAGATGCAAATGATAATGTTCCTGTTTTTGACCAAACGACTTATAAAGTTAAAGTGGTTGAAAATGCAGTAAAAGGCACTCACGTTCTAACTGTGAATGCAACTGACGCAGATAGTGGATCAAATGCAAAAGTTACATACTCTTTTTCAAAATCAAATGCAGAAATAGAAGATACATTTCATATAAATGAGGAAACAGGATGTATAACTGTAGCAAAACAAATAGATTATGAAAAAGAAAAAACAATACAGTTCATGGTTGAAGCTAAAGATCAAGGAGGACTGACTGAGTCTGCTAAAGTGGAAATAGAAGTAATAGATTTAAATGATAATGTTCCAGTCATAAATGTGATGTCCTTCACTAGTCCTGTGTCAGAAGACTCCCCAGCTGGTACCACTATTGGTATCATTAATGTTAAAGACCTAGATTCTGGAGAAAATGGCCACGTCAGGTGTGCCATTGAGGGTCGTGTTCCATTTAGAATTAAATCCAATGTGAGAAATTATTTTGCATTACTTACTGATGCTAACTTAGATCGTGAAAGTGTGCCAGAATTTAACATCACTGTTGTTGCATCAGATTCTGGCTCACCTGCTCTGTCTAGTAAAATGACTTTTAATTTGAAGGTTTCAGACGTGAATGACAATGCTCCTGTGTTCCCGGTCAGCTTATATACTGCAAATATTGCAGAAAATAACCATCCAGGTGTTTCTGTGCTAAAAGTTAGTGCTAAAGACCCTGATGAAAACCAGAACGCTCGTGTTTCTTACATGTTGGAGGAGCGTGAAATCGGAGGAACTCCAGTTACTGAATTTGTGTCCGTTAATGCAGAAAGTGGAGTCATTAGTGCAGTTCGCTCATACGACTATGAACAAATTAAAGAACTGGTGTTTATTGTCAGAGCTCAGGATGGAGGTTCTCCTCCTCTCAGCAGCAATGTGAGTGTTCGCATGATAATCCAGGACCAGAACGACAACGCCCCCCAGGTCCTGTACCCGGTCCAGACGGGCGGCTCGGTGCTGGCTGAAATGGTGCCTCGTTCAGCAGATGTGGGCTACCTGGTGACTAAAGTGGTGGCTGTTGATGTGGACTCTGGACAGAACGCCTGGCTCTCCTATAAAGTGCACAAAGCCACAGACAGGGCGCTGTTTGAAGTGGGCCTACACAATGGAGAAATAAGAACTGTCCGCCAAGTCACTGATAAAGATGCTGTCAAACAAAGACTGAGTGTTCTAGTGGAGGACAACGGGCAGCCCTCTCGTTCAGCTACAGTCATTGTTAACGTGGCGGTGGCGGACAGCTTCCCTGAAGTGCTGTCAGAGTTCACTGACTTTAGCATGCACGACAAGGAGTACAATGACAAGCTGACTTTTTACTTAGTCTTGGCTTTGGCTGTAGTCTCCTTCCTCTTCATCACCTGCTTGCTGCTCATCATATCAGTCAAAGTGTACAGGTGGAGACAGTCTCGCGTCCTGTACCACTCCAACCTCCCTGTCATTCCATATTATCCACCACGTTACTCAGACACTTTGGGGACAGGGACTCTCCAACACGTGTACAATTACGAGGTGTGCAGGACCACCGACTCCAGGAAAGGTGACATGAAGAATATGCAAGCCATGAGTCAAAGTTTAGTGAGTGTGGATGGAGCTGATGCTGATACACCACATGTGTCCAAGCACATGTCAGGAAACTTTTCACAGTTGTCAACTTTGGTGAGTCTCATGTTTCACTATTATCTATATCTGCTTTTTATGTCTGAAAACTTACTCAGCTTTTATGCCAGCTCAATACTTTTTTCCAGGGCGGTAGAAAGTTCATGTTCTAAAGTCACTTAACTTTGATAGTTCAATGTGTGGCTACAATATTAATAGCTTATTGTTTTTTTCCACTGCTGATTTTGGAACAAGAGGAGGGTGGAGTATATTAGCAATTATAAAAATGAAGCTGTTATTCTATCCATCCATCCATTGTCTACAGCTTGTCCCTCTCGACTGGAGCCTATCCCAGCTGCATTCGGGCAAAAGGCAGGGTACACCTTGGACAAGTCGCCACCTGAAGCTGTAATTGAATGTGCTTATTTTTGAGGCTGTCCTTGACCAAATACCCCTCCATCCATTTTCTACCGCATGTCCCTTTCGGGGTCGCGGGGGTGCTGGAGCCTATCTCAGCTGCATTTGGGTTGAAGGCGGGGTACATCCTGGACAATTCGCCACCTGAAGCTGTAGTTGAATGTGCTTATTTTTAAGGCTGTCTTTTACCAAATATATTTTTTTATAAATTGTCTTTCTGGAAGGCCCATCTTTAGCATTTGAGCTGATTATATTCTTGTGCAACTATTTACAATACATGTCCCCTACCATCAAATCTCCGTATATACACTACCGTTCAAAAGTTTGGGGTCACATTGAAATGTCCTTATTTTTGAAGGAAAAGCACTGTACTTTTCAATGAAGATAACTTTAAACTAGTCTTAACTTGAAAGAAATACACTCTATACATTGCTAATGTGGTAAATGACTATTCTAGCTGCAAATGTCTGCTTTTTGGTGCAATATCTACATAGGTCCATTTCCAGCAACTATCACTCCAGTGTTCTAATGGTACAATGTGTTTGCTCATTGGCTCAGAAGGCTAATTGATGATTAGAAAACCCTTGTGCAATCATGTTCACACATCTGAAAACACTTTAGCTCGTTACAGAAGCTACAAAACTGACCTTCCTTTGAGCAGATTGAGTTTCTGGAGCATCACATTTGTGGGGTCAATTAAACGCTCAAAATGGCCAGGAAAAGAGAACTTTCATCTGAAACTCGACAGTCTATTCTTGTTCTTAGAAATGAAGGCTATTCCACAAGATTGTTTGGGTGACCCCAAACTTTTGAACGGTAGTGTATAGTTCTGAGTTGATCCCTCACCCGCACCTAGGTGACAGGTGAGGGATCATGAATATATCATATGTACTATTTTTTCATTTTTTTTAAATGACCCTTCTTTGTTCCACATGTGCACTTATGAAAAATGTGAGTGAATGCTGATCTTGTTGTTGATTGCTGATGGATCGAAAATACCAAATAAGTTAGTAATACCTGCTCGTCACAATGTTATTGATGTAGCCAACTTCTGCAGGGACAACATGTCTAAACCTAGCGCTATATCAGTGTCAACGTCACTTCTGTAATTTAATCTCAAATTGTTTGGCACTAATATTTACACACAGTTTGTCAGTAAATAGCCACAGAACATTCTGTTTTGTCACTAGTTTAGTTTAGTGTCCCTTGACTATAACCACATTTTAAATACAGTGTTGCATTGAATACAAGTAGTATTAGCTTTTGTCCCCTTTGTTCAAACAATGCCTCAAATACTAAAGATAATGGAAATATATTTAACTTCGCAAACTGCAGAACATATACAAAAAAAAACATGCTCAACTATAAGTTTGGAATATTGTTCAGTCTATAAAGTTTCTGTTTGACATTGAACAACAATCTAGCTCAATCTCAAACGTTTTAAATTAGATGAAAATTATAACTGCGAATAATATCAAAACATGTGTGCGTTGTGTTGACTTTAGGCCGTCTGCATATGAGGTCATCTTTTAGTAATTAAATTAAATGTTTCCTTTGAGATTTTAATAAAATATACAATATTACATGGTTTTAGGTGTGTGTCTGTAAATGTGTATGCGTGTGACACTGATAGTTTTATTGAAGTGTCTTAATTACTTTATTGTCATTAAGCCATATAAGGTTAATTCCACAAATCCAGTAAAGTGTCAGCACCATAGATATTATCCGTGCATCACAATATTCAGTGAACAGTACATGTCTTCTTCCCAATGTTAATGTCCCGTTATGACAACTTTTTTTAAGTTTAGCATAAGTAATTTAAGTCACCTCTTGTACAGTCACAAATGTAAAATTGTGAGTTTGTGAAGAAATGACTAAATCAAATATCGAATTACAATTTCATTTTGAAAGATAGAATATGAAATAGAAAATAAGTCTGATTTGCTTGCACCATATGTGATTTTTTTGTTTTCCAAAGAAAAACAACCTTTGATTTTAAATTTCATACAAAAAAAAATCATTCTGACACCTTGTTAAAAATCTGAAATATATTGTTTGAGGTCTATTTCTAAACGTAATTAAATCAAGATCATTTTTTTAGTATGTTG
Source organism: Entelurus aequoreus (assembly GCF_033978785.1). Classification (NCBI taxonomy): domain Eukaryota; kingdom Metazoa; phylum Chordata; class Actinopteri; order Syngnathiformes; family Syngnathidae; genus Entelurus; species Entelurus aequoreus. The sequence continues at coordinate 4,049,007 of NC_084734.1, forward strand.
TTCTTTTTGATCTGAACATTTTTCCAACCAGGCATTAACATTTTGAAAATAGAAGTTCACCAATGATCATGGAAATATTTCTAGGTCTTAAAGCGTTCAATAAAAAAATATTTCGCTCATTTGAATATTTTTTATTCAATATATTGACCATTATATGTATTATTAGTCGTTTTAACATGAATGATTCATTTAAACTGTTAATACACAAAAAAGTGTACTACTGTGAAAATGCTCTGAGGGCCGCTGTTGACACGTCATTGAATAAGAGTGAACATATTCAGTGCTGTGGTCCTATTGGTCTCCTTTTAGAGCTTCACTGCTGAGAAAGACGACGGTCTGCTCGCCATTTGAAGAACAATATCTTGTGTGGATCATTAATTTTATTTCGGATTTATTGTTTGAGGAGTATCTACTTTAATTTTGAAGGATTTTTGACATCTTTTGTGGTTTTGAGGATGGATTGTATGTGGATGAACGCAGTCAGAGGCCGATGGCGCGCACTGTTTGTCATTCTTTGTCTCTGCGAGCTGAGCTCAGTGAGTGGACAGGCTCGCTATTCCATACCGGAGGAGCAGGCAGAAGGCTCTTTTGTTGGAAACATTGCCAGAGATTTGGGCTTGGATGTGGCCAGACTAGTAGCAGGTAAAGCTCGTATTATCACCAAGGAAGATCGGCAGTATGTTGATTTAAAGCGAGACAAAGGCACACTTGTTATTAAAGAGCGCATCGACCGAGAAGAGCTTTGTGGAAAGACGACGCCCTGCAGCTTCACTTTTGACATCATTTTAGAAAATCCAATCCAGCTTTATCGTGTAACAGTGGAAGTTATAGATATTAATGATAATAGCCCTTCTTTCCCGCAACATGACATTAATTTAAAAATTACAGAAAATGCTGCAGTGGGCACCCGATTCTCTCTTGCTAATGCAGTTGACACTGATGTTGGTATTAATGATATTCAGAAATACGCACTAAAACCTTCAGATAATTTTAAATTAGAAATACAAAGCCAGCCGGACGGAATGAAGGTCATAGAAATGGTTTTACAGAAGCCTTTAGACAGAGAGGAAGAGGAGACTCACACTCTCATGTTGATTGCTTCAGATGGAGGTGAGCCACATAGATCAGGGACGGTGAGAATTCAAATCACTGTGCTGGATGCCAACGATAACACACCTGTGTGCAGCCAGCCTGATTATAAGGTAGAAGTACGAGAAAATTCACCTGAAGGAACGTTGATTACTACTGTTAGTGCAAATGACGCTGATGCAGGCCTCAATGGTGACGTCACGTATTCGACTCCGCATGTGACGGTGGAGGCAAAACAACTTTTTCATGTAAATGTCAGAACGGGAGATATCAAAGTTACAGGCAAAATCGATTTTGAAAAATCTAAGAGCTATCAATTAAATGTCCAAGCTAGTGATCATGAAGGCTATGCAGACACATGTAAAGTTATTGTTAACATAATTGATGAGAATGACAATGTCCCTACAATTAAATTAATGTCATTTTCTCAGTCCATACCTGAGGATTCTCCCCCAGGTACAACTGTAGCTGTTTTTAACGTGAATGATGAAGACTCTGATAGCAACGGTGTTGTCAAGTGCTCCATTAATTCTGACGTCCCTTTCAAAATTGAGTCTTCATTATCAGGTTATTACACCATTGTGACCGACAACTTCTTAGACAGAGAAAGTGTTTCTGAATATAATGTTACCATAACAGTGTCTGACCAAGGCTCTCCTCCTCTGTCTAGTAGTAAAACCATCAACGTTAAAATATCTGACGTGAATGACAGCCCGCCCAAATTCCATCAGTCAGAATACAGTAAGAATGTACCAGAGAACAACTCTCCTGGTTTTTCTGTGTTTACTGTCAGTGCTAGTGATGCAGACTGGGGCCAGAACGCTCGAGTGTCTTACTTCCTGGAGGAGAAAGAAGTTAATGGAGTAGCTGTGTCTTCTTTTGTCTCAGTCAACTCAGAGAACGGTGTCATCCACGCAGTCCGATCTTTTGATTACGAACAAATTAGGTCGTTTGACTTCAACGTTACTGCCCGTGATACAGGATCACCTCCTCTGAGTTCTGTAGCCACAGTTCACATCCTGATCCAGGACCAGAACGACAACGCCCCCCAGGTCCTGTACCCGGTCCAGACGGGCGGCTCGGTGCTGGCTGAAATGGTGCCTCGTTCAGCAGATGTGGGCTATCTGGTGACTAAAGTGGTGGCTGTTGATGTGGACTCTGGACAGAACGCCTGGCTCTCCTATAAAGTGCACAAAGCCACAGACAGGGCGCTGTTTGAAGTGGGCCTACACAATGGAGAAATAAGAACTGTCCGCCAAGTCACTGATAAAGATGCTGTCAAACAAAGACTGAGTGTTCTAGTGGAGGACAACGGGCAGCCCTCTCGTTCAGCTACAGTCATTGTTAACGTGGCGGTGGCGGACAGCTTCCCTGAAGTGCTGTCAGAGTTCACTGACTTTAGCATGCACGACAAGGAGTACAATGACAAGCTGACTTTTTACTTAGTCTTGGCTTTGGCTGTAGTCTCCTTCCTCTTCATCACCTGCTTGCTGCTCATCATATCAGTCAAAGTGTACAGGTGGAGACAGTCTCGCGTCCTGTACCACTCCAACCTCCCTGTCATTCCATATTATCCACCACGTTACTCAGACACTTTGGGGACAGGGACTCTCCAACACGTGTACAATTACGAGGTGTGCAGGACCACCGACTCCAGGAAAGGTGACATGAAGAATATGCAAGCCATGAGTCAAAGTTTAGTGAGTGTGGATGGAGCTGATGCTGATACACCACATGTGACCAAGCACATGTCAGGAAACTTTTCACAGATGTCAACTTTGGTGAGCTAATTCTATTTTTTACCATGCTTTCTCTCTTGTTGTGTTTTAAAGTTTACATTGCCGTCAGAAGGTTACAATATTGTCACTTAACATTTTGAAAATTGTGCTTCCTCCACAAATGTTTAACAACATAAGGTCTACATACTTGCCAGATCACTCTTACATGACCTTATTAGACTCCTCCTGTTATGTTGGACATTTGCTTAATCATTTTTTAAAAGAACCATGCCTAACATTATGGCTGGATTTTTGTTTTAGCGTCAGTGTTTTAAACTATCACATTTAATTAAAGCCCTTCTTGTTTAAATATGAGTTGATCCTCACCTGTTATAAACTGCCAAAAAGTTACAGATATTTTAGGTTAGTTAGATCTTCCAGTATGTATATATTTATTTCACTGCCAGTATACTGGAATCATACAGTTTCATTACTTTGCCACATGGTCTGGCTTTGCATCATTTTGAGTAATGAAGACTTTTTTGTCTTTATTGTTCATATCTTGTCACATGTTTCTCCACTCCTTCTCTACTTTTGTGTACGAAAACTTTATTAGGTTTCATTCATTCTCACTACTGCTCTGGAAAGTTGGTATTTTACCTAACTCTGATCTTATAGTAAGTATATGAGGTACAATATTTCCAACTCATAATTTAGATGCTGTTTATTTTCCAAGTTGGACAATTTTCAAGTGTATCGTCCATCATATTTATATTTCTCTTTTACTTTGTAAAATATATGTATATATATTTTGTTTCACATAGTTGGAAAGTCAAATGGAAACTCTTGGTAGTACATGAATGTATTGCCTGTGTACTGATTTGAACTTTGACATGTTGACATAAGTTCATAAATGTTCATACAAAATATAAATTAGTGTCTCGCCTCAATGTGGGCCATTAAAACAGATTGTTTATGCAAGATAATATTGATGCTGCGTGAATCAAAGTATGTATCATGCAGTGTTTATATCTAGATCATTGAGTAGATTGATGTATCATATTTACCATAGTTCTAACATTTGTCAGTCAGTTGTTGGTGTGGCTGTTCAAGTGGTGAAGGAGTTTTGCATGTATTATTTTAGTATAAATATTAGTAGTTGTGTTGTTTAATGTTGCTTGTGTGTCTGGAGGTAGTTTCTGATTCCACAAAACAACTCAATAGTTCCAGCACCATATAAATAATCTCACTTGACATCATTGTGCTCAGTGAACATTTCCTTTGCTTTCTTCACAATGTTTTTATTCAAATATGCCAAAACATTTTTTTTAATAGTGAGAACACAAATATTTGTGATTAACATTTGATTCATTGCCTCTTTTGATACACAGCCATTCTCAAGACTCTGATGAAAATAATGGAGTGCCTTACCCAAAACATTTATTCTCAAAAACAACAAAAAGTGTAACTTTACATCCACTGTGTATAATACACATTATCAATAGTTTACTTTATCATAAAAGTGACTTACATTACTACAAATAAACTTTAAGGTAAATTAATTAAACTATTGCCGTTTTATGTTATTAAAAAAAAATTCCACTCAATATATTTATTAGATAGTTATTTGGTATGGTGTCCTCTGAACCACCTTTGAGTTTATGCGCGCCAGGTAAACATCTCCTGGTCTTAAACGTCTTATGAATAATTATTAATCTGATTATGTTTTAAACAAACACACTCACAGACACACACACACACACACACACACGCACACGCACACACACACGCACATATGCATGCATGCACGCACGCACACACTGTAAAGTAAAAATGTAATAAATAAATAAACACCTCACGCTGCCAACATTAACACTCACTGTAGGGTTATTTTATTATGTGTTTGTTGTCCAGCCTAATGATTGCATGTGTTTATTGGTGTCACATTTAACTGTTTAATGTTAAATAATTCATGTTTTCTTGTTTTTGTGTCACGTGTTATTTTCACAATTCTCTCACACTAATTAATGTTGCACTAATACTCACTGCTGTCCATGGTGCTGAATCCTTGGTGACTAAAATTGAATTCAAATCCCAAATATAGAGGCAAATCAACAACTATCAATGTGTAACTAAATCATACACCAGAATTAGAAATACTGTCTGGAATATAAAATATAAGGAATTTGGCAATGAAAAATTAGAACAAATTATATAATGTTTACCAATTTTTGTTGTACTCTTCCTGAGATGTTGATTTAACTATAAACAAAAAGCTAAATCACTCACCAGAAAAAGTGTCTATTAATACATGTCAGAAATTAAAACTAATATATATATATATATATATATATATATATTCAAATATATACTTGTATATTAATTATGCTTTATTTCTGAAGTTAATGTATAATTTTTAAAAAGCTTTGCTTTATTTTATTTTTTTCTCGGTGATTAAAACCTTTTTCCCAACATGCCGGCATGTTCGTAGTTTCAAAATAAAAGTCCAAATATGACCATGATAAAAGATGGGTGTAATGTGCAATGTTACAATAAATATTTCGTTTTATTGATAATTTTAGTTGTTTATTTTTACGAGCATATATGCATCAGTAATAGTTTTAACGTCTGTATTAAATAAGTTTGACCGTCAATAAATATGAAGGTGTATTACTGTGAAAATGCTCTGAGGGCCGCTATTGATACGTCATTGAATAAAGAGAGACAATATTCAGTGCTGTGGTCCTATTGGTCTCCTTTTAGAGCTTCACTGCTGGAAGACGACGGTCTGCTCGCCATTTGAAGAGAAATCTTTCTTGTGGATCCTCTTGTTTATTTCGTTGTTTTTGTTTGAGAAGTGTTTGTGTTCACCCTGGAGGATTATTACCACCGTTTTTTTTCATCTTGAGGATGGATTATATGTGGATAAACGCAGTCAGAGGCCGATGGCGCGCACTGTTTGTCATTCTTTGTCTCTGCGAGCTGAGCTCAGTGAGTGGACAGGCTCGCTATTCCATACCGGAGGAGCAGGCAGAAGGCTCTTTTGTTGGAAACATTGCCAGAGATTTGGGCTTGGATGTGGCCAGACTAGTAGCAGGTAAAGCTCGTATTATCACCAAGGAAGATCGGCAGTATGTTGATTTAAAGCGAGACAAAGGCACACTTGTTATTAAAGAGCGCATCGACCGAGAAGAGCTTTGTGGAAAGACGACGCCCTGCAGCTTCACTTTTGACATCATTTTAGAAAATCCAATCCAGCTTTATCGTGTAACAGTGGAAGTTATAGATATTAATGATAATAGTCCTTCTTTTCCACAACATGAAATCAATTTGAAAATTGTTGAAAATGCCGCAGTGGGCACCCGATTCTCTCTTGACAATGCAGCTGATACTGATGTTGGTATTAATGATATTCAGAAATACATTCTTAAACCTTCAGATAATTTAAAATTAGAAATACAAAGCCAACCAGACGGAATGAAGGTTATAGAAATGGTTTTACAGAAACCATTAGACAGAGAGGAAGAGGAGACTCACACTCTCATGTTGATTGCTTCAGATGGAGGTGAGCCACATAGATCAGGGACGGTGAGAATTCAAATCACTGTGCTGGATGCCAACGATAACACACCTGTGTGCAGCCAGCCTGTTTATAAGGTAGATGTTCCAGAAAATTCACCTGAAGGAACCTTAATTGCTACTGTTAGTGCAAGTGACGCTGATTCAGGCCTCTATGGTGACGTCACTTATTCCACTGGTGCCACCAGAGAGGCGGAGCAGATGTTTGATGTAAATGTTAAAACAGGACAAATTAAACTTACTGGCAAATTAGATTTTGAGAAATCTAAGCATTATCAGTTTAATGTTCGGGCTAGTGATCATGGAGGATTTACTGATACATGTAAAGTTATTGTTAACATAATTGATGAGAATGACAATGTCCCTACAATTAAATTAATGTCATTTTCTCAGTCCATACCTGAGGATTCTCCCCCAGGTACAACTGTAGCTGTTTTTAACGTGAATGATGACGACTCTGAGAGCAACGGTGTTGTCAAGTGCTCCATTAATTCTGACGTGCCTTTCAAAATTGAGTCTTCATTATCAGGTTATTACACCATTGTGACCGACAACTTTTTAGACAGAGAAAGTGTTTCTGAATATAATGTTACCATAACAGTGTCTGACCAAGGCTCTCCTCCTCTGTCTAGTAGTAAAACCATCAACGTTAAAATATCTGACGTGAATGACAGCCCGCCCAAATTCCATCAGTCAGAATACAGTAAGAATGTACCAGAGAACAACTCTCCTGGTTTTTCTGTGTTTACTGTCAGTGCTAGTGATGCAGACTGGGGCCAGAACGCTCGAGTGTCTTACTTCCTGGAGGAGAAAGAAGTTAATGGAGTAGCTGTGTCTTCTTTTGTCTCAGTCAACTCAGAGAACGGTGTCATCCACGCAGTCCGATCTTTTGATTACGAACAAATTAAATCCTTTGACTTTAACGTTACTGCCCGTGACGCCGGATCCCCTCCTTTAAGTTCTGTAGCCACAGTTCATATACTGATCCAGGACCAGAACGACAACGCCCCCCAGGTCCTGTACCCGGTCCAGACGGGCGGCTCGGTGCTGGCTGAAATGGTGCCTCGTTCAGCAGATGTGGGCTACCTGGTGACTAAAGTGGTGGCTGTTGATGTGGACTCTGGACAGAACGCCTGGCTCTCCTATAAAGTGCACAAAGCCACAGACAGGGCGCTGTTTGAAGTGGGCCTACACAATGGAGAAATAAGAACTGTCCGCCAAGTCACTGATAAAGATGCTGTCAAACAAAGACTGAGTGTTCTAGTGGAGGACAACGGGCAGCCCTCTCGTTCAGCTACAGTCATTGTTAACGTGGCGGTGGCGGACAGCTTCCCTGAAGTGCTGTCAGAGTTCACTGACTTTAGCATGCACGACAAGGAGTACAATGACAAGCTGACTTTTTACTTAGTCTTGGCTTTGGCTGTAGTCTCCTTCCTCTTCATCACCTGCTTGCTGCTCATCATATCAGTCAAAGTGTACAGGTGGAGACAGTCTCGCGTCCTCTACCACTCCAACCTCCCTGTCATTCCATATTATCCACCACGTTACTCAGACACTTTGGGGACAGGGACTCTCCAACACGTGTACAATTACGAGGTGTGCAGGACCACCGACTCCAGGAAAGGTGACATGAAGAATATGCAAGCCATGAGTCAAAGTTTAGTGAGTGTGGATGGAGCTGATGCTGATACACCACATGTGACCAAGCAGATGTCAGGAAACTTTTCACAGATGTCAACTTTGGTGAGTGAAACATTTTACCATTCATTCTATATTTGTGTGGTATAAAACTTACACTGCCATCAAGAGGTTACAGTATTGTCACTTTACAACTTGAAGCTTCTGCTTCCTCTACAGATGTTTAACAACATGAAGGCTTTTTTACTGACTTCCCGGGTCATTTTATATGAGCTTATCAGAATACTCTTGTTGTGTTTTTTGATCATTGTTTAGAGAACTATAGCATTATGGCTGGAGACAAATATTTCACATTTATTTATGTGGTTTGATATGACAAATGTCATTGATTTAAAGAGTGTTGTAATTTGTATCGCTGCTGCACATTGTGTTGACATATCGACATTTAAGCGGACCTATCTTGGAAGATAATTATCATATTCAATTTACACTTTGTATTTTACCCGCTTCCTGTTGCAAATTGACACACACTTTTTTTTTTGTATAGTATTATATTTTTAAAGGACAAAATGAAATCTGGAGGGGGAAAAAACATTACATGAAGTTTGGTAGGCTTATAGACTGCTTGAACAAAAATACTTGTATTAACAATAATACGAATACATTTTGTAATTGCGTTTTGATACCATTAAAACACCTCCTTTTTTTAAAAAATAATTATTACAGTCATACATTTTTTTATGGTGTGAGCTCTTAATTTATCATTTATCTGACAATATGAAGAACATTGATTTTGACTGATAATGTATTTAATGTGAACATGTTCAGTGATATATATTGTGCAGTTGTTGAATATAGATGTGAAATTCACCATTTAGACTCTAAGGGACGCTCTTGGTCAGCATTTGATTGTCGTTCCATTCAGTCCATCACTGACTATGTAATGAAACATCCTCGCTGTGTTCATTTGAGCTTGAGGACGCATTAGAGTGAACTATATCCACACGTTTGTGTCCATTTTAAGTCTTTGTTGGATCTATAATGAACGGATATTTTTAAAAGAAGATCTGTCGTTTGACTTACTGGATGCAAATCTTGTTATTGCAAAATGGCACCACGAAAATGCGTCGCTGACGCACGATGGATTTGGCGATGGTTTTCTGGCCCACGACACCAAATGGGACTTATTTTTTGCATCTTTTATTTGGTCACCACGGTAAGTGGTCAGATTCGTTATTCTATCCCTGAAGAGACAAAGAAAGGCTCAGTGATCGGTAATGTGGCGCAAGATCTCGGCTTGGACGTGAAAAGGCTGCGTTCAGGGCGGGCCCGCATCGTGACGGGAGAAAACGTCCAGTACACCGAGCTGAAGACAGACAAAGGGCTTCTCGTCGTTAACGACAGAATAGACCGGGAGCAGCTTTGTGGAGATGTGACGCCATGTAGCTTCAGCTTTGAGGTCATTTTAGAAAACCCGATTGAATTGCACAGAATCATTGTTGAGGTTTTGGATATAAATGATCATGCTCCCATCTTTGCAAATAAAGATGAAGCTCTCATATTTGAAATAAGTGAATCAGCCGCAGTAGGAGTGCGCTTTCCTCTGAAAAGTGCAGAGGATGAAGATGTAGGACAAAACGCATTGCAGAATTACATTTTGTCACCAAATGATCATTTTATACTGAATCAGCATGCAAATCCAGATGGCAGCAAATATGTTGAAATGGTGCTCCAGAAGCCTTTAGACAGAGAGCAACGTCCCCGTTTGTCTTTAAAATTAATTGCAGTGGATGGAGGAACACCACAGAGATCGGGTACAGTAAATATAGAAATAAATGTTTTGGATGTAAATGACAATGAACCCATATTTAATCGATTAGCATATACGACTGCTGTTATAGAAAATGCAGTGAAAGGAACTAGTATAATTACTGTAAATGCTACAGATGCTGACAGTGGTTCAAATGGACTCATCACATATAGTTTGTCCAAAAAGAAAGAAAGTGCGGCAGATATATTTAATATTGATGAAAAAACAGGCACAATTTATGTATCTGGTCAAATAGATTATGAAAAGGACAGAAAATATGAAGTGAGGGTGGAAGCAAAGGATCAAGGTGGGCTTACTGGGACCAGTAAAATTATATTTGATGTAATTGATGTAAATGACAATGCTCCAGTTATTAATATAATGTCTTTTTCAAGTCCGCTACCTGAAGATTCACCACCTGGTACAACAATAGCAGTTCTAAACATAAAGGATGCAGATTCTGACAGAAATGGACAAATAACATGTTCCATAAATCGTAAAATGCCTTTTAAATTAGAGACCTCTTTATCAAATTATTATAATTTGATATCAGATCAGTACTTTGATAGAGAGTCTGTTCCAGAATATAACATAACAATTACAGCCACTGATCTTGGAACGCCCCCTCTTTCTACCTCAACAAAATTACATCTTAGAATCTCAGACATTAATGACAATGCACCATTATTTGATAAAAACATTTATTCTGCTTATGTCTCAGAGAATAATTCTCCCGGCATTTCCATATTTGCTGTCACTGCTAGAGATGCTGATTGGAATCAAAATGCGAGAATATCTTATCTTTTAGAGGACACACAGATAAGTGGCAGTCCTGTTTCTACTTATGTTTCTTTAAATTCTGAAACTGGAGTTATTAGTTCTGTTCGATCATTTGATTATGAGCAATTTAAACAACTGGACTTGGTGGTCAGAGCTCAGGATGGAGGTTCTCCTCCTCTCAGCAGCAACGTGACCGTTCGCATCCTGATCCAGGACCAGAACGACAACACCCCCCAGGTGCTGTACCCGGTCCAGACGGGCGGCTCGGTGCTGGCTGAAATGGTGCCTCGTTCAGCAGATGTGGGCTATCTGGTGACTAAAGTGGTGGCTGTTGATGTGGACTCTGGACAGAACGCCTGGCTCTCCTATAAAGTGCACAAAGCCACAGACAGGGCGCTGTTTGAAGTGGGCCTACACAATGGAGAAATAAGAACTGTCCGCCAAGTCACTGATAAAGATGCTGTCAAACAAAGACTGAGTGTTCTAGTGGAGGACAACGGGCAGCCCTCTCGTTCAGCTACAGTCATTGTTAACGTGGCGGTGGCGGACAGCTTCCCTGAAGTGCTGTCAGAGTTCACTGACTTTAGCATGCACGACAAGGAGTACAATGACAAGCTGACTTTTTACTTAGTCTTGGCTTTGGCTGTAGTCTCCTTCCTCTTCATCACCTGCTTGCTGCTCATCATATCAGTCAAAGTGTACAGGTGGAGACAGTCTCGCGTCCTGTACCACTCCAACCTCCCTGTCATTCCATATTATCCACCACGTTACTCAGACACTTTGGGGACAGGGACTCTCCAACACGTGTATAATTACGAGGTGTGCAGGACCACCGACTCCAGGAAAAGTGACATGAAGAATATGCAAGCCATGAGTCAAAGTTTAGTGAGTGTGGATGGAGCTGATGCTGATACACCACATGTGATCAAGCAGCTGTCTGGAAACGGTTCACAGATGTCAACTTTGGTGAGTCAAATATTTCACTCGTTCTCTATTTTTATGGCAACGTTCAATGATTCAAGCAAACTACCATTAGTGCTGCCCTATGGTGTTGAAATATTGACATTTCAAACTGTTCTTACGCACAGCTCAACTATATCGTAGCATATCGGTTTCCAACAGGGGTCCACGACTGCTCAATGCTTCTCAATGAATAGCTAACATGGTTTTACAAGTGAGGAGATTACAATTATTCCTCGTTTTATCAATGGACAGACATTATTATGTATGCATGCAGCAGTGTGAAGTGGAAGTTACAATAAATATCATAAAAAGTTCAGAAGATAAAACGGCCATAAATATTAGTATAGTCTATGAACAAGATGCAATTTGGCTTTAGAAAACATCACTCTACTGAGACGGCTGTTTGATTCTTTCAGGAAAGCATAGCTGGATGCAGGTGGTGTAATTTGTGCGGTTTTTCATCGATTTTAGAAAAACATAATTAACCACCAGACACTGTTGACTAAATTGTCTTGTTTCAACTTTTCCTCATGTACTCTGAGATGGACTGAATCATACATGCATGCAAGATCACAGTGTGTTAGGATACAGAACATTAGGTCAACATCACATAACAACAATCTTGGGATACCACACGTGTCAGTGCTTGGTCCACTCCTATTCAGATTGTTTATAAACGATCTGCCAAGTTGTTGTCCTTCAAATGTCACCTTGCCAAATGTATGCCGATGATGCTTTGCCGTATGTCCAGGCAAAATATTTAAAAAAAACTTGCTTCACAAAAACTGACAGACATTATGAATAATATGCATGACAAGCATGAAAAATTATTATATTATTATAGAGGTTTATTTGAAATAGGGAGACAGATACAAAACCATAGACATCTGAAACAGTTATCCGATGTATGCATCATAGTGTTTGTAGCCAAAGCTAATTTACAACACTTGTCCCCAACAACAACAACAACAACACAGATCCAACATCATTAAAATAGGAAAATAAAAAGTAGAATGAGTTGATAATAATGATAATAGTAATAATACAGACAAAGTGCAAACTAGATAAAAGCCAATAATAATAATAATAACACAGACAAAGTGCAGACTAGATAAAAACCAATTAGTAAAAATGAGTAAAAACTAAACATGGGAACACGATTGTTGCTCAACTAGCCATAATTTTGTTTGTTTTTTGAAAGTGACAAGTGCAGGTATACTTTTCAAAGTGTCCGGTAAAGAGTTCCATAGTTGTGGTCCTTTTATTGAAAAGGCAGTCTGGGCAAAGGATGTTCTATGGAATGGAACACAACAGTTGCCTTTTGACACTGCTCGGGTGGTAGATGTGGTACCACTTTGCAGTCTTGTAATTGCCTTGCAGAGCAATTGGGGAGCAGAGTTATACAAGCATTTAAAAACCACTTTGACTGTGTGTAACAAAATAAAATTGGTAAAACTTAAAATATTGTATTTGGTTCAAATTTGGCAATGATGATATCGTATACTCTTCTTGTCTAGAACTTTCAAGGTGCGGTTATAAAGACACTCAATTTTCTTGATTGATGACTGGTGTGCCTGGGACCATGTAGTTAAGCCATAAAATCCCAACTATACCTGAACATATCTAAGACAGTGTACTTCTCAAAAAATGCAAATACTGACAGTGATCCCAATGTTTTTGAAGTAGTACAAGAGTTTAACTACTTTGGAATCGCTTTTGACCAGGGGTGTCAAACTCATTTTAGCTCAGGTGCCGCATGGAGGAAAGTCTATTCCCACGTGGGCCAGATGGGTAAATTAATGGCATAATAAACTAAAAATACAACTATGACAACTTCAGATTGTTTTCTTTGTTCTACTTCATCCCAAAATAGAACAAGCACATTCGAAAAATGTACATATCGCAAATAATCTTCTTGACAAAACACTTCAAGTTAGTCGAAAATTCTCAGGATCGAAGACGTAATTCTGCAGCAACTTTTATTTTAACCATTTGTGTGGGTTATGATTATTTATTTTGTCGAAATGGAAAATAAGAGCATCAAATAAGTCGGCATCCCAGTAAGAGAAAACATTGTACAGTAAGTGATTGATTAATTATGTTTGTAGTTTGTATTTCTTGTTCAGCACTTAGCAATAGTGTTACATGATGCTTAGTTTCACTAAAGCGGCATCTGTTTCGCACACATGTTCTAAAACTTGTAGATCATCCCCCTTATATTCAGGCTCACAAACATAAGGCTCTGAATCATAATTTTCCCAAATACATTGTTGTTGGCTCTCACAAAGTCTGCATGATTGGCAGTGTTGTGGTCGGCGAAGGGAACAGTAGCCCCCCCTGGGGACGTCAGAGAGCACGTGACTGGCCTGCTATTTATCTCCCAGGAAGTCCATGAAATGTATGCTGTTTTGATCATATCTCTTGACTCGCAAACTTTGCAAGTTTTTTGGCAATATGTTTTTCCATTATGATATTGTTCATGAAAGCTATGAGTGGTCATTGATTTAGTGCTGTTGCAAAATCTGATATATAGGAGAAAAGGAGGTTATCTTTCCTGATCCGAGACAATATGTTAAGAAGTAAAAATGCCTGAAAAAGCAACAATAGGGACTGAAGAACGACTCAATCGCAGAGTTAAAAGGAAGCGTAACAGAAGGCCTTCTTATTTCATTATTGTGTCTGTGTAATGCACTACGATAATACACTATAGCAATATTTATTTTCATGCATGCAGGCAGGATGTTAAATTGTGAAGCTCATGTGGTTGGCTTTGGAGCATTTGACGAATGTAATGTGTGATGTGACGGTGAGAGAGGCAAGGTTGGATGTAAACAATTGTCTCAAAAAGCTAGCTCACAAATGGAGGTGTTGCCTGTTTCTTATTTTTTTCATATAATAGTTGTATTTATTATCTTTATTTTTGTCATTTAAATGTCACTCATGTATTTTTTGTACACTGTGAGTGACTTTTGAATTAACTCAGGATCAGAAACAGAATAAGAATCATTAGGAATATTTAAGGTATAAGATCTTACTACAAAACAAAACGTGGCTTACATCATCGTTCATAGCCCCCCAAGGAGTCGAGACAGCTAAATATTGCACTAAAACAAAGTGCCTCTATGACCAGTTTTATGTTAAACATATATTCAAGATAAATGAGTAGGGGTCCCCCACTCAATAGCAATTTTAGTTTGGAGGTCCTTGGCCCAATAGACGTTGAAGACACCTGCTATAGGACAATAACGATTATATTCCATGCTGACTTTGTTTTTTTTCTTTTCCACCATAGCAAATCAACAATATTTTACAGTATAAATATTTTAAAATAGGGACTGAACATGAACTACTTCTGAAAAAAGTACATAATATCAAGTTATAGGAACATAAAACAATTTTGGAAATGAATGTTACATGATAAATAATAAATGTAGTAATGTTGTTTCGATATTATTCAATATATTGCCTTTGTCTTATGTCAACCATATCTTTATCTGTCAGATAATTAATAGGCTGAACTCGTATTTTTGCATTTATCTGAAAAAATGAAGAACAGTGTTTTAGACTGATCATGCATTGTATGTGAAACTGTTGAGTAATATTGTTGTACAGTGGTAGAATATAGATGTGAAATTCACCATTTCGACTGTAAGGGACGCTCTTGGTCAGCATTTGAATGTCCTTTCATTCAGTCCATCACTGACTATGTCATGAAGCAGTCGCGCTGTGTTCATTTGAGCTTGAGGACGCAGTAGCGTCAACAACTATATCCACACCTTTTTGTTCATTTTAAGTCGTTTTGGATCGAAAATGAACGGATATTTTTGAGGAAATTTTGTCGTTTGATTTACGGATTACTTATCTTTCTATTGGAAAATGGCACCTCGAAAATGCGTCGCCGGCGCACGATGGATTTGGCGATGGTTTTCTGGCCCACGACACCAATTGGGACTGCTTATTTGCATCTTTTATTTGGTCACCACGGTAAGTGGTCAGATTCGTTATTCTATCCCAGAAGAAATGAAGAAAGGCTCGGTGATCGGTAATGTGGCGCAAGATCTCGGCTTGGATGTGAAAAGGCTGCGTTCAGGGCGGGCCCGCATCGTGACGGGAGAAAACGTCCAGTACACCGAGCTGAAGACAGACAAAGGGCTTCTCGTCGTTAACGACAGAATAGACCGGGAGCAGCTTTGTGGAGATGTGACGCCATGTAGCTTCAGCTTTGAGGTCATTTTGGAAAACCCGTTAGAATTGCACAGAATCATTGTTGAGGTTTTGGATATAAACGATCATGCTCCCATCTTTGCAAATAATGATAAAGCCCTCATATTTGAAATAAGTGAATCTACTTTAGTTGGAGTGCAGTTTCCTCTGCAGAGTGCAGAGGATGAAGATGTAGGACAAAACGCATTACAGAATTACATTTTGTCACCAAACGACAATTTTATACTGAATCAGAATGCAAATCCAGATGGCAGCAAATATGTTGAAATGGTGCTCCAGAAGCCTTTAGACAGAGAGCAACGTCCCCGTTTGTCTTTAAAATTAATTGCAGTGGATGGAGGAACACCACAGAGATCTGGTACAGTAAATATAGACATACATGTGCTAGATGCAAATGACAACCGGCCTGTGTTTAACCAATCAGAATATAAAGCAGCTGTCATGGAAAATGCAGTGAAAGGAACTAGTATAATTACTGTAAATGCTACAGATGCTGACAGTGGTTCAAATGGACTCATCACATATAGTTTGTCTAAAATGAAAGGAAGTGCAGCAGATATATTTAATGTTAATGAAAAAACTGGCATAATTTATGTATCTGGTCAAATAGATTATGAAAAGGACAGAAAATATGAAGTGAGGGTGGAAGCAAAGGATCAAGGTGGGCTAACCGGGACCAGTAAAATTATATTTGATGTAATTGATGTAAATGACAATGCTCCAATTATTAATATAATGTCATTTTCAAGTCCTATGTCCGAAGATTCGCCTCCTGGTACAACAATAGCAATTCTAAACATAAAGGATGCTGATTCTGAGAGAAATGGACAAATAACATGTTCAATAGATGGAAAAATGCCTTTTAAATTAGAAACGTCGTTAACAAATTATTACAATTTAATATCAGATCAATACTTTGATAGAGAGTCTATGTCAGAATATAACATAACAATAACAGCCACTGATCTTGGAACGCCCCCTCTTTCTACCTCAACAAAGTTATATCTTAGAATCTCAGACATTAATGACAATGCACCATTATTTGATAAAAACATTTATTCTGCTTATGTCTCAGAGAATAATTCTCCTGGCATTTCCATATTTGCTGTCACTGCTAGAGATGCTGACTGGAATCAAAACGCGAGAATATCTTATCTTTTAGAGGACACACAGATAAGTGGCAGTCCTGTTTCTACTTATGTTTCTTTACATTCTGAAACTGGAGTTATTAGTTCTGTTCGATCATTTGATTATGAGCAAATTAAACAACTGGACTTGGTGGTCAGAGCTCAGGATGGAGGTTCTCCTCCTCTTAGCAGCAACGTGAGCGTTCGCATCCTGATCCAGGACCAGAACGACAACACCCCCCAGGTCCTGTACCCGGTCCAGACGGGCGGCTCGGTGCTGGCTGAAATGGTGCCTCGTTCAGCAGATGTGGGCTACCTGGTGACTAAAGTGGTGGCTGTTGATGTGGACTCTGGACAGAACGCCTGGCTCTCCTATAAAGTGCACAAAGCCACAGACAGGGCGCTGTTTGAAGTGGGCCTACACAATGGAGAAATAAGAACTGTCCGCCAAGTCACTGATAAAGATGCTGTCAAACAAAGACTGAGTGTTCTAGTGGAGGACAACGGGCAGCCCTCTCGTTCAGCTACAGTCATTGTTAACGTGGCGGTGGCGGACAGCTTCCCTGAAGTGCTGTCAGAGTTCACTGACTTTAGCATGCACGACAAGGAGTACAATGACAAGCTGACTTTTTACTTAGTCTTGGCTTTGGCTGTAGTCTCCTTCCTCTTCATCACCTGCTTGCTGCTCATCATATCAGTCAAAGTGTACAGGTGGAGACAGTCTCGCGTCCTGTACCACTCCAACCTCCCTGTCATTCCATATTATCCACCACGTTACTCAGACACTTTGGGGACAGGGACTCTCCAACACGTGTACAATTACGAGGTGTGCAGGACCACCGACTCCAGGAAAGGTGACATGAAGAATATGCAAGCCGTGAGTCAAAGTTTAGTGAGTGTGGATGGAGCTGATGCTGATACACCACATGTGACCAAGCAGATGTCAGGAAACTTTTCACAGATGTCAACTTTGGTGAGTCAAATATTTCACCATTCTTTCTCTGTTTTCCAGATGACAACTTACATTAATTTAAAGAGAGTCTGTTCATTACTACGCTCCATGCTATTTAAATATTGTTTTTAGCAGACATAACTCTCGATTCATAAAAGTACCTTAGGAAAATTGTTAGTATATATAATACCGTTAATAAATGTGTATTTTGCCCACTGGCAAATTAAAGCTCATCCATTTTTATGGTAGGTTTATCATTATTTGAAAACAGGGACGGTATATTGGTGAGTAAATATTTGTGAAATACTCAACCAAACATGTTTATGTCTTACACTAGTCACAGTTTACAGGGATAATTTTTATCCTTTTTTCATAGCTGTATTATACATGGTGCTTTAAGTATTTCCAAAATATTTACTAAACATGTATGGGTTTATGAAGAAATACCGTTGAAAAATAATAACATTATCTATTACTTTTTATTTTGTAATTGTGCTCATAGTTTAACATACCCTGGTGTAACTTGTGATCTTTTGGCTATGTTTGAGAATATGAATGGAAATACAAACATGTCAATGCTGATGGGTAAACATGTTCCTTTAGTATTGTCTAGTAACGTGCGGCATTCATCATGCCATCAGTTTTGACTTATCCCCTGGGCCTTTGTAGCTTATACATTCCCAAAACATTAGAAAACCACCTGCATGTTTCACCATAAGAATGGTGTACCTTTCATCATGATCTGTGTTGATTCTTCATTTAGGGTTGTGGCCGCAGCAGTCAGTGTTGGTCTCGTCTCATCCTTTCAAATAAGTTTGTTCCAGACATTTTAAGGCTTGTCTCTATGCCGTATGCTGAGTATTGTACGCAGGCTGCATAGCTGTAAGTTCCTAAAACTGCCTTTATGTTTGCTGAAGTTATGTGTGGGTTTTTCATTGCATCCCAAACAGTTTTGTGGCAGTTGTCTTTCAAGTGTTGCTGGCCTTTTTTCCTGAATTTTCCATTTTCCACTTCTAAGTTACAATTTGAACGATACTGATTGGCTTTCTCAATTCTCTGGATATCTGTTTGTGTAATTTCCTTGCTGTTGTATGTAATGTAGTTCAACTACAGTACCGTCTCCCACAGGTCAGTTAATGGTGTGCTTTCTTTCCGCATGAACTGGAATAACTGGTGCTGCATTGGTTGAAACATGCAGTGGTCTATTAGGAGCCCAGAAACTGCACTGGCCTTTTATACACACACATTACTTACAAACAAACAAATCACAGGTGAATATGGTTACCTTTAATATTCATGTAAACCTGTTTGTGTCAATGTGTGTGTGTTATCAGGCCAAAACCTCCAGAGAATATGCTCTAGGAGTCATTTAGGTAATGTATTTTGTAAATATGATCTAAAAAGAGCAAACACAACCGCTTGATGTCTTCACTCTGCAAATAAATATGAGTGAAAGAAAACTATTTGTAATATTGTTAATATTCTGTGGGAAATGGACAGCAAATAACACATTTTGCAATATGAGCACAACTGTAGGTTTATTTTAAGAGATACTTGTATATCAACAATTCTGCACACATAATTGTGTTCTTAATCATTAGGCCTTCCAAAATTGCCTTCAGTGTATTGTATTGATATAATGCAGGACACATATTGCATGTTTGAAGAAGGTTTTTGTCCATTGTTTTATCATTTCAAGTCCCCCATTTGTAGGGACATTTACTTTTATTCTGCTACCCAACAAAATAAGATCTTGTGTGGATCCTCAGATTGATGTCAGTCTCAAATAAATGCATCAATATTGAATGTGACTCTCCTCTTTTGGTCATGTTGACTTCTCCAATGTTGTTATTGCTTTTGTACTTACATGTCATTATTTGTGTACTGTGGAGGAACATATTCATCAGTTTCTTAAGCCAGTGTTTAACAGTGGATATTTAGTTGCCAATGTTTTTGTTCAGGGCCACTTACAGTAGGACAAAGTGAGCATGTCAGTGCTTTATCAATGTGCATCTGCTGTTGACCTATCCATGATGTCTCTTTAATATTAGAATGTAATATATAATAACATTAAACAGTAAGGAAACGTTGTTTGTACTTATTATATTGCTTGGTACGAAGTTAACAATTAAGTTTCTCGGTCTCTGTCCATGGTGCTGAAAGGCAGCTGAGGGAAAAAAAAAGTCATCTTGTACTAAGCTTCTTATACTAGTTGTATTACATTAATAAGCATTGTTACTCTTACTATGCATCTATCACTCAGTTGTATTGATTGCATATATATTTCTATAAATAAAACATCCTAAAGACAAAACAGAAAGTGTTGTATTTGTATGGCCTACGGTTATTTTTAATTACTATTACAACATTTAGGTGCACATAGTGTGTGCAGGAACATTTGTTGTCTTGATGATTTTGGTGGAGCTGGAACAATTTCACACTTCAGCCTCTAAGGGACGCTATTGCATGGGAAATGAATGTGATAGTTACGTGATGCAGTGCAGCGTCTTTCTCTGTCACTGGCATTTATGGAAGAGAGCTCGTATGAACAACAACTGAGCTAAATAACATCGTCACTGATCAATGCTTCTGGCTGAAAATAGCCTAAGTATTTATTGTTTAGAGTCATTTTATTATTATTTTTTCACATGGAGTCCAACGATGACATTTGCAGTGGAGGAGGAAGATGCCGTTGCTTTTGGCGAGGGGCGGCCTCTCTCTTTGTCTTTTTGTGTTTTTTCCTAAACGGAACGGAGGCACAAATCCGCTATTCGATCCCAGAGGAGATGAAAAAAGGCTCACTTGTCGGCAATGTGGCCCAAGATCTCGGTTTGGATCTAAAAAGACTCCGTTCTGGGCGTGCCCGCATCGTGACGGGGGAGAACGTCCAGTACACGGAGCTGAGGACGGACAAAGGGCTTCTGGTCGTCCATGAGAGGATAGATCGAGAGCAGCTTTGTGGAGACGTGACGCCGTGCAGCTTCACCTTTGAGATTTTACTGGAAAACCCCATGGAATTACACCCTGTGACCATCGAAGTGTTGGACGTCAATGACAACGCCCCCGCCTTTAAAAATAATCATTTGCAATTTGAAATAAGCGAGTCTGCTGCTCTTGGCTCCCGTTTTGTTCTGGAAAGTGCACATGATGCTGATGTGGGTGCAAACGGTCTGCAGAGCTACATTTTAACTCCGAGTGATCATTTTGTTTTAAAGGAACATGTCAGTCCTGGAGGCAGTAAATATGCAGAAATGGTGCTGCAGAAAGGATTAGACAGAGAAGAACAACCCCGACTTTCTTTAAAATTAGTGGCTGTAGATGGTGGAAATCCACAGAGATCAGGTACAGTAAATATAAATATTAACATCCTGGATATAAATGATAATGCTCCTGTTTTTAACCAAACGACTTATAAATCTAAAGTGGTTGAAAATGCAGTAAAAGGCACTCACGTTCTAACTGTGAATGCAACTGACGCAGATAGTGGATCAAATGCAAAAGTGACTTACTCATTTTCAAAATCAAATGCAGAAATAGAAGATACATTTCATATAAATGAGGAAACAGGATGTATAACTGTAGCAAAACAAATAGATTATGAAAAAGAAAAAACAATAGAGTTCATGGTTGAAGCTAAAGATCAAGGTGGACTGGCTGACTCTGCTAAAGTGGAAATAGAAGTACTAGATTTAAATGATAATGTTCCAGTCATAAATGTGATGTCCTTCACTAGTCCTGTGTCAGAAGACTCCCCAGCTGGTACCACTATTGGTATCATTAATGTTAAAGACCTAGATTCTGGAGAAAATGGTCACGTCAGGTGTGCCATTGAGGGCCGTGTTCCATTTAGAATTAAATCCAATGTGAGAAATTATTTTGCATTATTGACTGATGCTGACTTAGATCGTGAAAGTGTGCCAGAATTTAACATCACTGTTGTTGCATCAGATTCTGGCTCACCTCCTCTGTCGAGTAAAATGACTTTTAATTTGAAGGTTTCAGACGTGAATGACAATGCTCCTGTGTTCCCGGTCAGCTTATATACTGCAAGTGTTGCAGAAAATAACCATCCAGGTGTTTCTGTGCTAAAAGTTAGTGCTAAAGACCCTGATGAAAACCAGAACGCTCGTGTTTCTTACATGTTGGAGGAGCATGAAATCGGAGGAACTCCAGTTACTGAATTTGTGTCCGTTAATGCAGAAAGTGGAGTCATTAGTGCAGTTCGCTCATACGACTATGAACAAATTAAAGAACTGGTGTTTACTGTCAGAGCTCAGGATGGAGGTTCTCCTCCTCTCAGCAGCAATGTGAGCGTTCGCATGATAATCCAGGACCAGAACGACAACGCCCCCCAGGTCCTGTACCCGGTCCAGACGGGCGGCTCGGTGCTGGCTGAAATGGTGCCTCGTTCAGCAGATGTGGGCTACCTGGTGACTAAAGTGGTGGCTGTTGATGTGGACTCTGGACAGAACGCCTGGCTCTCCTATAAAGTGCACAAAGCCACAGACAGGGCGCTGTTTGAAGTGGGCCTACACAATGGAGAAATAAGAACTGTCCGCCAAGTCACTGATAAAGATGCTGTCAAACAAAGACTGAGTGTTCTAGTGGAGGACAACGGGCAGCCCTCTCGTTCAGCTACAGTCATTGTTAACGTGGCGGTGGCGGACAGCTTCCCTGAAGTGCTGTCAGAGTTCACTGACTTTAGCATGCACGACAAGGAGTACAATGACAAGCTGACTTTTTACTTAGTCTTGGCTTTGGCTGTAGTCTCCTTCCTCTTCATCACCTGCTTGCTGCTCATCATATCAGTCAAAGTGTACAGGTGGAGACAGTCTCGCGTCCTCTACCACTCCAACCTCCCTGTCATTCCATATTATCCACCACGTTACTCAGACACTTTGGGGACAGGGACTCTCCAACACGTGTACAATTACGAGGTGTGCAGGACCACCGACTCCAGGAAAAGTGACATGAAGAATATGCAAGCCATGAGTCAAAGTTTAGTGAGTGTGGATGGAGCTGATGCTGATACACCACATGTGACCAAGCAGATGTCAGGAAACTTTTCACAGATGTCAACTTTGGTGAGTCTCATGTTTCACTATTATCTATATCTGCTTTTTATGTCTGAAAACTTACTCAGCTTTAATGCCAGCTCAATACTTTTTTCCAGGGCGGTGGAAAGTTCATGTTCTAAAGTCACTTAACTTTGATAGTTCAATGTGCGGCTACAATATTAATAGCTTATTGTTTTTTTCCACTGCTGATTTTGGAACAAGAGGAGGGTGGAATATATTAGCAATTATAAAAATGAAGCTGTTATTCTATCCATCCATCCATTGTCTACAGCTTGTCCCTCTCGACTGGAGCCTATCCCAGCTGCATTCGGGCAAAAGGCAGGGTACACCTTGGACAAGTCGCCACCTGAAGCTGTAATTGAATGTGCTTATTTTTGAGGCTGTCCTTGACCAAATACCCCTCCATCCATTTTCTACCGCTTGTCACTTTCGGGGTCGGGGGGGTGCTGGAGCCAATCTCAGCTGCATTCGGGTGGAAGGCGGGGTACATCCTGGACAATTCGCCACCTGAAGCTGTAGTTGAATGTGCTTATTTTTAAGTCTGTCTTTTACCAAATATATTTTTTTTATAAATTGTCTTTCTGGAAGGCCCATCTTTAGTATTTGAGCTGATCAATATTCTTATGCAACTATTTACAGTACATGTCCCCTACCATCAAATCTCCGTATGTACACTACCGTTCAAAAGTTTGGGGTCACATGTAAATGTCCTTATTTTTGAAGGAAAAGCACTGTACTTTTCAATGAAGATAACTTTAAACTAGTCTTAACTTTAAAGAAATACACTCTATACATTGCTAATGTGGTAAATGACTATTCTAGCTGCAAATGTCTGCTTTTTGGTGCAATATCTACATAGGTGTATAGAGGCCCATTTCCAGAAACTATCACTCCAGTGTTCTAATGGTACAATGTGTTTGCTCATTGGCTCAGAAGGCTAATTGATGATTAGAAAACCCTTGTGCAATCATGTTCACACATCTGAAAACACTTTAGCTCGTTACAGAAGCTACAAAACTGACCTTCCTTTGAGCAGATTGAGTCTCTGGAGCATCACATTTGTGGGGTCAATTAAACGCTCAAAATGGCCAGGAAAAGAGAACTTTCATCTGAAACTCGACAGTCTATTCTTGTTCTTAGAAATGAAGGCTATTCCACAAAATTGTTTGGGTGACCCCAAACTTTTGAACGGTAGTGTATAGTTCTGAGTTGATCCCTCACCTGCACCTAGGTGACAGGTGAGGGATCATGAATATATCATATGTACTATTTTTTCATTTTTTTTAAATGACCCTTCTTTGTTCCACATGTGCACTTATGAAAAATGTGAGTGAATGCTGATCTTGTTGTTGATTGCTGATGGATCGAAAATACCAAATTAGTTCGATAAACCTGCTCGTCACAATGTTATTGATGTAGCCCACTTCTGCAGGGACAACATGTCTAAACCTAGCGCTATATCAGTGTCAACGTCACTTCTGTAATTTAATCTCAAATTGTTTGGCACTAATATTTACACACAGTTTGTCAGTAAATAGCCACAGAACATTCTGTTTTGTCTCTAGTTTAGTTTAGTGTCCCTTGACTATAACCACATCTTAAATACAGTGCTGCATTGAATACAAGTAGTATTAGCTTTTGTCCCCTTTGTTGAAACAATGCCTCAAATACTAAAGATAATGGAAGTATATTTAACTTCGCAAACTGCAGAACATTCACACAAAAAAACATGCTCAACTATAAGTTTGGAATATTGTTCAGTCTATAAAGTTTCTGTTTGACATTGAACAACAATCTAGCTCAATCTCAAACGTTTTAAATTAGATTAAAATGATAACTGCTAGTAATATCAAAACATGTGTGCGTTGTGTTGACTTTAGGCCGTCTGCATATGAGGTCATCTTTTAGTAATTACATTAAATATTTCCTTTGAGATTTTAATAAAATATACAATATTACATGGTTTTAGGTGTGTGTCTGTAAATGTGTATGCGTGTGACACTGATAGTTTTATTGAAGTGTCTTAATTACTTTATTGTCATTGAGCCATATAAGGTTAATTCCACAAATCCAGTAAAGTGTCAGCACCATAGACATTATCCGTGCATCACAATATTTAGTGAACAGTACATGTCTTCTTCCCAATGTTAATGTCCCGTTATGACAACTTTTTTTAAGTTTAGCATAAGTAATTTAAGTCACCTCTTGTACAGTCACAAATGTAAAATTGTGAGTTTGTGAGGAAATGACTAAATCAAACATTGAATTACAATTTCATTTTGAAAGATAGAATATGAAATACAAAATAAGTCTGATTTGCTTGCACCATATGTGATTTTTTGTTTTCCAAAAAAAAACAAACTTTGATTTTAAATTTCATACAAAAAAAATAATTCTGACACCTTGTTAAAAAATCTGAAATATATTGTTTGAGGTCTATTTCTAAACGTAATTAAATCAAGATCATTTTTATAGTATGTTGTTCTTTCTGATCTGAACATTTTTCCAACAAGGCATTAACATTTTGAAAAGAGAAGTTCACCAATGATCATGGTAATATTTCTAGGTCTTAAAGAGTTGAATGAAAAAATATTTCGCATATTTGAATATTTTTTATTCAATATATTGACCATTATATGTATTATTAGTCGTTTTAACATTGAATGATTCATTTAAACTGTTAATACACAAACAAGTGTACTACTGTGAAAATGCTCTGAGGGCCGCTGTTGACACGTCATTGAATAAGAGTGAACATATTCAGTGCTGTGGTCCTATTGGTCTCCTTTTAGAGCTTCACTGCTGAGAAAGACGACCGTCTGCTCGCCATTTGAAGAACAATATCTTGTGTGGATCATTAATTTTATTTCGGATTTATTGTTTGAGGAGTATCTACTTTAATTTTGAAGGATTTTTGACATCTTTTGTGGTTTTGAGGATGGATTGTATGTGGATGAACGCAGTCAGAGGCCGATGGCGCGCACTGTTTGTCATTCTTTGTCTCTGCGAGCTGAGCTCAGTGAGTGGACAGGCTCGCTATTCCATACCGGAGGAGCAGGCAGAAGGCTCTTTTGTTGGAAACATTGCCAGAGATTTGGGCTTGGATGTGGCCAGACTAGTAGCAGGTAAAGCTCGTATTATCACCAAGGAAGATCGGCAGTATGTTGATTTAAAGCGAGACAAAGGCACACTTGTTATTAAAGAGCGCATCGACCGAGAAGAGCTTTGTGGAAAGACGACGCCCTGCAGCTTCACTTTTGACATCATTTTAGAAAATCCAATCCAGCTTTATCGTGTAACAGTGGAAGTTATAGATATTAATGATAATAGCCCCTCTTTCCCTCAGCATGAAATTAATTTAAAAATTACAGAAAATGCTGCAGTGGGCACCCGTTTCTCTCTTGCTAATGCAGCTGACACTGATGTTGGTATTAATGATATTCAGAAATACGCACTAAAACCTTCAGATAATTTTAAATTAGAAATACAAAGCCAGCCGGACGGAATGAAGGTAATAGAAATGGTTTTAGAGAAGCCTTTAGACAGAGAGGAAGAGGAGACTCACACTCTCATGTTGATTGCTTCAGATGGCGGTGAGCCACATAGATCAGGGACGGTGAGAATTCAAATCACTGTGCTGGATGCCAACGATAACGCACCTGTGTGCAGCCAGCCTGTTTATAAGGTAGATGTTCCAGAAAATTCACCTGAAGGAACCGTAATTACTACTGTTAGTGCAAATGATGCTGACTCAGGCCTCTATGGTGACGTCACGTATTCGACTCCGCATGTGACGGTGGAGGCAAAACAACTTTTTCTCGTGAACGTCAGAACGGGAGATATCAAAGTTACAGGCAAAATCGATTTTGAAAAATCTAAGAGCTATCAATTAAATGTCCAAGCTAGTGATCATGGAGGCTATGCAGACACATGTAAAGTTATAGTTAACATAATTGATGAGAATGACAATGTTCCTACAATTAAATTAATGTCATTTTCTCAGTCCATACCTGAGGATTCTCCCCCAGGTACAACTGTAGCTGTTTTTAACGTGAATGATGAAGACTCTGAGAGCAACGGTGTTGTCAAGTGCTCCATTAATTCTGACGTCCCTTTCAAAATTGAGTCTTCATTAACAGGTTATTACACCATAGTGACAGAAAACTTCTTAGACAGAGAAAGTGTTTCTGAATATAATGTTACCATAACAGTGTCTGACCAAGGCTCTCCTCCTCTGTCTAGTAGTAAAACCATCAACGTTAAAATATCTGACGTGAATGACAGCCCGCCCAAATTCCATCAGTCAGAATACAGTAAGAATGTACCAGAGAACAACTCTCCTGGTTTTTCTGTGTTTACTGTCAGTGCTAGTGATGCAGACTGGGGCCAGAACGCTCGAGTGTCTTACTTCCTGGAGGAGAAAGAAGTTAATGGAGTAGCTGTGTCTTCTTTTGTCTCAGTCAACTCAGAGAACGGTGTCATCCACGCAGTCCGATCTTTTGATTACGAACAAATTAAGTCCTTTGACTTTAACGTTACTGCCCGCGATGCCGGATCCCCTCCTCTCAGTTCTGTAGCCACAGTTCACATCCTAATACAGGACCAGAACGACAACGCCCCCCAGGTCCTGTACCCGGTCCAGACGGGCGGCTCGGTGCTGGCTGAAATGGTGCCTCGTTCAGCAGATGTGGGCTATCTGGTGACTAAAGTGGTGGCTGTTGATGTGGACTCTGGACAGAACGCCTGGCTCTCCTATAAAGTGCACAAAGCCACAGACAGGGCGCTGTTTGAAGTGGGCCTACACAATGGAGAAATAAGAACTGTCCGCCAAGTCACTGATAAAGATGCTGTCAAACAAAGACTGAGTGTTCTAGTGGAGGACAACGGGCAGCCCTCTCGTTCAGCTACAGTCATTGTTAACGTGGCGGTGGCGGACAGCTTCCCTGAAGTGCTGTCAGAGTTCACTGACTTTAGCATGCACGACAAGGAGTACAATGACAAGCTGACTTTTTACTTAGTCTTGGCTTTGGCTGTAGTCTCCTTCCTCTTCATCACCTGCTTGCTGCTCATCATATCAGTCAAAGTGTACAGGTGGAGACAGTCTCGCGTCCTCTACCACTCCAACCTCCCTGTCATTCCATATTATCCACCACGTTACTCAGACACTTTGGGGACAGGGACTCTCCAACACGTGTACAATTACGAGGTGTGCAGGACCACCGACTCCAGGAAAAGTGACATGAAGAATATGCAAGCCATGAGTCAAAGTTTAGTGAGTGTGGATGGAGCTGATGCTGATACACCACATGTGACCAAGCAGATGTCAGGAAACGGTTCACAGATGTCAACTTTGGTGAGTCAAATATTTCACTTGTTCTTTATTTTTATGGCAACGTTCAATGCTTCAAGTAAAATAACATAACTGCTGCCCTATGGTGTTGAAATATTGACATTTCAAACTGTCCTTACGCACAGCTCAACTATATCGTAGCATATCGGTTTCCAACAGGGGTCCTTGACTGCTCAATGCTTCTCAATGAATAGCTAACATGGTTTTACAAGTGAGGAGATTACAATTATTCCTCGTTTTATCAATGGACAGACATTATTATGTATGCATGCAGCAGTGTGAAGTGGAAGTTAAAATAAATATCATAAAAAGTTAAATATTTATACCATTCTTTGTTTGTTTTCCATTTGACAACTGCCATTGATTTAAAGAGAGTTCGTTTATTACTACTCTCCATGCTCAGCAATGTTGTGGTCGGCAAAGGGAACAGTGTTCCTCCTGGTGACGTCACAGAGCACGTGACTGGCCTGCTCTTTATCTCCCGGTAAATCCGTGAAATGTATACTGTTTTGATCATATCTTTTTACTCGCAAAAGTTTGTTGGTAATATAAATCAGTTATGATCCATCCATCCATTTGCTACCGCTTGTCCCTTTTGAGGTCGCGGGGAGTGCTAATAGGCAATGTGTTTTTCCATAATGCTAGTGTTAATGAAAGCTATGAATGATCACTGATTTAGTGCTGTTGCAAAATCTGGTATATAGGAGAAGAAGAGTTCATCTTTCCTGATCCGAGACAATATGTTAAGATTTAAAAATGCCTGAAAAAACAACAATTGGGAATAAAGAATCGCAGGTAAAAGGAAGCGTAACAGAAGTCATTTGTATTTCATTATTAAGTCTTTATAATGCACTATGTAATACAATAATACACTATAGCAATATTTATTTTTCATGCATGCAGGCAGGATGTTAAATTGTGAAGCTCATGTGGTTGGCTTTGGAGCGTTTGACGAATGTAATGTGTGATGTGACGGTGAGGGAGGCAAAGCTGGATGTAAACAATTGTCTCAAAAAGCTAGCTCACAAATGGAGTTTTTCCCTTGTTTTTTTTTTTTGCATATAATAATTGTATTTATTATCTTTATTTTTGTCATTTAAATATCTCTCATGCATTTTGTTCACAATGTGAGTGACTTGAGTAAACTCAGAATTAGTAACAGTATCAGAATCATTATGAATATTTAAGGTATAAGTTAAGATTTAAAAAGGCCTGAAAAAACAACAATAGGGACTGAAGAACGACGCAATCGCAGAGTTAAAAGGAAGCGTAACAGAAGTAATTTTTATTTCATTATTGTGTCTGTATATTGCACTATGTAATGCAATAATACACTATAGCAATATTTATTTTCATGCATGCAGGCAGCATGTTAAATTTTAAAGCTCATGTGGTTGGCTTTGGAGCGTTTGACGAATGTAATGTGTGATGTGACGGTGAGGGAGGCAAGGTTGGATGTAAACAATTGTCTCAAAAAGCTACCTCACAAATGGAGGTGTTGCCTTTTTGTTATTTTTTCATATAATAGTTGTATTTATTATCTTTATGTTGGTCATTTAAATGTCCCTCATGTATTTGTTGTACACTGTGAGTGACTTTAGAATTAACTCAGGATCAGAAACAGAATCAGAATCATTAGGAATATTTAAGGTATAAGATCTTACTACAAAACAAAACGTGGCTTACATCATCGTTCATAGCCCCCCAAGGAGTCGAGACGGCTAAATATTGCACTAAAACAAGGTGCCTCTATGACCAGTTTTATTTTAATCATATATTCAAGATATTTGAGTAGGGGTCCCCCACTCAATAGCAATTTTAGTTTGGAGGTCCTTGGCCCAATAGACGTTGAAGACACCTGCTATAGGACATCAACGATTATATTCTATGCTGACTTTGTATTTTTTCTTTTCCACCATAGCAAACCAACAATATTTTACAGTATAAATATTTTAAAATAGGGACTGAACATGAACTACATCTGAAAAAAGTACATAATATCAAGTTATAGGATCATAAAACAATTTTGGAAATGAATGTTACATGATAAATAATGCATTTAGTAATGGTGTTTCGATATTATTCAATATATTGCCTTTGTCTTATGTCAACCATATCTTTATCTGTCAGATAATTAATAGGCTGAACTCGTATTTTTGCATTTATCTGAAAAAATGAAGAACAGTGTTTTAGACTGATCATGCATTGTATGTGAAACTGTTGAGTAATATTGTTGTACAGTGGTAGAATATAGATGTGAAATTCACCATTTCGACTGTAAGGGACGCTCTTGGTCAGCATTTGAATGTCCTTTCATTCAGTCCATCACTGACTATGTCATGAAGCAGTCGCGCTGTGTTCATTTGAGCTTGAGGACGCAGTAGCGTCAACAACTATATCCAGACCTTTTTGTTCATTTTAAGTCGTTTTGGATCGAAAATGAACGGATATTTTTGAGGAAAATTTGTAGTTTGATTTACGGATTACTTATATTTCTATTGGAAAATGGCACCTCGAAAATGCGTCGCCGACGCACGATGGATTTGGCGATGGTTTTCTGGCCCACGACACCAATTGGGACTGCTTATTTGCATCTTTTATTTGGTCACCACGGTAAGTGGTCAGATTCGTTATTCTATCCCAGAGGAGATGAAGAAAGGCTCAGTGATCGGTAATGTGGCGCAAGATCTCGGCTTGGATGTGAAAAGGCTGCGTTCAGGGCGGGCCCGCATCGTGACGGGAGAAAACGTCCAGTACACCGAGCTGAAGACAGACAAAGGGCTTCTCGTCGTTAACGACAGAATAGACCGGGAGCAGCTTTGTGGAGATGTGACGCCATGTAGCTTCAGCTTTGAGGTCATTTTAGAAAACCCGTTAGAATTGCACAGAATCATTGTTGAGGTTTTGGATATAAACGATCATGCTCCCATCTTTGCAAATAATGAAAAAGCTCTCATATTTGAAATAAGTGAATCAGCTGCAGTAGGAGTGCGCTTTCCTCTACAGAGTGCAGAGGATGAAGATGTAGGACAAAACGCATTACAGAATTACATTTTGTCACCAAACGACAATTTTATTCTGAATCAGCATGCAAATCCAGATGGCAGCAAATATGTTGAAATGGTGCTCCAGAAGCCTTTAGACAGAGAGCAACGTCCCCGTTTGTCTTTAAAATTAATTGCAGTGGATGGAGGAACACCACAGAGATCTGGTACAGTAAATATAGAAATCAACGTGTTAGATGCAAATGACAACGAACCCATATTTAACCAATCAGAATATAAAGCAGCTGTTATAGAAAATGCAGTGAAAGGAACTAGTATAATTACTGTAAATGCTACAGATGCTGACAGTGGTTCATATGGACTCATCACATATAGTTTGTCCAAAATGAAAGGAAGTGCAGCAGAAATATTTAATATTGATGAAAAAACAGGCACTATTTATGTGTCCGGTCAAATAGATTATGAAAAGGACAGAAAATATGAAGTGAGGGTGGAAGCAAAGGATCAAGGTGGGCGAATTGGTACCAGTAAAATTATATTTAATGTAATTGATGTCAATGACAATGCTCCAATTATTAATATAATGTCCTTTTCAAGTCCTCTGTCTGAAGATTCACTTCCTGGTACAACAATTGCAATTCTAAACATTAAAGATGCAGATTCTGAAAGAAATGGACAAATAACATGTTCCATAAATAGAAAACTACCTTTTAAATTGGAGAACTCTTTGACACATTATTACAATTTGATTTCAGATCAGTACTTTGATAGAGAGTCTGTCCCAGAATATAACATAACAATAACAGCCACTGATCTTGGAACGCCCCCTCTTTCTACCTCAACAAAGTTACATCTTAAAATCTCAGACATTAATGACAATGCACCATTATTTGATAAAAACATTTATTCTGCTTATGTGTCTGAGAATAATTCTCCTGGCATTTCCATATTTGCTGTCACTGCTAGAGATGCTGATCGGAATCAAAATGCGAGAATATCTTATCTTTTAGAGGACACACAGATAAGTGGCAGTCGTGTTTCTACTTATGTTTCTTTAAATTCTGAATCTGGTACTCTCAGTGCTGTTCGATCATTTGATTATGAGCAAATTAAACAACTGGACTTGGTGGTCAGAGCTCAGGATGGAGGTTCTCCTCCTCTCAGCAGCAACGTGAGCGTTCACATCTTGATCCAGGACCAGAACGACAACGCCCCCCAGGTCCTGTACCCGGTCCAGACGGGCGGCTCGGTGCTGGCTGAAATGGTGCCTCGTTCAGCAGATGTGGGCTACCTGGTGACTAAAGTGGTGGCTGTTGATGTGGACTCTGGACAGAACGCCTGGCTCTCCTATAAAGTGCACAAAGCCACAGACAGGGCGCTGTTTGAAGTGGGCCTACACAATGGAGAAATAAGAACTGTCCGCCAAGTCACTGATAAAGATGCTGTCAAACAAAGACTGAGTGTTCTAGTGGAGGACAACGGGCAGCCCTCTCGTTCAGCTACAGTCATTGTTAACGTGGCGGTGGCGGACAGCTTCCCTGAAGTGCTGTCAGAGTTCACTGACTTTAGCATGCACGACAAGGAGTACAATGACAAGCTGACTTTTTACTTAGTCTTGGCTTTGGCTGTAGTCTCCTTCCTCTTCATCACCTGCTTGCTGCTCATCATATCAGTCAAAGTGTACAGGTGGAGACAGTCTCGCGTCCTGTACCACTCCAACCTCCCTGTCATTCCATATTATCCACCACGTTACTCAGACACTTTGGGGACAGGGACTCTCC
The DNA here is from genome assembly GCF_033978785.1 of Entelurus aequoreus. NCBI lineage: Eukaryota > Metazoa > Chordata > Actinopteri > Syngnathiformes > Syngnathidae > Entelurus > Entelurus aequoreus. Next base: position 4,082,101 of record NC_084734.1, read on the forward strand.
AACACGTGTACAATTACGAGGTGTGCAGGACCACCGACTCCAGGAAAGGTGACATGAAGAATATGCAAGCCATGAGTCAAAGTTTAGTGAGTGTGGATGGAGCTGATGCTGATACACCACATGTGACCAAGCAGATGTCAGGAAACTTTTCACAGATGTCAACTTTGGTGAGTTAAATATTTTACCATTCTTTGTCTGTTTTCCATTGACAACTGCCATTGATTTAAAGAGAGTTTGTTTATTACTACTCTCCATGCTCAGCAATGTTGTGGTCGGCAAAGGGAACAGTGTTCCTCCTGGTGACGTCACAGAGCACGTGACTGGCCTGCTCTTTATCTCCCGGTAAATCCGTGAAATGTATACTGTTTTGATCATATCTTTTTACTCGCAAAAGTTTGTTGGTAATATAAATCAGTTATGATCCATCCATCCATTTGCTACCGCTTGTCCCTTTTGAGGTCGCGGGGAGTGCTAATAGGCAATGTGTTTTTCCATAATGCTAGTGTTAATGAAAGCTATGAATGATCACTGATTTAGTGCTGTTGCAAAATCTGGTATAAAGGAGAAGAAGAGTTCATCTTTCCTGATCCGAGACAATATGTTAAGATTTAAAAATGCCTGAAAAAACAACAATTGGGAATTAAGAATCGCAGGTAAAAGGAAGCGTAACAGAAGTCATTTGTATTTCATTATTAAGTCTTTATAATGCACTATGTAATACAATAATACACTATAGCAATATTTATTTTTCATGCATGCAGGCAGGATGTTAAATTGTGAAGCTCATGTGGTTGGCTTTGGAGCGTTTGACAAATGTAATGTGTGATGTGACGGTGAGGGAGGCAAAGCTGGATGTAAACAATTGTCTCAAAAAGCTAGCTCACAAATGAAATTTTTCCCTTGTTCTTTTTTTTGCATATAATAATTGTATTTATTATCTTTATTTTTGTCATTTAAATATCTCTCATGCATTTTGTTCACAATGTGAGTGACTTGAGTAAACTCAGAATTAGTAACAGTATCAGAATCATTATGAGTATTTAAGGTATAAGTTAAGATGTAAAAATGCCTGAAAAAACAACAATAGGGAATGAAAAACGACGCAATCGCAGCGTTAAAAGGAAGTGTAACAGAGGTCATTTTTATTTCATTATTGTGTCTGTATATTGCACTATGTAATGCAATAATACACTATAGCAGGGGTCACCAACGCGGTGCCCGCGGGCACCAGGTAGCCCGTAAGGACCAGATGAGTAGCCCGCTGGCCTGTTCTAAAAATAGCTCAAATAGCAGCACTTACCAGTGAGCTGCCTCTATTTTTTAAATGTTATTTATTTACTAGCAAGCTGGTCTCGCTTTGCTCGACATTTTTAATTCTAAGAGAGAAAAAACTCAAATAGAATTTGAAAATCCAAGAAAATATTTTAAAGACTTGGTCTTCACTAACTGACAAAGAAACAGATAACAGATTCGGTGTCCAGTTCAAAGTGTGACATGACTTATTTAAAAATTTGAGAGTTGACTTTGGTATTTTACATGAGTTATTATTTGTACAAACATGGTGCAAAGTAATTCATGATTTGTTCAAAAATGTTAGTGGCTAGCTAGTTAAAATGGGATATTGTGATTTCACAAGACTGTCTTAGAAGTCATCATTTGAAAATGTTCAATTTGAAAAATGTGCACTTAGAGAAAATATAAAAATAAAGTGTTGCATATTGATATTTATCTGTTTCTATATATATTTATTGTGAGAAATCAAGATGATCAGTGTTTCCACAAAGATAAATATCATTAATTATTAATAATAACATAGAGTTAAAGGTAAATTGAGCAAATTGTCTATTTCTGGCAATTTATTTAAGTGTGCATCAAACTGGTAGCCCTTCGCATTAATCACTACCCAAGAAGTAGCTCTTGCTTTCAAAAAGGTTGGTGACCCCTGCACTATAGCAATATTTATTTTCATGCATGCAGGCAGGATGTTAAATTGTGAAGCTCATGTGGTTGGCTTTGGAGCGTTTGACGAATGTAATGTGTGATGTGACGGTGAGGGAGGCAAAGCTGGATGTAAACAATTGTCTCAAAAAACTAGCTCACAAATTGAGTTTTTCCCTTGTTCTTATTTTTTCATATAATAATTGTATTTATTATCTTTATTTTTGCCATTTAAATATCAATCATTCATTTTGTTTACACTGTGAGTGACTTTTGAGTTAACTCAGAATCAGAAACAGAATCAGAATCGTTATGAATATGTAAGGTAATATCTTATTATAAAACAAAACATGGCTTACATCATCATTCATAGCCCCCCAAGGAGTCGAGACAGCTAAATATTGCACCAAAACAAGGTGCCTCTATGACCAGTTTTATTTTAAACATATATTCAAGATATTTGAGTAGGGGTCTCCCACTCTATAGCAATTTTAGTTTGGAGGTCCTTGGCCCAATAGACGTTGAAGACACCTGCTATAGGACATCAACGATTATATTCCATGCTGACTTTGTTTTTTGTTTTTCCACCATAGCAAATCAACAATATTTTACAGTATAAATATTTTAAAATAGGGACTGAACATGAACTACATCTGAAAAAAGTACATAATATCAAGTTATAGGAACATAAAACAATTTTGGAAATGAATGTTGCATGATAAATAATGCATTTAGTAATGTTGTTTCGATATTATTCAATACATTGCCTTTGTCTTATGTCAACCATATCTTTATCTGTCAGATAATTAATAGGCTGAACTCGTATTTTTGCATTTATCTGAAAAAATGAAGATCAGTGTTTTAAACTGATCATGCATTGTATGTGAAACTGTTGAGTAATATTGTTGTACAGTGGTAGAATATAGATGTGAAATTCACCATTTCGACTGTAAGGGACGCTCTTGGTCAGCATTTGAATGTCCTTTCATTCAGTCCATCACTGACTATGTCATGAAGCAGTCGCGCTGTGTTCATTTGAGCTTGAGGACGCAGTAGCGTCAACAACTATATCCACACCTTTTTGTTCATTTTAAGTCGTTTTGGATCGAAAATGAACGGATATTTTTGAGGAAAATTTGTAGTTTGATTTACGGATTACTTATCTTTCCATTGGAAAATGGCACCTCGAAAATGCGTCGCCGACGCACGATGGATTTGGCGATGGTTTTCTGGCCCACGACACCAATTGGGACTGCTTATTTGCATCTTTTATTTGGTCACCACGGTAAGTGGTCAGATTCGTTATTCTATCCCAGAAGAGATGAAGAAAGGCTCAGTGATCGGTAATGTGGCGCAAGATCTTGGCTTGGATGTGAAAAGGCTGCGTTCAGGGCGGGCCCGCATCGTGACGGGAGAAAACGTCCAGTACACCGAGCTGAAGACAGACAAAGGGCTTCTCGTCGTTAACGACAGAATAGACCGGGAGCAGCTTTGTGGAGATGTGACGCCATGTAGCTTCAGCTTTGAGGTCATTTTAGAAAACCCGTTAGAATTGCACAGAATTATTGTTGAGGTTTTGGATATAAACGATCATGCTCCCATCTTTGCAAATAATGATAAAGCCCTCATATTTGAAATAAGTGAATCTACTTTAGTTGGAGTGCAGTTTCCTCTGCAGAGTGCAGAGGATGAAGATGTAGGACAAAATGCATTACAGAATTACATTTTGTCACCTAACGATGATTTTATCCTGAATCAGCATGCAAATCCAGATGGCAGCAAATATGTTGAAATGGTGCTCCAGAAGCCTTTAGACAGAGAGCAACGTCCCCGTTTGTCTTTAAAATTAATTGCAGTGGATGGAGGAACACCACAGAGGTCTGGTACAGTAAATATAGACATACATGTGCTAGATGCAAATGACAACCGGCCTGTGTTTAACCAATCAGAATATAAAGCAGCTGTCATGGAAAATGCAGTGAAAGGAACTAGTATAATTACTGTAAATGCTACAGATGCTGACAGTGGTTCAAATGGACTCATCACATATAGTTTGTCTAAAATGAAAGGAAGTGCAGCAGATATATTTAATGTTCATGAAAAAACAGGCACAATTTATGTATCTGGTCAAATAGATTATGAAAAGGACAGAAAATATGAAGTGAGGGTGGATGCAAAGGATCAAGGTGGGCTTACTGGAACAAGTAAAATTATATTTGATGTAATTGATGTAAATGACAATCCTCCAATTATTAATATAATGTCATTTTCAAGTCCTCTGTCCGAAGATTCACCACCTGGTACAACAATAGCAATTCTAAACATAAAGGATGCTGATTCTGAGAGAAATGGACAAATAACATGTTCAATAAATGGGAAAATGCCTTTTAAATTAGAGACGTCGTTAACAAATTATTACAATTTAATATCAGATCAATACTTTGATAGAGAGTCTATGTCAGAATATAACATAACAATAACAGCCACTGATCTTGGAACGCCCCCTCTTTCTACCTCAACAAAGTTACATCTTAGAATCTCAGACATTAATGACAATGCACCATTATTTGATAAAAACATTTATTCTGCTTATGTCTCAGAGAATAATTCTCCCGGCATTTCCATATTTGCTGTCACTGCTAGAGATGCTGATTGGAATCAAAACGCGAGAATATCTTATCTTTTAGAGGACACACAGATAAGTGGCAGTCCTGTTTCTACTTATGTTTCTTTAAATTCTGAAACTGGAGTTATTAGTTCTGTTCGATCATTTGATTATGAGCAAATTAAACAACTGGACTTGGTGGTCAGAGCTCAGGATGGAGGTTCTCCTCCTCTCAGCAGCAATGTGAGCGTTCACATCCTGATCCAGGACCAGAACGACAACGCCCCCCAGGTCCTGTACCCGGTCCAGACGGGCGGCTCGGTGCTGGCTGAAATGGTGCCTCGTTCAGCAGATGTGGGCTACCTGGTGACTAAAGTGGTGGCTGTTGATGTGGACTCTGGACAGAACGCCTGGCTCTCCTATAAAGTGCACAAAGCCACAGACAGGGCGCTGTTTGAAGTGGGCCTACACAATGGAGAAATAAGAACTGTCCGCCAAGTCACTGATAAAGATGCTGTCAAACAAAGACTGAGTGTTCTAGTGGAGGACAACGGGCAGCCCTCTCGTTCAGCTACAGTCATTGTTAACGTGGCGGTGGCGGACAGCTTCCCTGAAGTGCTGTCAGAGTTCACTGACTTTAGCATGCACGACAAGGAGTACAATGACAAGCTGACTTTTTACTTAGTCTTGGCTTTGGCTGTAGTCTCCTTCCTCTTCATCACCTGCTTGCTGCTCATCATATCAGTCAAAGTGTACAGGTGGAGACAGTCTCGCGTCCTGTACCACTCCAACCTCCCTGTCATTCCATATTATCCACCACGTTACTCAGACACTTTGGGGACAGGGACTCTCCAACACGTGTACAATTACGAGGTGTGCAGGACCACCGACTCCAGGAAAAGTGACATGAAGAATATGCAAGCCATGAGTCAAAGTTTAGTGAGTGTGGATGGAGCTGATGCTGATACACCACATGTGACCAAGCAGATGTCAGGAAACTTTTCACAGATGTCAACTTTGGTGAGTTAAATATTTTATCATTCTTTGTCTGTTTTCCATTTGACAACTTCCATTGATTTAAAGAGAGTCCGTTTATTACTACTCTCCATGCTCAGCAATGTTGTGGTCGGCGAAGGGAACAGTGTTCCTCCTGGTGACGTCACAGAGCACGTGACTGGCCTGCTCTTTATCTCCCGGTAAATCCGTGAGATGTATACTGTTTTGATCATATCTTTTTACTCGCAAAAGTTTGTTGGTAATATAAATCAGTTATGATCCATCCATCCATTTGCTACCGCTTGTCCCTTTTGAGTTCACGGGGAGTGCTAATAGGCAATATATTTTTCCATAATGCTAGTGTTAATGAAAGCTATGAATGATCACTGATTTAGTGCTGTTGCAAAATCTGGTATAAAGGAGAAGAAGAGTTAATCTTTCCTGATCCGAGACAATATGTTAAGATTTAAAAATGCCTGAAAAAACAACAATTGGGAATTAAGAATCGCAGGTAAAAGGAAGCGTAACAGAAGTCATTTGTATTTCATTATTAAGTCTTTATAATGCACTATGTAATACAATAATACACTATAGCAATATTTATTTTTCATGCATGCAGGCAGGATGTTAAATTGTGAAGCTCATGTGGTTGGCTTTGGAGCGTTTGACGAATGTAATGTGTGATGTGACGGTGAGGGAGGCAAAGCTGGATGTAAACAATTGTCTCAAAAAGCAAGCTCACAAATGGAGTTTTTCCCTTGTTCTTTTTTTTTTGCATATAATAATTGTATTTACTATCTTTATTTTTGTCATTTAAATATCTCTCATGCATTTTGTTCACAATGTGAGTGACTTGAGTAAACTCAGAATTAGTAACAGTATCAGAATCATTATGAGTATTTAAGGTATAAGTTAAGATGTAAAAATGCCTGAAAAAACAACAATAGGGAATGAAAAACGACGCAATCGCAGAGTTAAAAGGAAGCGTAACAGAGGTCATTTTTATTTCATTATTGTATATGTATATTGCACTATGTAATGCAATAATACACTATAGCAATATTTATTTTAATGCATGCAGGCAGGATGTTAAATTGTGAAGCTCATGTGGTTGGCTTTGGAGCGTTTGACGAATGTAATGTGTGATGTGACGGTGAGGGAGGCAAAGCTGGATGTAAACAATTGTCTCAAAAAACTAGCTCACGAATTGAGTTTTTCCCTTGTTCTTATTTTTTCATATAATAATTGTATTTATTATCTTTATTTTTGTCATTTAAATGTCCCTCATTCATTTTGTTTACACTGTGAGTGACTTTTGAGTTAACTCAGAATCAGAAACAGAATCAGAATCGTTATGAATATTTAAGTTATAAGATCTTATTATAAAATCAAACATGGCTTACATTATCAATCATAGCCCCCCAAGGAGTCGAGACAGCTAAATATTGCACTAAAACAAGGTGCCTCTATGACCAGTTTTATGTTAAACATATATTCAAGATATTTGAGTAAGATCCCCCACTCAATAGCAATTTTAGTTTGGAGGTCCTTGGCCCAATAGACGTTGAAGACACCTGCTATAGGACATCAACGATTATATTCCATGCTGACTTTGTTTTTTGTTTTTCCACCATAGCAAATCAACAATATTTTACAGTATAAATATTTTAAAATAGGGACTGAACATGAACTACATCTGAAAAAAGTACATAACATCAAGTTCTAGGAACATAAAACAATTTTGGAAATGAATGTTACATGATAAATAATGCATTTAGTAATGTTGTTTCGATATTATTCAATATATTGCCTTTGTCTTATGTCAACCATATCTTTATCTGTCAGATAATTAATAGGCTGAACTCGTATTTTTGCATTTGTCTGAAAAAATGAAGAACTGTTTTAGACTGATCATGCATTGTATGTGAAACTGTTGAGTAATATTGTTGTACAGTGGTAGAATATAGATGTGAAATTCACCATTTCGACTGTAAGGGACGCTCTTGGTCAGCATTTGAATGTCCTTTCATTCAGTCCATCACTGACTATGTCATGAAGCAGTCGCGCTGTGTTCATTTGAGCTTGAGGACGCAGTAGCGTCAACAACTATATCCACACCTTTTTGTTCATTTTAAGTCGTTTTGGATCGAAAATGAACGGATATTTTTGAGGAAAATTTGTAGTTTGATTTACGGATTACTTATCTTTCTATTGGAAAATGGCACCTCGAAAATGCGTCGCCGACGCACGATGGATTTGGCGATGGTTTTCTGGCCCACGACACCAATTGGGACTGCTTATTTGCATCTTTTATTTGGTCACCACGGTAAGTGGTCAGATTCGTTATTCTATCCCTGAAGAGATGAAGAAAGGCTCATTGATCGGTAATGTGGCGCAAGATCTCGGCTTGGATGTGAAAAGGCTGCGTTCAGGGCGGGCCCGCATCGTGACGGGAGAAAACGTCCAGTACACCGAGCTGAAGACAGACAAAGGGCTTCTCGTCGTTAACGACAGAATAGACCGGGAGCAGCTTTGTGGAGATGTGACGCCATGTAGCTTCAGCTTTGAGGTCATTTTGGAAAACCCGTTAGAATTGCACAGAATCATTGTTGAGGTTTTGGATATAAACGATCATGCTCCCATCTTTGCAAATAAAGATAAAGCTCTCATATTTGAAATAAGTGAATCTACTTTAGTTGGAGTGCAGTTTCCTCTGCAAAGTGCAGAGGATGAAGATGTAGGACAAAACGCATTACAGAATTACATTTTGTCACCAAACGATAATTTTATACTGAATCAGCATGCAAATCCAGATGGCAGCAAATATGTTGAAATGGTGCTCCAGAAGCCTTTAGACAGAGAGCAACGTCCCCGTTTGTCTTTAAAATTAATTGCAGTGGATGGAGGAACACCACAGAGGTCTGGTACAGTAAATATAGACATACATGTGCTAGATGCAAATGACAACCGGCCTGTGTTTAACCAATCAGAATATAAAGCAGCTGTCATGGAAAATGCAGTGAAAGGAACTAGTATAATTACTGTAAATGCTACAGATGCTGACAGTGGTTCAAATGGACTCATCACATATAGTTTGTCGAAAATGAAAGGAAGTGCAGCAGATATATTTAATGTTGATGAAAAAACAGGCACAATTTATGTGTCTGGTCAAATAGATTATGAAAAGGACAGAAAATATGAAGTGAGGGTGGAAGCAAAGGATCAAGGTGGGTTTACTGGAACAAGTAAAATTATATTTGATGTAATTGATGTAAATGACAATGCTCCAATTATTAATATAATGTCATTTTCAAGTCCTATGTCCGAAGATTCGCCTCCTGGTACAACAATAACAATTCTAAACATAAAAGATGCTGATTCTGAGAGAAATGGACAAATAACATGTTCAATAGATGGAAAAATGCCTTTTAAATTAGAGTCGTCGTTAACAAATTATTACAACTTAATATCAGATCAATACTTTGATAGAGAGTCTGTGTCAGAATATAACATAACAATAACAGCCACTGATCTTGGAACGCCCCCTCTTTCTACCTCAACAAAGTTACATCTTAGAATCTCAGACATTAATGACAATGCACCATTATTTGATAAAAACATTTATTCTGCTTATGTCTCAGAGAATAATTCTCCCGGCATTTCCATATTTGCTGTCACTGCTAGAGATGCTGATTGGAATCAAAACGCGAGAATATCTTATCTTTTAGAGGACACACAGATAAGTGGCAGTCACGTTTCTACTTATGTTTCTTTAAATTCTGAAACTGGAGTTATTAGTTCTGTTCGATCATTTGATTATGAGCAAATTAAACAACTGGACTTGGTGGTCAGAGCTCAGGATGGAGGTTCTCCTCCTCTCAGCAGCAATGTGAGCGTTCGCATCCTGATCCAGGACCAGAACGACAACGCCCCCCAGGTCCTGTACCCGGTCCAGACGGGCGGCTCGGTGCTGGCTGAAATGGTGCCTCGTTCAGCAGATGTGGGCTACCTGGTGACTAAAGTGGTGGCTGTTGATGTGGACTCTGGACAGAACGCCTGGCTCTCCTATAAAGTGCACAAAGCCACAGACAGGGCGCTGTTTGAAGTGGGCCTACACAATGGAGAAATAAGAACTGTCCGCCAAGTCACTGATAAAGATGCTGTCAAACAAAGACTGAGTGTTCTAGTGGAGGACAACGGGCAGCCCTCTCGTTCAGCTACAGTCATTGTTAACGTGGCGTGGCGGACAGCTTCCCTGAAGTGCTGTCAGAGTTCACTGACTTTAGCATGCACGACAAGGAGTACAATGACAAGCTGACTTTTTACTTAGTCTTGGCTTTGGCTGTAGTCTCCTTCCTCTTCATCACCTGCTTGCTGCTCATCATATCAGTCAAAGTGTACAGGTGGAGACAGTCTCGCGTCCTCTACCACTCCAACCTCCCTGTCATTCCATATTATCCACCACGTTACTCAGACACTTTGGGGACAGGGACTCTCCAACACGTGTACAATTACGAGGTGTGCAGGACCACCGACTCCAGGAAAGGTGACATGAAGAATATGCAAGCCATGAGTCAAAGTTTAGTGAGTGTGGATGGAGCTGATGCTGATACACCACATGTGACCAAGCAGATGTCAGGAAACTTTTCACAGATGTCAACTTTGGTGAGTCAAATATTTCACATTTATTTATGTGTTTTTATATGACAAATTTCATTGATTTAAAGAGAGTCTGTGCATTACTACTCTCCATGCTATTTAAATATTGTTTTTAGCAGACATAACTCTCGATTCATAAAAGTACCTTAGGAAAATTGTTAGTATATATAATACCGTTAATAAATGTGTATTTTGCCCACTGGCAAATTAAAGCTCATCCATTTTTATAGTAGGTTTATCATTATTTGAAAACAGGGACGGTATATTGGTGAGTAAATATTTGTGAAAAACTCAACCAAACATGTTTATGTCTTACACTGGTCACAGTTTACAGGGATCATTTTCATCCTTTTTTCATAGCCGTATTATACATGGTGCTTTAAGTCATTCCAAAATATTTACTAAACATGTATGGGTTTATGAAGAAATACTGTTGAAAAATAATAACATTATCTATTACTTTTTATTTTGTAATTGTGCTCATAGTTTAACATACCCTGGTGGAACTTGTGATCTTTTGGCTATATTTGAGAATATAAATGGAAATACAAACATGTCAATGCTGATGGGTAAACATGTTCCTTTAGTATTTTCTGGTAACGTGCGGCATTCATCATGCCATCAGTTTTGACTTATCCCCTGGGCCTTTGTAGCTTATACATTCCCAAAACATTAGAAAACCACCTGCATGTTTCACCATAAGAATGGTGTACCTTTCATCATGATCTGTGTTGATTCTTCATTTAGGGTTGTGGCCACAGCAGTCAGTGTTGGTCTTGTCTCATCCTTTCAAAACAAGTTTGTTCCAGACATTTTAAGGCTTGTCTCTATGCCGTATGCTGAGTATTGTACGCAGGCTGCATAGCTGTAAGTTCCTAAAACTGCCTTTATGTTTGCTGAAGTTATGTGTGGGTTTTTCATTGCATCCCAAACAGTTTTGTGGCAGTTGTCTTTCAAGTGTTGCTGGCCTTTTTTCCTGAATTTTCCAATTTCCACTTCTAAGTTAGAATTTGAACGATACTGATTGGCTTTCTCAATTCTCTGGATATCTGTTTGTGTAATTTCCTTGCTGTTGTATGTAATGTAGTTCAACTACAGCACCGTCTCCCACAGGTCAGTTAATGGTGTGCTTTCTTTCCGCATGAACTGGAATAACTGGTGCTGCATTGGTTGAAACATGCAGTGGTCTATTAGGAGCCCAGAAACTGCACTGGCCTTTTATACACACACATTACTTACAAACAAACAAATCACAGGTGAATATGGTTACCTTTAATATCCATGTAAACCTGTTTGTGTCAATGTGTGTGTGTGTTATCAGGCCAAAACCTCCAGAGAATATGCTCTAGGAGTCATTTAGGTAATGTATTTTGTAAATATGATCTAAAAAGAGCAAACAAAACCGCTTGATGTCTTCACTCTGCAATTAAATATGAGTGAAAGAAAATTATTTGTAATATTGTTAATATGCTGTGGGAAATGGACAGCAAATAACACATTTTGCAATATGAGCACAACTGTAGGTTTATTTTAAGAGATAATTGTATATCAACAATTCTGCACACATAATCTTGTTCTTAATCATTAGGCCTTCTAAAATTGCCTTCAGTGTATTTTATTGATATAATGCAGGACACATATTGTATGTTTGAAGAAGGTTCTTGTCCATTGTTTTATCATTTCAAGTCCCCCATTTGTAAGGACACTTGCTTTTATTCTGCTACCCAACAAAATAAGATCTTGTGTGGATCCTCAGATTGATGTCAGTCTCAAATAAATGCATCAATATTGAATGTGACTCTCCTCTTTTGGTTATGTTGACTTATCCAATGTTGTTATTGCTTTTGTATTTATATGTCATTCATTTTGTATTGTGGAGGAAAATATTCATCAGTTTCTTAAGCCAGTGTTTAACAGTGGATATTTAGTTGCCAATGTTTTTGTTTAGGGCCACTTACAGTAGGACAATGTGAACATCTCAGTGCTTTATCAATGTGCGTCTGCTGTTGACCTATCCATGATGTCTCTTTAATTAGAATGTAATATATAATAACCTTAAACAGTAAGGAAACTTTGTTTGTACTTATTATATTGCTTGGTACGAAGTTAACAATGAAGTTTCTCGGTCTCTGTCCATGGTGCTGAAATGCAGCTGAGGAAAGAAAAAAAAAAAGTCATCTTGTACTAAGCTTCTTATACTAGTTGTATTACATTAATAAGCATTGTTACTCTTACTATGCATCTATCACTCAGTTGTATTGATTGCATATATATATTTCTATAAATAAAACATCCTAAAGACAAAACAGAAAGTGTTGTATTTGTATGGCCTACGGTTATTTTTAATTACTATTACAACATTTAGGAGCACATAGTGTGTGCAGGAACATTTGTTGTCTTGATGATTTTGGTGGAGCTGGAACAATTTCACATTTCAGCCTCTAAGGGACGCTATTGCATGGGAAATGAATGTGATAGTTACGTGATGCAGTGCAGCGTCTTTCTCTGTCACTGGCATTTATGGAAGAGAGCTCGTATGAACAACAACTGAGCTAAATAACATCGTCACTGATCAATGCTTCTGGCTGAAAATAGCCTAAATATTTATTGTTTAGAGTCATTTTATTATTTTTTTTTTCACATGGAGTCCAACGATGACATTTGCAGTGGAGAAAGAAGATGCCGTTGTTTTTGGCGAGGGGCGGCCTCTTTCTTTGTCTTTTTGTGTTTTTTCCTAAACGGAACGGAGGCACAAATCCGCTATTCGATCCCAGAGGAGATGAAAAAAGGCTCACTTGTCGGTAATGTGGCCCAAGATCTCGGTTTGGATCTAAAAAGACTCCGTTCTGGGCGTGCCCGCATCGTGACGGGGGAGAACGTCCAGTACACGGAGCTGAGGACGGACAAAGGGCTTCTGGTCGTCCATGAGAGGATAGATCGAGAGCAGCTTTGTGGAGACGTGACGCCGTGCAGCTTCACCTTTGAGATTTTACTGGAAAACCCCATGGAATTACACCCTGTGACCATCGAAGTGTTGGACGTCAATGACAACGCCCCCGCCTTTAAAAATAATCATTTGCAATTTGAAATAAGCGAGTCAGCTGCTCTTGGCTCCCGTTTTGTTCTGGAAAGTGCACATGATGCTGATGTGGGTGCAAACGGTCTGCAGAGCTACATTTTAACTCCGAGTGATCATTTTGTTTTAAAGGAACACGTCAGTCCTGGAGGCAGTAAATATGCAGAAATGGTGCTGCAGAAAGGATTAGACAGAGAAGAACAACCCCGACTTTCTTTAAAATTAGTGGCTGTGGATGGTGGAAATCCACAGAGATCAGGTACAGTAAATATAAATATTAACATAATAGATGCAAATGATAATGTTCCTGTTTTTGACCAAACGACTTATAAAGTTAAAGTGGTTGAAAATGCAGTAAAAGGCACTCACGTTCTAACTGTGAATGCAACTGACGCAGATAGTGGATCAAATGCAAAAGTTACATACTCTTTTTCAAAATCAAATGCAGAAATAGAAGATACATTTCATATAAATGAGGAAACAGGATGTATAACTGTAGCAAAACCAATAGATTATGAAAAAGAAAAAAAAATAGAGTTCATGGTTGAAGCTAAAGATCAAGGAGGACTGACAGAGTCGGCTAAAGTGGAAATAGAAGTAATAGATTTAAATGATAATGTTCCAGTCATAAATGTGATGTCCTTCACTAGTCCTGTGTCAGAAGACTCCCCAGCTGGTACCACTATTGGTATCATTAATGTTAAAGACCTAGATTCTGGAGAAAATGGCCACGTCAGGTGTGCCATTGAGGGCCGCGTTCCATTTAGAATTAAATCCAATGTGAGAAATTATTTTGCATTACTTACTGATGCTGACTTAGATCGTGAAAGTGTGCCAGAATTTAACATCACTGTTGTTGCATCAGATTCTGGCTCACCTCCTCTGTCGAGTAAAATGACTTTTAATTTGAAGGTTTCAGACGTGAATGACAATGCTCCTGTGTTCCCGGTCAGCTTATATACTGCAAGTGTTGCAGAAAATAACCATCCAGGTGTTTCTGTGCTAAAAGTTAGTGCTAAAGACCCTGATGAAAACCAGAACGCTCGTGTTTCTTACATGTTGGAGGAGTGTGAAATCGGAGGAACTCCAGTTACTGAATTTGTGTCCGTTAATGCAGAAAGTGGAGTCATTAGTGCAGTTCGCTCATACGACTATGAACAAATTAAAGAACTGGTGTTTACTGTCAGAGCTCAGGATGGAGGTTCTCCTCCTCTCAGCAGCAACGTGAGCGTTCGCATGATAATCCAGGACCAGAACGACAACGCCCCCCAGGTCCTGTACCCGGTCCAGACGGGCGGCTCGGTGCTGGCTGAAATGGTGCCTCGTTCAGCAGATGTGGGCTACCTGGTGACTAAAGTGGTGGCTGTTGATGTGGACTCTGGACAGAACGCCTGGCTCTCCTATAAAGTGCACAAAGCCACAGACAGGGCGCTGTTTGAAGTGGGCCTACACAATGGAGAAATAAGAACTGTCCGCCAAGTCACTGATAAAGATGCTGTCAAACAAAGACTGAGTGTTCTAGTGGAGGACAACGGGCAGCCCTCTCGTTCAGCTACAGTCATTGTTAACGTGGCGGTGGCGGACAGCTTCCCTGAAGTGCTGTCAGAGTTCACTGACTTTAGCATGCACGACAAGGAGTACAATGACAAGCTGACTTTTTACTTAGTCTTGGCTTTGGCTGTAGTCTCCTTCCTCTTCATCACCTGCTTGCTGCTCATCATATCAGTCAAAGTGTACAGGTGGAGACAGTCTCGCGTCCTGTACCACTCCAACCTCCCTGTCATTCCATATTATCCACCACGTTACTCAGACACTTTGGGGACAGGGACTCTCCAACACGTGTACAATTACGAGGTGTGCAGGACCACCGACTCCAGGAAAGGTGACATGAAGAATATGCAAGCCATGAGTCAAAGTTTAGTGAGTGTGGATGGAGCTGATGCTGATACACCACATGTGACCAAGCAGATGTCAGGAAACTTTTCACAGATGTCAACTTTGGTGAGTCAAACATTTCACCTTTTACTCTATTTTTAAAACTTACACAGCTCGCAAGAGGTTATAATAAAATCAATTTGCAGCTTGAAGATTTGGTTTCTACAGAGTTATTTAGGAACATTATAGTAGACTTGCCATGTTACTCTTATACGGTCTTACTAGACTCCTGTTGTTTGACACTTTTTTTATCATTGTTGAAAAATTCATATCACACACTTTGACTGGAATTTTTTTAGCTTCAGGGTTTTAAACTGCATTACATTTTTAATCAAAGCTCCTTTTTTGTGTACATATATTTCACTGTCTAGTATATTGAAATCATGAAATTTCATCGTTTAGCCACGTGGTCTGGTTTTGCATCATTTTAGGCAATACAGACTGTCTTTCTTTTAGCTATTCATACCTTTTCACCTTTCTCCACACTTTCTCTCTGTCTTTGTTTAATAACGTTATTAGCTTTAATGTATGCTCATGACTCCTAGTTGACATTTACCTGAACTCTGACCATATATTATATAATATACAATATATGTATGACCAAATATTGTACAAGCTGTTGAGTTTGTAAGTTTGTCAACTTTCAATTGAACAGTGTATATATATTTTTTGTATTTTTCTCTTCTGCTTTGTAAAATATATTAGTTTGGGGTTTTTGACATTGTTTAGTTGGAAATCAAATAAAAATTGTCAGTACTAACTATCACCTGTGCACTGAGTTTAACTTCAACCCGTTGAAATCTGGTAACACTCCCCTAATGTGGGCCATTAACAAATCGTGTGCACAGATGCTTTGTACATAATATAGATGTTTTGTAAATCAAATGTTTCATGATTTTGCTAAGACTATCGAGTATATTGCTATATATTTTATTTGATCATAAAGTCTTACCCTGGCTGTAACATGCGTTAGTCGTTTGTTGGTGCAGTTGTTCTGTTTGTGCAGTGGTTCAAGCGGTACAGGAGGTTACATGTGCATTCCTAATATAATTATAGGTAGTTTTGTTTTTTAATTCTGCTGGTTGTTCTATATGTCTTTGCTGGAATGGAGTTGGAGCTGTTTAATTCCACACACTAACTTTCACACCACAGAAAGCATCTCACGTCCCACATTGTGTTCAGTATAAACAGCTCCTCTGTTCTTCACAATGTCAATATTCAAATATGCCAACTTCTTTTCCTATCAAAAGTGAGAATACAATTATTTGTGATAAACAATTGATTCCTTACCTCTTGAAACACCGACTGTTTTAAGAATCTGATGAAAGTTATGGACCTCCTTTCCCCCAAAAATATTCACAAGAACAACAGAATGTATAACGTTACATTCAGTGTGTTTAACAAATAATTAACATGTTTCTTTTCCCTCAAAAGTGACATAGACATCTACTAATAAACTTTAAGGTGAATTAATTATAATAGCACCTTTTTATTTTATGAAAAACATTCCCACTGAGGATTATCAATTAATTAATTAATGTGTATGCAGTCCCCAAAATCACCATTGAGTCCATGCATGTCAGTTTGTCATATCCTGGTCTTAAACGTCTTGAGTATTTGTTAAACTGCTAATTGTTTTAAACACACACACACACACACAACTGCTCGGTTGGTACAGCGGCAGTGCCAGCCACTTGAGGGTTCCAGGTTCGATCCCCGCTTCCGCCATCCTTGTCACTGATGTTGCGTCCTTGGGCAAGATAGTTTACCCACTTGCTCCCAGTGCCACCCACACTGGTTTAAATGTAACTTTGATAGTTGGTTTCACTAAGTGATAGCGCTTTGAGTCACTAGAGAAAAGTGCTATATAAATATAATTATCTTTACTTCAATTCACATTACACACACACACACACGCACGCGCCCACACATGCAAAATGCCCTGTAATTAACCATACTGTATGAAGTTGAAAACAACTCACGTTGCCAAGATTAACACTTCCTGGCTGTCTTATTATGTATTTGTTGTACAGCCTAATTATTGTATTTATTTATTAGTGTCACTTGTTTCTGTTTAATGTTAAATAATTAAATTGTATTGTGTTATTTTTTCACAATTCTCTCCCAACGTTTAGAGTTTTAAATGAGTTATTGTTGCACTAATAATCACCACTGTCCATGGTGCTGAATTGCTAGTGACTGGAAGTAACTCAACTCAAACACGTCTAGAACTAAATCTACAACTATGCACGTGTGAAGAGATAACTTACTCAAACACCAAAATAAAAATACTGATCATGAATATACAATATACGGAATTTAGGACTTATTAATACACCAAATTGTATTATGTTTACCAATTTTGATTATAATCTTACTGGGACATTGATTTAACTAATAGACAAAATGCAACATGATAAAATCACTGAATAAAAAATACACGTATTATATATGTCCATCTTGCATGTCAGAAAATGAAACTAATATAATAAAAAAATATATATTAACATTATTATGCTTTATTTTTAAAGTTAATTCTTTTAATTTTTTACAAACGTATGCCTTTCTTGAAATTTCCTTACCGATTGAATTTCCTTTTTTTCATGTTATTTGTAATTTCAAAATAAAAGTTCTAATATGACCACATGACAACATATGGGTCTAAAGTGAATTGATGTAATACATATTTCGTTATGTTAGGCATTTTAATTGTCTATGTTTGCCAGCTAATGAAGTCCTAATCAATTTAACGTCTGTATTAAATGTTTTTGACGGTTAATAAATATGAAGGTGTATTACTGTGAAAATGCTCTGAGGGCCGCTGTTGATACGTCATTGAATAAGAGAGACAATATTCAGTGCTGTGGTCCTATTGGTCTCCTTTTAGAGCTTCACTGCTGAGAAAGACGACGGTCTGCTCGCCATTAGAAGAGGAATAATTATTGTGGATCCTCCTGTTTGTTTTGGATTTATTGTTTGACTGAGTGCCTTCTTTTATTTGGAATGATTTTTGACGCCGTTTTTTGTATTTGAAGATGGATTGTACGTGGATAAACGCAGTCAGAGGCCGATGGCGCTCACTGTTTGTCATTCTTTGTCTCTGCGAGCTGAGCTCAGTGAGTGGACAGGCTCGCTATTCCATACCGGAGGAGCAGGCAGAAGGCTCTTTTGTTGGAAACATTGCCAGAGATTTGGGCTTGGATGTGGCCAGACTAGTAGCAGGTAAAGCTCGTATTATTGCAAAAGGAGGCCGGCAGTATGTTGATTTAAAGCGAGACAAAGGCACACTTGTTATTAAAGAGCGCATCGACCGAGAAGAGCTTTGTGGAAAGACGACGCCCTGCAGCTTTACTTTTGACATCATTTTAGAAAATCCAATCCAGCTTTATCGTGTAACAGTGGAAGTTATAGATATTAATGATAATAGTCCCTCTTTCCCTCAGCATGAAATTAATTTAAAAATTACAGAAAATGCTGCAGTGGGCACCCGATTCTCTCTTGCTAATGCAGACGACACTGATGTTGGTATTAATGATATTCAGAAATACGCACTAAAACCTTCAGATAATTTTAAATTAGAAATACAAAGCCAGCCGGACGGAATGAAGGTTATAGAAATGGTTTTAGAGAAGCCTTTAGACAGAGAGGAAGAGGAGACTCACACTCTCATGTTGATTGCTTCAGATGGAGGTGAGCCACATAGATCAGGGACGGTGAGAATTCAAATCACTGTGCTGGATGCCAACGATAACACACCTGTGTGTAGCCAGCCTGTTTATAAGGTAGATGTTCCAGAAAATTCACCTGAAGGAACGTTGATTACTACTGTTAGTGCAAATGACGCTGATGCAGGCCTCAATGGTGACGTCACGTATTCGACTCCGCATGTGACGGTGGAGGCAAAACAACTTTTTCATGTAAATGTCAGAACGGGAGGTATCAAAGTAACAGGCAAAATCGATTTTGAAAAATCTAAGAGCTATCAATTAAATGTCCAAGCTAGTGATCATGAAGGCTATGCAGACACATGTAAAGTTATAGTTAACATAATTGATGAGAATGACAATGTCCCTACAATAGAACTTATGTCATTTTCTCAGTCCATACCTGAGGATTCTCCCCCAGGTACAACTGTAGCTGTTTTTAACGTGAATGATGAAGACTCTGATAGCAACGGTGTTGTCAAGTGCTCCATTAATTCTGACGTCCCTTTCAAAATTGAGTCTTCGTTAACAGAATACTTCACCATTGTTACAGAAAACTTCTTAGACAGAGAAAGTGTTTCTGAATATAATGTTACCATAACAGTGTCTGACCAAGGCTCTCCTCCTCTGTCTAGTAGTAAAACCATCAACGTTAAAATATCTGACGTGAATGACAGCCCGCCCAAATTCCATCAGTCAGAATACAGTAAGAATGTACCAGAGAACAACTCTCCTGGTTTTTCTGTGTTTACTGTCAGTGCTAGTGATGCAGACTGGGGCCAGAACGCTCGAGTGTCTTACTTCCTGGAGGAGAAAGAAGTTAATGGAGTAGCTGTGTCTTCTTTTGTCTCAGTCAACGCAGAGAACGGTGTCATCCACGCAGTCCGATCTTTTGATTACGAACAAATTAAATCATTTGACTTTAACGTTACGGCCCGTGATGCCGGCTCCCCTCCTCTAAGTTCTGTAGCCACAGTTCACATCCTGATCCAGGACCAGAATGACAACGCCCCCCAGGTCCTGTACCCGGTCCAGACGGGCGGCTCGGTGCTGGCTGAAATGGTGCCTCGTTCAGCAGATGTGGGCTACCTGGTGACTAAAGTGGTGGCTGTTGATGTGGACTCTGGACAGAACGCCTGGCTCTCCTATAAAGTGCACAAAGCCACAGACAGGGCGCTGTTTGAAGTGGGCCTACACAATGGAGAAATAAGAACTGTCCGCCAAGTCACTGATAAAGATGCTGTCAAACAAAGACTGAGTGTTCTAGTGGAGGACAACGGGCAGCCCTCTCGTTCAGCTACAGTCATTGTTAACGTGGCGGTGGCGGACAGCTTCCCTGAAGTGCTGTCAGAGTTCACTGACTTTAGCATGCACGACAAGGAGTACAATGACAAGCTGACTTTTTACTTAGTCTTGGCTTTGGCTGTAGTCTCCTTCCTCTTCATCACCTGCTTGCTGCTCATCATATCAGTCAAAGTGTACAGGTGGAGACAGTCTCGCGTCCTCTACCACTCCAACCTCCCTGTCATTCCATATTATCCACCACGTTACTCAGACACTTTGGGGACAGGGACTCTCCAACACGTGTACAATTACGAGGTGTGCAGGACCACCGACTCCAGGAAAAGTGACATGAAGAATATGCAAGCCATGAGTCAAAGTTTAGTGAGTGTGGATGGAGCTGATGCTGATACACCACATGTGACCAAGCAGATGTCAGGAAACTTTTCACAGATGTCAACTTTGGTGAGTCAAATATTTCACCATTCATTCTATATTTGTGTGGTTTAAAACTTACACTGCTGTCAAGAGGTTACAGTATTGTCACTTTACAACTTGAAGCTTCTGCTTCCTTTAACAACATTAAGGCTTTTTTTCTGACTTGTCAGGTCATTTTATATGACCTTATCAGAATACTCTTGTTGTGTTTTCTTGATCATTGTTTGGAGAACCATAACATTATGGCTGGACTTTTGTTTTAATCTACTTGGCATTTATAATCCAAGTTTGTGTGTGTTAATGTGATTTGATACTCATCCGTCCTAATCTGTCTTCCAATGGAGAAGAATAACGTTTAGTTACATTTCTCTTTAATTGCTTTGAAATAAATTACAATACTGACCCCGACTTTCTGCATAAAAACTGCTATTGAAACATCCCAGAATGTATATATTTTTCAAGGTAGATTACTGCACTTTATTAAAGCTAAATGGTTTGTATCACTTGTATTTTGATTTGTATTGTAATAAATATATAATTTAAATATCAACAGATCTAATATAAAATTATATTAATTTAATGTAATACTTTATTTTATGCTGCATGGAAATTTTTATAAATGATCTAATTTACACCCTCAAGTCAAAAATAATAATTTAGTACATTATTACACTACATCATTGTCACAATAACTCTTATATATATAATTTGTTTTTATTCATGTTGAGCTTTTACAGTATAGCTGTTTTCAAAGATTAATTACCTGTAGAGTGTACGCAAGTTATGTCAGCATTATTGGTGTTTTAATACAATGTTTTATTTTATATTGTGATTTAAGTTAAACAAAAAAACAACAATAATGACTAACGATGATAACGATTTGAATATGTCCATAATGATTTAACAACTGTCAACAAATAGGAAAATAAAACAACTTTGCATGCAGGAATCATCTCATACATTACTCCTATTCTGAAAATATATTGTTGGATATATTTTTATTTTATTTTATTTTACTGTCTATGGCACTTATAGTTTCAAATCCACTTTCAATGAATTTTTGTGCATTTTTAATTCCACTTCAACCTTGATGGGAGGCAATTATCCTTCCATTTCAACATGGATTTTGATGTGTTCCTTTATTTTGAGTTTACAATTGTTGTCTCATGATTTAAGTGACTCTTTCGTTTTCAGTTAGACTCCTAAATGTTGTGCATTAATTATTATATGAATATAGACATTGCACAACATTGACGGACTATTGGCTTGTATTAGTACTTTTATTCTGCTCGTCCTTCCATGTTTTGGACTCCAAGGGACGCTATTGGCCTACAAATAATTGTATCTGCGTCGTCGTCATGCTGTCCTCCCTCCAAATGACGAGGCATTGGAGGAGCATTTCTCTCTTTTGTTGGCGTTGAGGGCAACCGATAGAGGACTCTTCTATGCTTTGCATTTTGCACGTTAACATCGAAGTGGTTTATGTAAACAGGAAAAGGATTATTTACCAGAGGAAATCATCGCACTTCTTTTATTTTTTTCACCATGCGCGCTCATGGATGTTTCTCTTTTTCATGCGCAAAATGGAGGTTGTTGAACGGAGGCGGATGGCAAATAGGATCGCTCATGTTCTTTCTTCATTTGGTCACCACGGTAGGTGGTCAGATTCGTTATTCTATCCCAGAGGAGATGAAGAAAGGCTCAGTGATCGGTAATGTGGCGCAAGATCTTGGCTTGGATGTGAAAAGGCTGCGTTCAGGGCGGGCCCGCATTTTGACAGAAGACAACATCCAGTACACCGAGCTGAAGACAGACAAAGGGCTTCTCGTCGTTAACGACAGAATAGACCGGGAGCAGCTTTGTGGAGATGTGACGCCATGTAGCTTCAGCTTTGAGGTCATTTTAGAAAACCCGATTGAATTGCACAGAATCATTGTTGAGGTTTTGGATATAAACGATCATGCTCCCATCTTTGCAAATAATGATAAAGCTCTCATATTTGAAATAAGTGAATCTACTTTAGTTGGAGTGCAGTTTCCTCTGAAAAGTGCAGAGGATGAAGATGTAGGACAAAACGCATTGCAGAATTACATTTTGTCACCAAACAATAATTTTATTCTGAATCAGCATGCAAATCCAGATGGCAGCAAATATGTTGAAATGGTGCTCCAGAAGCCTTTAGACAGAGAGCAACGTCCCCGTTTGTCTTTAAAATTAATTGCAGTGGATGGAGGAACACCACAGAGGTCTGGTACTGTAAATATAGAAATAAATGTGTTAGATGCAAATGACAACCGGCCTGTGTTTAACCAATCAGAATATAAAGCAGCTGTAATGGAAAATGCAGTGAAAGGAACTAGTATAATTACTGTAAATGCTACAGATGCTGACAGTGGTTCAAATGGGCACATTACTTATAGTTTGTCCAAAAAGAAAGAAAGTGCAGCAGATATATTTAATATTGATGAAAAAACAGGCACAATTTATGTGTCCGGTCAAATAGATTATGAAAAGGACAGAAAATATGAAGTGAGGGTGGAAGCAAAGGATCAAGGTGGGCTTACTGGAACAAGTAAAGTTATATTTGATGTAATTGATGTAAATGACAATGCTCCAATTATTAATGTAAAATCATTCTCCAGCCCTCTTTCTGAGGATTCGCCTCCTGGTACAACAATAGCAGTTCTTAACATAAAGGATACAGATTCTGACAGAAATGGACAAATAACATGTTCAATAGATGGAAAACTACCTTTTAAATTGGAGAACTCTCTAACAAATTATTACAATTTGATTTCAGATCAGTACTTTGATAGAGAGTCTGTCCCAGAATATAACATAACAATAACAGCCACTGATCTTGGAACGCCCCCTCTTTCTACCTCAACAAAGTTACATCTTAGAATCTCAGACATTAATGACAATGCACCATTATTTGATAAAAACATTTATTCTGCTTATGTCTCAGAGAATAATTCTCCCGGCATTTCCATATTTGCTGTCACTGCTAGAGATGCTGATTGGAATCAAAACGCGAGAATATCTTATCTTTTAGAGGACACACAGATAAGTGGCAGTCACGTTTCTACTTATGTTTCTTTAAATTCTGAAACTGGTACTCTCAGTGCAGTTCGATCGTTTGATTATGAGCAAATTAAACAACTGGACTTGGTGGTCAGAGCTCAGGATGGAGGTTCTCCTCCTCTCAGCAGCAACGTGAGCGTTCGCGTCCTAATCCAGGACCAGAACGACAACGCCCCCCAGGTCCTGTACCCGGTCCAGACGGGCGGCTCGGTGCTGGCTGAAATGGTGCCTCGTTCAGCAGATGTGGGCTACCTGGTGACTAAAGTGGTGGCTGTTGATGTGGACTCTGGACAGAACGCCTGGCTCTCCTATAAAGTGCACAAAGCCACAGACAGGGCGCTGTTTGAAGTGGGCCTACACAATGGAGAAATAAGAACTGTCCGCCAAGTCACTGATAAAGATGCTGTCAAACAAAGACTGAGTGTTCTAGTGGAGGACAACGGGCAGCCCTCTCGTTCAGCTACAGTCATTGTTAACGTGGCGGTGGCGGACAGCTTCCCTGAAGTGCTGTCAGAGTTCACTGACTTTAGCATGCACGACAAGGAGTACAATGACAAGCTGACTTTTTACTTAGTCTTGGCTTTGGCTGTAGTCTCCTTCCTCTTCATCACCTGCTTGCTGCTCATCATATCAGTCAAAGTGTACAGGTGGAGACAGTCTCGCGTCCTGTACCACTCCAACCTCCCTGTCATTCCATATTATCCACCACGTTACTCAGACACTTTGGGGACAGGGACTCTCCAACACGTGTACAATTACGAGGTGTGCAGGACCACCGACTCCAGGAAAGGTGACATGAAGAATATGCAAGCCATGAGTCAAAGTTTAGTGAGTGTGGATGGAGCTGATGCTGATACACCACATGTGACCAAGCAGATGTCAGGAAACTTTTCACAGACGTCAACTTTGGTGAGTGAAATATTTCACCATTTTTTCTCTCTTTTGGGGTTTTTTTAAACTTACACTACCATCTTGAGGTTACAATATGATCACTTGCTCACCTTGATCAACTTGAAGCTTCTGCTTCTTTTACTTGCCAGGTCACTCTAACTTGGACTTTATTATAATCCACCTGTTGTGTTTTCTTGATTATTCTTTAAATAATCTTTGCATTATGTCTGGATTTGTTTTAGCATCAGTCTTTTAGTCCACCTGCTCAGTGGCCTTGTGGTTAGAGTGTCCGCCCTTAGATCGGTAGGTCGTGAGTTCAAACCCCGACCGAGTCATACCAAAGTCTATAACAATTGGACACAAAACCTCCCTACTTGGCACTCAGCATTAACGGTTGGAATTGGGGGTTAAATCACCAAATGATTCCCGGGCGCGGCCACCGCTGCTGCTCACTGCTCCCCTGTGGGGATGGGTCAAATGCAGAGGATCATTTCACCGCACCTAGTGTGTGTGACAATCATTGGCACTTTACTTGGCATAAATAATCAAAGTGTTTTTGTGTAAATGTGAGTGGATCCTCACTTGTCATAAACTGTCTTAATCAGCTTTATAATAAAGAATATTAAAGGTTAGTTCCACTCTTCCAGTATTAAATGTGTGCCTATATTTCACTGTCAATCCCAAAGTCATACAATTTCATCTTTTCGAGACATAGTCTGGTTTTATTTTAGGCAATGAAGACTGCTTTGTTTTTAATGTTTCATAACTATTCACATGTTTCTCCACTATTTCTCTATTTTTTTGTGTTTGATAACTATCAGCTTTCATGCATACTCGCTACTGCTTTGGAAAACTTAACTCTGATCATACTGTAGATAGGGTACAATATATATCCCTTCATTTTAGATGTTGTTGACCTTTTGAGTTTGTCAACTTTCAAGAAGTAAACAGTGTATCATTTTTATCTTTCTCCTATGCTTTGTAAAATCAACTTTTTTGTTGGACATTGTTCTTAAAAATGAAAACAGTAACGTTTGATTGCAACACCTGTGTACTGATGTGCACTTTGACCTGTTTCTGTGTCTCGCCCTCCTAATGTAGGCCTTAAGGCAATGTGTGCGTGGCAAACAATATGGATGCTGGAATATCAAATGATGTTTCATGCATTGTTTTGAAGTAGATATTATTGATATACTGATATATTTATTAGATCCCAAAGTCTTACTGTGACTGTAACTTGTGTTACTCATTTTTTTTGTGCAGATGTTCAGTGGTGCAGGAGGTTATGTACAGTATGTGCATTCTTAATATACGTGTTAGTAGTTTTGCTGTTTCATTTTGGTGGTGTATTTACATTTCTTTACTGGAATTGAGTCATACGAAGTTCATTCCACAAAACAACTAAATTATTTCAGCACCATAGAAAACATCTCACTCGGCATCATTGTGCTCAGTGAATAGCTCCTCTTTGTTTTTCACAACGGCAATAGTAAAATACAATATAATAATATGATATAATATAACTTTGTTTGTCATATTAAAAGCCTGAATACAAGTTATGGTATCAAATGGGTCCTTACCCTATTTTAAAACAGAGACATTTTTAAGAATCTGATTACATTTATGGACAACATTAAAGAAAATATTTTCACATAAACAACACACTCCAAACTTTAAATAAGATGTGGTAAGTGTTATTCATCATTATTCATGTTTAATTTCCCATACATTTAACATACACAATAACTATTAGTACATTTTAAGGTAAACAAGTAAAAAATATATATATATATATAATAAAAAAAAACACACCATCTAATTGAATGAATGTCCATGATTAATCATCAAATTAGTATTTTTTTTTTTAATATAGTCCTCACTAACCAGCATGAAGTCCATGCACCTGGTTTAACAACAACTGGTCTTAAACACTTTGTGAGTAATTATTCTGATAAGTGTTTTAAATTTAAACCAATCACACACACATACACACACACACACACACACACACACACACACACGCACACACACACACCGACACACTAATGTCAACTACTGTCCATGGTGCTGAATGTTATGCTGTGCTGTGCTGTGCTGTGCTGAAAGTAAACAGAAGTAACTCAACTCATATCTTGTCATAGGGAATCTACAGCTGGCATTTATGTACAAATAAATAACTTCATCAAACACCAAAATAAAATTCAGTCCCAAATTATGTACATAATTTGGGACTGAATAATTCCACCACGTTAAATTACCCAAATGTTTTATCTAATCTTCCTGAGACTTAATTTTAAGTAACAATTAAATTACAACAGCTCAAATCACTAATCATAAATTGTTTCCATGTCAGAATATTACATTGATATTATTTTCTAAATAAATATGATTTCTGCATTATTGCTAAAGTAAAAGTTTAATTTTCCTTAAAGTTTTGCCTTTTTTTGAGTTTTCCTATCCAAGCCGGATCTTTCTTGTACATGCAATTTATAATTTTCAAAATAAAACGTTCAATTATATCATGTGACAAAGAATAAGTCGAATGGTAATTAATTTAATTAGTATGTTGTTCAATCAAATATTTTGTTGTTTATTTATACCATGCAGCATAAACAACAACAATAGTTTAAAAGCCTGTAATAAATATGTTGACGGTTAATAAATATGAAGGCGTATTACTGTGAAAATCCTCTGAGGGCCGCTGTTGATACGTCATTGAATACGGGGGAAGATATTCAGTGCTGTGGTCCTATTGGTCTCCTTTTAGAGCTCCGAGACGACGGGCTGCTCGCCATTTGAAGACAAATCGTTCTTGTGGATCCTCCTGTTTAAAACGGATTGCTTGAGGAGTGTCTGCTTTTCATTCTGAAGGATTATCAACGCCGTTCGTTTTTGTTTTTTTGTTTTCTTTCATTTGAGGATGGATTTTACGTGGATAAACGCAGTCAGAGGCCGATGGCGCGCACTGTTTGTCATTCTTTGTCTCTGCGAGCTGAGCTCAGTGAGTGGACAGGCTCGCTATTCCATACCGGAGGAGCAGGCAGAAGGCTCTTTTGTTGGAAACATTGCCAGAGATTTGGGCTTGGATGTGGCCAGACTAGTAGCAGGTAAAGCTCGTATTATTGCAAAAGGAGGCCGGCAGTATGTTGATTTAAAGCGAGACAAAGGCACACTTGTTATTAAAGAGCGCATCGACCGAGAAGAGCTTTGTGGAAAGACGACGCCCTGCAGCTTCACTTTTGACATCATTTTAGAAAATCCCATCCAGCTTTATCGTGTAACAGTGGAAGTTATAGATATTAATGATAATAGTCCTTCTTTCCCGCAACATGAAATTAATTTGAAAATTATTGAAAATGCTTTAGTGGGCACCCGATTCTCTCTTGACAATGCAGTTGACACTGATGTTGGTATTAATGATATTCAGAAATACATTCTTAAACCTTCAGATAATTATAAATTAGAATTACAAAGCCAACCAGACGGAATGAAGGTTATAGAAATGGTTTTAGAGAAGCCTTTAGACCGAGAGGAAGAGGAGACTCACACTCTCATGTTGATTGCTTCAGATGGAGGTGAGCCACATAGATCAGGGACGGTGAGAATTCAAATCACTGTGCTGGATGCCAACGATAACGCACCTGTGTGCAGCCAGCCTGTTTATAAGGTAGATGTTCCAGAAAATTCACCAGAAGGAACCTTAATTGCTACTGTTAGTGCAAATGATGCAGATTCAGGCCTCTATGGTGACGTCACGTATTCCACTCGTGCCACCAGAGAGGCGGAGCAGATGTTTGATGTAAATGTTAAAACAGGAGAAATTAAACTTACTGGCAAAATAGATTTTGAGAAATCTAAGAATTTTCAATTAAATGTCCAGGCTACTGACCATGGAGGCTATTCAGACACATGTAAAGTTATTGTTATCATAATTGATGAGAATGACAATGTCCCTGAAATAGAACTTATGTCATTTTCTCAGTCCATACCTGAGGATTCTCCCCCAGGTACAACTGTAGCTGTTTTTAACGTGAATGATGAAGACTCTGAGAGCAACGGTGTTGTCAAGTGCGCCATTAATTCTGATGTCCCTTTCAAAATTGAGTCTTCATTAACAGGTTATTACACCATAGTGACAGAAAACTTCTTAGACAGGGAAAGTGTTTCTGAATATAATGTTACCATAACAGTGTCTGACCAAGGCTCTCCTCCTCTGTCTAGTAGCAAAACCATCAACGTTAAAATATCTGACGTGAATGACAGCCCGCCCAAATTCCATCAGTCAGAATACAGTAAGAATGTACCAGAGAACAACTCTCCTGGTTTTTCTGTGTTTACTGTCAGTGCTAGTGATGCAGACTGGGGCCAGAACGCTCGAGTGTCTTACTTCCTGGAGGAGAAAGAAGTTAATGGAGTAGCTGTGTCTTCTTTTGTCTCAGTCAACTCAGAGAACGGTGTCATCCACGCAGTCCGATCTTTTGATTACGAACAAATTAAATCATTTGACTTTAACGTTACGGCCCGTGACGCCGGATCCCCTCCTCTCAGTTCTGTAGCCACAGTTCACATCCTGATCCAGGACCAGAACGACAACGCCCCCCAGGTCCTGTACCCGGTCCAGACGGGCGGCTCGGTGCTGGCTGAAATGGTGCCTCGTTCAGCAGATGTGGGCTACCTGGTGACTAAAGTGGTGGCTGTTGATGTGGACTCTGGACAGAACGCCTGGCTCTCCTATAAAGTGCACAAAGCCACAGACAGGGCGCTGTTTGAAGTGGGCCTACACAATGGAGAAATAAGAACTGTCCGCCAAGTCACTGATAAAGATGCTGTCAAACAAAGACTGAGTGTTCTAGTGGAGGACAACGGGCAGCCCTCTCGTTCAGCTACAGTCATTGTTAACGTGGCGGTGGCGGACAGCTTCCCTGAAGTGCTGTCAGAGTTCACTGACTTTAGCATGCACGACAAGGAGTACAATGACAAGCTGACTTTTTACTTAGTCTTGGCTTTGGCTGTAGTCTCCTTCCTCTTCATCACCTGCTTGCTGCTCATCATATCAGTCAAAGTGTACAGGTGGAGACAGTCTCGCGTCCTGTACCACTCCAACCTCCCTGTCATTCCATATTATCCACCACGTTACTCAGACACTTTGGGGACAGGGACTCTCCAACACGTGTACAATTACGAGGTGTGCAGGACCACCGACTCCAGGAAAAGTGACATGAAGAATATGCAAGCCATGAGTCAAAGTTTAGTGAGTGTGGATGGAGCTGATGCTGATACACCACATGTGACCAAGCAGATGTCAGGAAACTTTTCACAGATGTCAACTTTGGTGAGTCAAATATTTCACCATTTCTTAAAGGTTTTTTGTTTTGTCTGAGTAGCCTTACAGTTGCATTGTGCCAGTATGTACGGGTATATTCTGGAAAAGGTAAATATTTGTTTCTGTTTAAGGAAGTGAAAATGACATGTTTTAGAATTCGGCCTGTGTCTTGCAAAAGTAATATAATAACCATTTTGGATATTTTTTTGATTTATTGCTTTTGATGAACTTATGATATCGATTACAACATAATGTATTAAAGCAAAGAAAACCTGAAACCTGCCAGGGGATTAATACACTTTTTTAAGATGGGCTACTGCACCATTTCAAAACTAAATTGTTGTATTGACATTTATTTTAATGTGGATTATAATACATTTCTATTTTTTCATCAAAATATCTAATATCAAATTATTTTTATTAAAACTCAATATTTCCGTTTCTGGAAAACACTTCATCTTATTTAATTTACATCCTGAAGTCAAAAATAATAATCCAGTACAACATTACAGTACATCGATGTCACAATAACTCTTCCAAATATTTCATTATGTTGTATTAGTGTTGAGCCTTTACAGTAAAGTTATTTCCAATAATAAATTATGTGTACAGTGTTGACACAATTTATGGCAGCATTGTTGCTGTTTTAAAATAAATGTGTATATTTTAGTGTGACTTAAGTTAAACAACAATACAATAATAAAAACTTTTGATGATAGTAATTAATAAACTAATAATAATATAACAAATGTCAACAAATTGAAAAAGAAAACAACTTTGCAAGCCTCATCACTTATAATACAAATTTTTCTAAAAATGTATTGTTGGATATATTGTTTCTTCTTACTGTCTACGGCACTTATAGTTTTATATGTCATTTTCAATCAATTATTGTGCATTTTAAAGTCCACTTCAACATAGATTGGATTAATTTCTCCTTGCATTTTAACATTTTAATGTGTTCCTTTATTTTTAGTTTACCATTGTTGTCTGGTGATTTAGGTGATTATTTCGTTTTCAATTAGACTACTAAATATTGTGCAATATATTTTTATTTATTCATATATTCATTGCACAAAGTGAACGGAATATATTGGCTTTTATTATTATTATTGCTATCCTGCTCGTCCTTCTACACTTTGGACTCCAAGGGACGCTATTGGCCTACAAATCATTTTTCTGTGCGTCGTCGTCATGCTGTCCTCCCTCCAAATGACGAGGCATTGGAGGAGCATTTCTGTCTTTTGTTGGCGGTGAGGGCAACCGATAGAAGAACCTTCTGTGCTTTGCATTTGCACAATAAAATCGAAGTGGTTTATGGAAGCAGGAAAAGGTTTATTTACCAGAGGAAATCATCGCACTTCTTTTATTTTTGTCACCATGCGCACTCATGGATGTTTCTCTTTTTCATGCGCAAAATGGAGGTTGTTGAACGGAGGCCGATGGCAAATAGGATCGCTCATGTTCCTTCTTCATTTGGTCACCACGGTAGGTGGTCAGATTCGTTATTCTATCCCAGAGGAGATGAAGAAAGGCTCAGTGATCGGTAATGTGGCGCAAGATCTTGGCTTGGATGTGAAAAGGCTGCGTTCAGGGCGGGCCCGCATTTTGACAGAAGACAACATCCAGTACACCGAGCTGAAGACAGACAAAGGGCTTCTCGTCGTTAACGACAGAATAGACCGGGAGCAGCTTTGTGGAGATGTGACGCCATGTAGCTTCAGCTTTGAGGTCATTTTAGAAAATCCTTTGGAATTGCACAGAATTATTGTTGAGGTTTTGGATATAAACGATCATGCTCCCATCTTTGCAAATAAAGATGAGGCTCTCATATTTGAAATAAGTGAATCAGCTGCAGTAGGAGTGCGCTTTCCTCTGCAAAGTGCAGAGGATGAAGATGTAGGACAAAATGCATTGCAGAATTACATTTTGTCACCAAATGATCATTTTATCCTGAATCAGCATGCAAATCCAGATGGCAGCAAATATGTTGAAATGGTGCTCCAGAAGCCTTTAGACAGAGAGCAACGTCCCCGTTTGTCTTTAAAATTAATTGCAGTGGATGGAGGAACACCACAGAGATCTGGTACAGTAAATATAGAAATAAATGTTTTAGATGCAAATGACAATGAACCCATATTTAATCAATCAACATATAAAGCAGCTGTTATAGAAAATGCAGTGAAAGGAACTAGTATAATTACTGTAAATGCTACAGATGCTGACAGTGGTTCATATGGACTCATCACATATAGTTTGTCCAAAAAGAAAGAAAGTGCAGCAGATATATTTAATATTGATGAAAAAACAGGCACTATTTATGTATCCGGTCAAATAGATTATGAAAAGGACAGAAAATATGAAGTGAGGGTGGAAGCAAAGGATCAAGGTGGGCTTACTGGAACAAGTAAAATTATATTTGATGTAATTGATGTAAATGACAATGCTCCAATTATTAATACAATGTCATTTTCAAGTCCTATGTCCGAAGATTCACCTCCTGGTACAACAATAGCAATTTTAAACATAAAAGATGCTGATTCTGAGAGAAATGGACAAATAACATGTTCAATAGATGGAAAAATGCCTTTTAAATTAGAGACGTCGTTAACAAATTATTACAACTTAATATCAGATCAATACTTTGATAGAGAGTCTGTGTCAGAATATAACATAACAATAACAGCCACTGATCTTGGAACGCCCCCTCTTTCTACCTCAACAAAGTTACATCTTAGAATCTCAGACATTAATGACAATGCACCATTATTTGATAAAAACATTTATTCTGCTTATGTCTCAGAGAATAATTCTCCCGGCATTTCCATATTTGCTGTCACTGCTAGAGATGCTGATTGGAATCAAAACGCGAGAATATCTTATCTTTTAGAGGACACACAAATAAGTGGCAGTCACGTTTCTACTTATGTTTCTTTAAATTCTGAAACTGGAGTTATTAGTTCTGTTCGATCATTTGATTATGAGCAAATTAAACAACTGGACTTGGTGGTCAGAGCTCAGGATGGAGGTTCTCCTCCTCTCAGCAGCAACGTGAGCGTTCGCATCCTGATCCAGGACCAGAACGACAACGCCCCCCAGGTCCTGTACCCGGTCCAGACGGGCGGCTCGGTGCTGGCTGAAATGGTGCCTCGTTCAGCAGATGTGGGCTACCTGGTGACTAAAGTGGTGGCTGTTGATGTGGACTCTGGACAGAACGCCTGGCTCTCCTATAAAGTGCACAAAGCCACAGACAGGGCGCTGTTTGAAGTGGGCCTACACAATGGAGAAATAAGAACTGTCCGCCAAGTCACTGATAAAGATGCTGTCAAACAAAGACTGAGTGTTCTAGTGGAGGACAACGGGCAGCCCTCTCGTTCAGCTACAGTCATTGTTAACGTGGCGGTGGCGGACAGCTTCCCTGAAGTGCTGTCAGAGTTCACTGACTTTAGCATGCACGACAAGGAGTACAATGACAAGCTGACTTTTTACTTAGTCTTGGCTTTGGCTGTAGTCTCCTTCCTCTTCATCACCTGCTTGCTGCTCATCATATCAGTCAAAGTGTACAGGTGGAGACAGTCTCGCGTCCTCTACCACTCCAACCTCCCTGTCATTCCATATTATCCACCACGTTACTCAGACACTTTGGGGACAGGGACTCTCCAACACGTGTACAATTACGAGGTGTGCAGGACCACCGACTCCAGGAAAGGTGACATGAAGAATATGCAAGCCATGAGTCAAAGTTTAGTGAGTGTGGATGGAGCTGATGCTGATACACCACATGTGACCAAGCAGATGTCAGGAAACTTTTCACAGATGTCAACTTTGGTGAGTCAAATATTTCACATTTATTTATGTGTTTTTATATGACAAATTTCATTGATTTAAAGAGAGTCTGTGCATTACTACTCTCCATGCTATTTAAATATTGTTTTTAGCAGACATAACTCTCGATTCATAAAAGTACCTTAGGAAAATTGTTAGTATATATAATACCGTTAATAAATGTGTATTTTGCCCACTGGCAAATTAAAGCTCATCCATTTTTATAGTAGGTTTATCATTATTTGAAAACAGGGACGGTATATTGGTGAGTAAATATTTGTGAAATACTCAACCAAACATGTTTAAGTCTTACACTAGTCACAGTTTACAGGGATTATTTCCATCCTTTTTTCATAGCTGTATTATACATGGTGCTTTAAGTCATTCCAAAATATTTACTAAACATGTATGGGTTTATGAAGAAATACTGTTGAAAAATAATAACATTATCTATTACTTTTTGTTTTGTAATTGTGCTCATAGTTTAACATACCCTGGTGGAACTTGTGATCTTTTGGCTATATTTGAGAATATGAATGGAAATATAAACATGTCAATGCTGATGGGTAAACATGTTCCTTTAGTATTTTCTAGTAACGTGCGGCATTTATCATGCCATCAGTTTTGACTTATCCCCTGGGCCTTTGTAGCTTATACATTCCCAAAACATTAGAAAACCACCTGCATGTTTCACCATAAGAATGGTGTACCTTTCATCATGATCTGTGTTGATTCTTCATTTAGGGTTGTGGCCACAGCAGTCAGTGTTGGTCTTGTCTCATCCTTTCAAAATAAGTTTGTTCCAGACGTTTTAAGGCTTGTCTCTATGCCGTATGCTGAGTATTGTACGCAGGCTGCATAGCTGTAAGTTCCTAAAACTGCCTTTATGTTTGCTGAAGTTATGTGTGGGTTTTTCATTGCATCCCAAACAGTTTTGTGGCAGTTGTCTTTCAAGTGTTGCTGGCCTTTTTTCCTGAATTTTCCATTTTACACTTCTAAGTTAGAATTTAAACGATACTGATTGGCTTTCTCAATTCTCTGGATATCTGTTTGTGTAATTTCCTTGCTATTGTATGTAATGTAGTTCAACTACAGTACCGTCTCCCACAGGTCAGTTAATGGTGTGCTTTCTTTCCGCATGAACTGGAATAACTGGTGCTGCATTGGTTGAAACATGCAGTGGTCCATAAGGAGCCCAGAAACTGCACTGTCCTTTTACACACACACATTACTTACAAACAAACAAATCACAGGTGAATATGGTTACCTTTAATATCCATGTAAACCTGTTTGTGTCAATGTGTGGGTGTGTTATCAGGCCAAAACCTCCAGAGAATATGCTCTAGGAGTCATTTAGGTAATGTATTTTGTAAATATGATCTAAAAAGAGCAAACACAACCGCTTGATGTCTTCACTCTGCAATTAAATATGAGTGAAAGAAAAGTATTTGTAATATTGTTAATATTCTGTGGGAAATGGACAACACATAACACATTTTGCAATATGAGCACAACTGTAGGTTTATTTTAAGAGATACTTGTATATCAACAATTCTGCACACATAATTGTGTTCTTAATCATTAGGCCTTCCAAAATTGCCTTCAGTGTATTGTATTGATATAATGCAGGACACATATTGTATGTTTGAAGAAGGTTCTTGTCCATTGTTTTATCATTTCAAGTCCCTCATTTGTAGGGACATTTACTTGTATTCTGCTACCCAACAAAATAAGATATTGTGTGGATCCTCAGATTGATGTCAGTCTCAAATAAATGCATCAATATTGAATGTGACTCTCCTCTTTTGGTCATGTTGACTTCTCCAATGTTGTTATTGCTTTTGTATTTATATGTCATTCATTTTGTATTGTGGAGGAAAATATTCATCAGTTTCTTAAGCCAGTGTTTAACAGTGGATATTTAGTTGCCAATGTTTTTGTTCAGGGCCACTTACAGTAGGACAAAGTGAGCATGTCAGTGCTTTATCAATGTGCGTCTGCTGTTGACCTATCCATGATGTCTCTTTAATTAGAATGTAATATATAATAACATTAAACAGTAAGGAAACTTTGTTTGTACTTATTATATTGCTTGGTACGAAGTTAACAATGAAGTTTCTCGGTCTCTGTCCATGGTGCTGAAATGCAGCTGAGGGGGGAAAAAAAGTCATCTTGTACTAAGCTTCTTATCAATCAATCAATCAATCAATCAATGTTTATTTATATAGCCCTAAATCACAAGTGTCTCAAAGGGCTGTACAAGCCACAACGACATCCTCGGTGTCGAGTGGGTCTGACATAATATTGTGAAAGTCCAACACATCAGCGAAAGTCCAGTCCATGGTGGGGCCAGCGGGAACCATCCCGAGCGGAGACGGGTCAGCAGCGTAGAGATGTCCCCATCTGATGGACAGGCTAGCGGTCCACCCCGGAGCAGAGTAGAAAAGAAAAGAAAAGAAACTGTGTGGGTGTGTTATCAGGCCATTATACTAGTTGTATTACATTAATAAGCATTGTTACTCTTACTATGCATCTATCACTCAGTTGTATTGATTGCATATATATTTCTATAAATAAAACATCCTAAAGACAAAACAGAAAGTGTTGTATTTGTATGGCCTACGGTTATTTTGAATTACTATTACAACATTTAGGAGCACATAGTGTGTGCAGGAACATTTGTTGTCTTGATGATTTTGGTGGAGCTGGAACAATTTCACATTTCAGCCTCTAAGGGACGCTATTGCATGGGAAATGAATGTGATAGTTACGTGATGCAGTGCAGCGTCTTTCTCTGTCACTGGCATTTATGGAAGAGAGCTCGTATGAACAACAACTGAGCTAAATAACATCGTCACTGATCAATGCTTCTGGCTGAAAATAGCCTAAGTATTTATTGTTTAGAGTCATTTTATTTATTTTTTTTGACATGGAGTCCAACGATGACATTTGCAGTGGAGAAAGAAGATGCCGTTGTTTTTGGCGAGGGGCGGCCTCTCTCTTTGTCTTTTTGTGTTTTTTCCTAAATGGAACGGAGGCACAAATCCGCTATTCGATCCCAGAGGAGATGAAAAAAGGCTCACTTGTCGGTAATGTGGCCCAAGATCTCGGTTTGGATC
The DNA here is from genome assembly GCF_033978785.1 of Entelurus aequoreus. Lineage (NCBI taxonomy): Eukaryota > Metazoa > Chordata > Actinopteri > Syngnathiformes > Syngnathidae > Entelurus > Entelurus aequoreus. The sequence goes on from NC_084734.1 coordinate 4,118,975, forward strand.
TAAAAAGACTCCGTTCTGGGCGTGCCCGCATCGTGACGGGGGAGAACGTCCAGTACACGGAGCTGAGGACGGACAAAGGGCTTCTGGTCGTCCATGAGAGGATAGATCGAGAGCAGCTTTGTGGAGACGTGACGCCGTGCAGCTTCACCTTTGAGATTTTACTGGAAAACCCCATGGAATTACACCCTGTGACCATCGAAGTGTTGGACGTCAATGACAACGCCCCCGCCTTTAAAAATAATCATTTGCAATTTGAAATAAGCGAGTCTGCTGCTCTTGGCTCCCGTTTTGTTCTGGAAAGTGCACATGATGCTGATGTGGGTGCAAACGGTCTGCAGAGCTACATTTTAACTCCGAGTGATCATTTTGTTTTAAAGGAACACGTCAGTCCTGGAGGCAGTAAATATGCAGAAATGGTGCTGCAGAAAGGATTAGACAGAGAAGAACAACCCCGACTTTCTTTAAAATTAGTGGCTGTAGATGGTGGAAATCCACAGAGATCAGGTACAGTAAATATAAATATTAACATCCTGGATATAAATGATAATGCTCCTGTTTTTAACCAAACGACTTATAAATCTAAAGTGGTTGAAAATGCAGTAAAAGGCACTCACGTTCTAACTGTGAATGCAACTGACGCAGATAGTGGATCAAATGCAAAAGTGACTTACTCATTTTCAAAATCAAATGCAGAAATAGAAGATACATTTCATATAAATGAGGAAACAGGATGTATAACTGTAGCAAAACAAATAGATTATGAAAAAGAAAAAACAATAGAGTTCATGGTTGAAGCTAAAGATCAAGGTGGACTGGCTGACTCTGCTAAAGTGGAAATAGAAGTAATAGATTTAAATGATAATGTTCCAGTCATAAATGTGATGTCCTTCACTAGTCCTGTGTCAGAAGACTCCCCAGCTGGTACCACTATTGGCATCATTAATGTTAAAGACCTAGATTCTGGAGAAAATGGTCACGTCAGGTGTGCCATTGAGGGCCGCGTTCCATTTAGAATTAAATCCAATGTGAGAAATTATTTTGCATTACTTACTGATGCTGACTTAGATCGTGAAAGTGTGCCAGAATTTAACATCACTGTTGTTGCATCAGATTCTGGCTCACCTCCTCTGTCTAGTAAAATGACTTTTAATTTGAAGGTTTCAGACGTGAATGACAATGCTCCTGTGTTCCCGGTCAGCTTATATACTGCAAATATTGCAGAAAATAACCATCCAGGTGTTTCTGTGCTAAAAGTTAGTGCTAAAGACCCTGATGAAAACCAGAACGCTCGTGTTTCTTACATGTTGGAGGAGCATGAAATTGGAGGAACTCCAGTTACTGAATTTGTGTCCGTTAATGCAGAAAGTGGAGTCATTAGTGCAGTTCGCTCATACGACTATGAACAAATTAAAGAACTGGTGTTTACTGTCAGAGCTCAGGATGGAGGTTCTCCTCCTCTCAGCAGCAATGTGAGCGTTCGCATGATAATCCAGGACCAGAACGACAACGCCCCCCAGGTCCTGTACCCGGTCCAGACGGGCGGCTCGGTGCTGGCTGAAATGGTGCCTCGTTCAGCAGATGTGGGCTACCTGGTGACTAAAGTGGTGGCTGTTGATGTGGACTCTGGACAGAACGCCTGGCTCTCCTATAAAGTGCACAAAGCCACAGACAGGGCGCTGTTTGAAGTGGGCCTACACAATGGAGAAATAAGAACTGTCCGCCAAGTCACTGATAAAGATGCTGTCAAACAAAGACTGAGTGTTCTAGTGGAGGACAACGGGCAGCCCTCTCGTTCAGCTACAGTCATTGTTAACGTGGCGGTGGCGGACAGCTTCCCTGAAGTGCTGTCAGAGTTCACTGACTTTAGCATGCACGACAAGGAGTACAATGACAAGCTGACTTTTTACTTAGTCTTGGCTTTGGCTGTAGTCTCCTTCCTCTTCATCACCTGCTTGCTGCTCATCATATCAGTCAAAGTGTACAGGTGGAGACAGTCTCGCGTCCTGTACCACTCCAACCTCCCTGTCATTCCATATTATCCACCACATTACTCAGACACTTTGGGGACAGGGACTCTCCAACACGTGTACAATTACGAGGTGTGCAGGACCACCGACTCCAGGAAAGGTGACATGAAGAATATGCAAGCCATGAGTCAAAGTTTAGTGAGTGTGGATGGAGCTGATGCTGATACACCACATGTGACCAAGCAGATGTCAGGAAACTTTTCACAGATGTCAACTTTGGTGAGTCTCATGTTTCACCATTATCTATATCTGCTTTTTATGTCTGAAAACTTACTCAGCTTTTATGCCGGCTCAATACTTTTCTCCAGGGCGGTGGAAAGTTCATGTTCCAAAGTCACTTAACTTTGATAGTTCAATGTGCGGCTACAATATTAATAGCTTATTGTTTTTTTCCACTGCTGATTTTGGAACAAGAGGAGGGTGGAATATATTAGCAATTATAAAAATGAAGCTGTTATTCTATCCATCCATCCATTGTCTACAGCTTGTCCCTCTCGACTGGAGCCTATCCCAGCTGCATTCGGGCAAAAGGCAGGGTACACCTTGGACAAGTCGCCACCTGAAGCTGTAATTGAATGTGCTTATTTTTGAGGCTGTCCTTGACCAAATATCCCTCAGTCCATTTTCTACCGCTTGTCACTTTCGGGGTCGGGGGGGTGCTGGAGCCTATCTCAGCTGCATTCGGGTGGAAGGCGGGGTACATCCTGGACAATTCGCCACCTGAAGCTGTAGTTGAATGTGCTTATTTTTAAGGCTGTCTTTTACCAAATATATTTTTTATAAATTGTCTTTCTGGAAGGCCCATCTTCAGTATTTGAGCTGATAATATTATTATGCAACTATTTACAGTACATGTCCCCTACCATCAAATCACCGTATGTACACTACCGTTCAAAAGTTTGTGGTCACATTGAAATGTCCTTATTTTTGAAGGAAAAGCACTGTACTTTTCAATGAAGATAACTTTAAACTAGTCTTAACTTGAAAGAAATACACTCTATACATTGCTAATGTGGTAAATGACTATTCTAACTGCAAATGTCTGTTTTTTGGTGCAATATCTACATAGGTGTATAGAGGCCCATTTCCAGCAACTATCACTCCAGTGTTCCAATGGTACAATGTGTTTGCTCATTGGCTCAGAAGGCTAATTGATGATTAGAAAACCCTTGTGCAATCATGTTCACACATCTGAAAACACTTTAGCTCGTTACAGAAGCTACAAAACTGACCTTCCTTTGAGCAGATTGAGTTTCTGGAGCATCACATTTGTGGGGTCAATTAAACGCTCAAAATGGCCAGAAAAAGAGAACTTTCATCTGAAACTCGACAGTCTATTCTTGTTCTTAGAAAGGAAGGCTATTCCACAAAATTGTTTGGGTGACCCCAAACTTTTGAACGGTAGTGTATAGTTCTGAGTTGATCCCTCACCTGCACCTAGGTGACAGGTGAGGGATCATGAATATATCATATGTACTATTTTTTCATTTTTTTTAAATGACCCTTCTTTGTTCCACATGTGCACTTATGAAAAATGTGAGTGAATGCTGATCTTGTTGTTGATTGCTGATGGATCGAAAATACCAAATTAGTTCGAAAAACCTGCTCGTCACAATGTTATTGATGTAGCCCACTTCTGCAGGGACAACATGTCTAAACCTAGCGCTATATCAGTGTCAACGTCACTTCCGTAATTTAATCTCAAATTGTTTGGCACTAATATTTACACACAGTTTGTCAGTAAATAGCCACAGAACATTCTGTTTTGTCTTTAGTTTAGTTCAGTGTCCCTTGACTATAACCACATTTTAAATACAGTGCTGCATTGAATACAAGTAGTATTAGCTTTTGTCCCCTTTGTTCAAACAGTGCCTCAAATACTAAAGATAATGGAAATGTATTTAACTTCGCAAACTGCAGAACATTTACCAAAAAAAACATGCTCAACTATAAATTGGGAATATTGTTCAGTCTATAAAGTTTCTGTTTGACATTGAACAACAATCTAGCTCAATCTCAAACGTTTTAAATTAGATTAAAATTATAACTGCTAGTAATATCAAAACATGTGTGCATTGTGTTGACTTTAGGCCGTCTGCATATGAGGTCATCTTTTAGTAATTAAATTAAATGTTTCCTTTGAGATTTTAATAAAATATACAATATTACATGGTTTTAGGAGTGTGTCTGTAAATGTGTATGCGTGTGACACTGATAGTTTTATTGAAGTGTCTTAATTACTTTATTGTCATTGAGCCATATAAGGTTAATTCCACAAATCCAGTAAAGTTTCAGCACCATAGATATTATCCGTGCATCACAATATTCAGTGAACAGTACATGTCTTCTTCCCAATGTTAATGTCCCGTTATGACAACTTTTTTTTAAGTTTAGCATAAGTAATTTAAGTCACCTCTTGTACAGTCACAAATGTAAAATTGTGAGTTTGTGAAGAAATGACTAAATCAAACATCGAATTACAATTTCATTTTGAAAGATAGAATATGAAATACAAAATAAGTCTGATTTGCTTGCACCATATGTGATTTTTTTGTTTTCCATAGGAAAACAACCTTTGATTTTAAATTTCATACAAAAAAAAATCATTCTGACACCTTGTTAAAAAATATGAAATATATTGTTTGAGGTCTATTTCTAAACGTAATTAAATCAAGATCATTTTTATAGTATGTTGTTATTTCTGATCTGAACATTTTTCCAACCAAGCATTAACATTTTGAAAATAGAAGTTCACCAATGATCATGGAAATATTTCTAGGTCTTAAAGCGTTGAATGAAAAAATATTTCGCATATTTGAATATTTTTTATTCAATATATTGACCATTATATGTATTATTAGTCGTTTTAACATGAATGATTCATTTAAACAGTTAATACACAAAAAAGTGTACTACTGTGAAAATGCTCTGAGGGCCGCTGTTGACACGTCATTGAATAAGAGTGAACATATTCAGTGCTGTGGTCCTATTGGTCTCCTTTTAGAGCTTCACTGCTGAGAAAGACGACGGTCTGCTCGCCATTTGAAGAACAATATTTTGTGTGGATCATTAATTTTATTTCGGATTTATTGTTTGAGGAGTATCTACTCTAATTTTGAAGGATTTTTGACATCTTTTGTGGTTTTGAGGATGGATTATATGTGGATGAACGCAGTCAGAGGCCGATGGCGCGCACTGTTTGTCATTCTTTGTCTCTGCGAGCTGAGCTCAGTGAGTGGACAGGCTCGCTATTCCATACCGGAGGAGCAGGCAGAAGGCTCTTTTGTTGGAAACATTGCCAGAGATTTGGGCTTGGATGTGGCCAGACTAGTAGCAGGTAAAGCTCGTATTATCACCAAGGAAGATCGGCAGTATGTTGATTTAAAGCGAGACAAAGGCACACTTGTTATTAAAGAGCGCATCGACCGAGAAGAGCTTTGTGGAAAGACGACGCCCTGCAGCTTCACTTTTGACATCATTTTAGAAAATCCAATCCAGCTTTATCGTGTAACAGTGGAAGTTATAGATATTAATGATAATAGTCCCTCTTTCCCTCAGCATGAAATTAATTTAAAAATTACAGAAAATGCTGCAGTGGGCACCCGATTCTCTCTTGCTAATGCAGCTGATACTGATGTTGGTATTAATGATATTCAGAAATACGCACTAAAACCTTCAGATAATTTTAAATTAGAAATACAAAGCCAGCCGGACGGAATGAAGGTAATAGAAATGGTTTTAGAGAAGCCTTTAGACAGAGAGGAAGAGGAGACTCACACTCTCATGTTGATTGCTTCAGATGGAGGTGAGCCACATAGATCAGGGACGGTGAGAATTCAAATCACTGTGCTGGATGCCAACGATAACGCACCTGTGTGCAGCCAGCCTGTTTATAAGGTAGATGTTCCAGAAAATTCACCTGAAGGAACCGTAATTACTACTGTTAGTGCAAATGATGCTGACTCAGGCCTCTATGGTGACGTCACGTATTCGACTCCGCATGTGACGGTGGAGGCAAAACAACTTTTTCTCGTGAACGTCAGAACGGGAGATATCAAAGTTACAGGCAAAATCGATTTTGAAAAATCTAAGAGCTATCAATTAAATGTCCAAGCTAGTGATCATGGAGGCTATGCAGATACATGTAAAGTTATAGTTAACATAATTGATGAGAATGACAATGTTCCTACAATTAAATTAATGTCATTTTCTCAGTCCATACCTGAGGATTCTCCCCCAGGTACAACTGTAGCTGTTTTTAACGTGAATGATGAAGACTCTGAGAGCAACGGTGTTGTCAAGTGCTCCATTAATTCTGACGTGCCTTTCAAAATTGAGTCTTCATTATCAGGTTATTACACCATTGTGACCGACAACTTTTTAGACAGAGAAAGTGTTTCTGAATATAATGTTACCATAACAGTGTCTGACCAAGGCTCTCCTCCTCTGTCTAGTAGCAAAACCATCAATGTTAAAATATCTGACGTGAATGACAGCCCGCCCAAATTCCATCAGTCAGAATACAGTAAGAATGTACCAGAGAACAACTCTCCTGGTTTTTCTGTGTTTACTGTCAGTGCTAGTGATGCAGACTGGGGCCAGAACGCTCGAGTGTCTTACTTCCTGGAGGAGAAAGAAGTTAATGGAGTAGCTGTGTCTTCTTTTGTCTCAGTCAACTCAGAGAACGGTGTCATCCACGCAGTCCGATCTTTTGATTACGAACAAATTAAGTCCTTTGACTTTAACGTTACCGCCCGTGACGCCGGATCCCCTCCTCTAAGTTCTGTAGCCACAGTTCATATACTGATCCAGGACCAGAACGACAACGCCCCCCAGGTCCTGTACCCGGTCCAGACGGGCGGCTCGGTGCTGGCTGAAATGGTGCCTCGTTCAGCAGATGTGGGCTACCTGGTGACTAAAGTGGTGGCTGTTGATGTGGACTCTGGACAGAACGCCTGGCTCTCCTATAAAGTGCACAAAGCCACAGACAGGGCGCTGTTTGAAGTGGGCCTACACAATGGAGAAATAAGAACTGTCCGCCAAGTCACTGATAAAGATGCTGTCAAACAAAGACTGAGTGTTCTAGTGGAGGACAACGGGCAGCCCTCTCGTTCAGCTACAGTCATTGTTAACGTGGCGGTGGCGGACAGCTTCCCTGAAGTGCTGTCAGAGTTCACTGACTTTAGCATGCACGACAAGGAGTACAATGACAAGCTGACTTTTTACTTAGTCTTGGCTTTGGCTGTAGTCTCCTTCCTCTTCATCACCTGCTTGCTGCTCATCATATCAGTCAAAGTGTACAGGTGGAGACAGTCTCGCGTCCTCTACCACTCCAACCTCCCTGTCATTCCATATTATCCACCACGTTACTCAGACACTTTGGGGACAGGGACTCTCCAACACATGTACAATTACGAGGTGTGCAGGACCACCGACTCCAGGAAAAGTGACATGAAGAATATGCAAGCCATGAGTCAAAGTTTAGTGAGTGTGGATGGAGCTGATGCTGATACACCACATGTGACCAAGCAGATGTCAGGAAACTTTTCACAGATGTCAACTTTGGTGAGTCAAATATTTCACCTTTTTTTCTATTTTTAAAACTTACACAGCTCGCAAGAGGTTACAATAAAATCAATTTGCAGCTTGAAGATTTGGTTTCTAAACAATTATTTAGGAACATTATAGTAGACTAGACTCCTGTTGTTTGACACTTTTTTGATCATTGTTGAAAAATTCATATCACACACTTTGACTGGAATTTTTTTAGCTTCAGGGTTTTAAACTGCATTACATTTTCAATCAAAGCTCCTTTTTTGTGTACATATATTTCACTGTCTAGTATATTGAAATCATAAACTTCCATCGTTTAGCCACGTGGTCTGGTTTTGCATCATTTTAGGCAATAAAGACTGTCTTTCTTTTAGCTATTCATACCTTTTCACCTTTCTCCACACTTTCTCTCTGTCTTTGTTTAATAACGTTATTAGCTTTAATGTATGCTCATGACTCCTAGTTGACATTTACCTGAACTCTGACCATATATTATATAATATACAATATATGTGTGACCTAATATTTTACATGCTGTTGAGTTTGTAAGTTTGTCAACTTTCAATTGAACAGTGTATATATATTTTTTGTATTTTTCTCTTCTGCTTTGTAAAATATATTAGTTTGGGGTTTTTGACATTGTTTAGTTGGAAATCAAATAAAAATTGTCAGTACTAACTATCACCTGTGCACTGAGTTTAACTTCAACCCGTTGAAATCTGGTAACACTCCCCTAATGTGGGCCATTAACAAATCGTGTGCACAGATGCTTTGTACATAATATAGATGTTTTGTAAATCAAATGTTTCATGATTTTGCTAAGACTATCGAGTATATTGCTATATATTTTATTTGATCATAAAGTCTTACCCTGGCTGTAACATGCGTTAGTCGTTTGTTGGTGCAGTTGTTCTGTTTGTGCAGTGGTTCAAGCGGTACAGGAGGTTACATGTGCATTCCTAATATAATTATAGGTAGTTTTGTTTTTTAATTCTGCTGGTTGTTCTATATGTCTTTGCTGGAATGGAGTTGGAGCTGTTTAATTCCACACACTAACTTTCACACCACAGAAAGCATCTCACGTCCCACATTGTGTTCAGTATAAACAGCTCCTCTGTTCTTCACAATGTCAATATTCAAATATGCCAACTTCGTTTCCTATCAAAAGTGAGAATACAATTATTTGTGATAAACAATTGATTCCTTACCTCTTGAAACACCGACTGTTTTAAGAATCTGATGAAAGTTATGGACCTCCTTTCCCCCAAAAATATTCACAAGAACAACAGAATGTATAACGTTACATTCAGTGTGTTTAACAAATAATTAACATGTTTCTTTTCCCTCAAAAGTGACATAGACATCTACTAATAAACTTTAAGGTGAATTGATTATAATAGCACCTTTTTATTTTATGAAAAACATTCCCACTGAGGATTATCAATTAATTAATTAATGTGTATGCAGTCCCCAAAATCACCATTGAGTCCATGCATGTCAGTTTGTCATATCCTGGTCTTAAACGTCTTGAGTATTTGTTAAACTGCTAATTGTTTTAAACACACACACACACACACAACTGCTCGGTTGGTACAGCGGCAGTGCCAGCCACTTGAGGGTTCCAGGTTCGATCCCCGCTTCCGCCATCCTTGTCACTGCTGTTGCGTCCTTGGGCAAGATAGTTTACCCACTTGCTCCCAGTGCCACCCACACTGGTTTAAATGTAACTTTGATAGTTGGTTTCACTAAGTGATAGCGCTTTGAGTCACTAGAGAAAAGTGCTATATAAATATAATTATCTTCACTTCAATTCACTTCACACACACACACACACGCACGCGCGCACACATGCAAAATGCCCTGTAATTAACCATACTGTATGAAGTTGAAAACAACTCACGTTGCCAAGATTAACACTTCCTGGCTGTCTTATTATGTATTTGTTGTACAGCCTAATTATTGTATTTATTTATTAGTGTCACTTGTTTCTGTTTAATGTTAAATAATTAAATTGTATTGTGTTATTTTTTCACAATTCTCTCCCAACGTTTAGTGTTTTAAATGAGTTATTGTTGCACTAATAATCACCACTGTCCATGGTGCTGAATTGCTAGTGACTGGAAGTAACTCAACTCAAACACGTCTACAACTACATCTACAACTATGCACGTGTGAAGAGATAACTTACTCAAACACCAAAATAAAAATACTGATCATGAATATACAATATAGGGAATTTAGGACTTATTAATACACCAAATTGTATTATGTTTACCAATTTTGATTATAATCTTACTGGGACATTGATTTAACTAAAAGACAAAATGCAACATGATAAAATCACTGAATAAAAAATACACGTATTATATATGTTCATCTTGCATGTCAGGAAATGAAACTAATATAATAAAATTATATATATTAACATTATTATGCTTTATTTTTAAAGTTAATTCTTTTAATTTTTTACAAACGTATGCCTTTCTTGAAATTTCCTTACCGATTGAATTTCCTTTTTTTCATGTTATTTGTAATTTCAAAATAAAAGTTCTAATATGACCATATGACAACATGTGGGTCTAAAGTGAATTGATGTAATACATATTTCGTTATGTTAGGCATTTTAATTGTCTATGTTTGCCAGCTAATGAAGTCTTAATCAATTTAACGTCTGTATTAAATGTTTTTGACGGTTAATAAATATGAAGGTGTATTACTGTGAAAATGCTCTGAGGGCCGCTGTTGATACGTCATTGAATAAGAGTGAACATATTCAGTGCTGTGGTCCTATTGGTCTCCTTTTAGAGCTTCACTGCTGAGAAAGACGACGGTCTGCTCGCCATTTGAAGAGGAATAATTCTTGTGGATCCTCCTGTTTGTTTTGGATTTATTGTTTGACTGAGTGCCTTCTTTTATTTGGAATGATTTTTGACGCCGTTTTTTGTATTTGAAGATGGATTGTACGTGGATGAACGCAGTCAGAGGCCGATGGCGCGCACTGTTTGTCATTCTTTGTCTCTGCGAGCTGAGCTCAGTGAGTGGACAGGCTCGCTATTCCATACCGGAGGAGCAGGCAGAAGGCTCTTTTGTTGGAAACATTGCCAGAGATTTGGGCTTGGATGTGGCCAGACTAGTAGCAGGTAAAGCTCGTATTATCACCAAGGAAGATCGGCAGTATGTTGATTTAAAGCGAGACAAAGGCACACTTGTTATTAAAGAGCGCATCGACCGAGAAGAGCTTTGTGGAAAGACGACGCCCTGCAGCTTCACTTTTGACATCATTTTAGAAAATCCAATCCAGCTTTATCGTGTAACAGTGGAAGTTATAGATATTAATGATAATAGTCCTTCTTTCCCTCAGCATGAAATTAATTTAAAAATTACAGAAAATGCTGCAGTGGGCACCCGATTCTCTCTTGCTAATGCAGACGACACTGATGTTGGTATTAATGATATTCAGAAATACGCACTAAAACCTTCAGATAATTTTAAATTAGAAATACAAAACCAGCAAAACAGAAGAAGGGTTATAGAAATAGTATTACAGAAACCATTAGACAGAGAGGAAGAGGAGACTCACACTCTCATGTTGATTGCTTCAGATGGAGGTGAGCCACATAGATCAGGGACGGTGAGAATTCAAATCACTGTGCTGGATGCCAACGATAACGCACCTGTGTGTAGCCAGCCTGATTATAAGGTAGAAGTACGAGAAAATTCACCTGAAGGAACGTTAATTACTACCGTGAGTGCAAATGATGCTGATTCAGGCCTCAATGGTGACGTCACTTACTCAACTCGTGCCAACAGAGAGGCGGAGCAGATATTTAATGTAAATGTTAAAACAGGAGAAATTCAACTTACTGGCAATTTAGATTTTGAGAAATCAAAGATTTATGAGTTAAATGTCCAAGCTAGTGATCATGAAGGCTATGCAGACACATGTAAAGTTATTGTTAACATAATTGATGAGAATGACAATGTCCCTACAATTAAATTAATGTCATTTTCTCAGTCCATACCTGAGGATTCTCCCCCAGGTACAACTGTAGCTGTTTTTAACGTGAATGATGAAGACTCTGATAGCAACGGTGTTGTCAAGTGCTCCATTAATTCTGATGTCCCTTTCAAAATTGAGTCTTCATTAACAGGTTATTACACCATTGTGACCGACAACTTTTTAGACAGAGAAAGTGTTTCTGAATATAATGTTACCATAACAGTGTCTGACCAAGGCTCTCCTCCTCTGTCTAGTAGTAAAACCATCAACGTTAAAATATCTGACGTGAATGACAGCCCGCCCAAATTCCATCAGTCAGAATACAGTAAGAATGTACCAGAGAACAACTCTCCTGGTTTTTCTGTGTTTACTGTCAGTGCTAGTGATGCAGACTGGGGCCAGAACGCTCGAGTGTCTTACTTCCTGGAGGAGAAAGAAGTTAATGGAGTAGCTGTGTCTTCTTTTGTCTCAGTCAACTCAGAGAACGGTGTCATCCACGCAGTCCGATCTTTTGATTACGAACAAATTAAATCCTTTGACTTTAATGTTACTGCCCGCGATGCCGGATCCCCTCCTCTCAGTTCTGTAGCCACAGTTCGCATCCTGATCCAGGACCAGAACGACAACGCCCCCCAGGTCCTGTACCCGGTCCAGACGGGCGGCTCGGTGCTGGCTGAAATGGTGCCTCGTTCAGCAGATGTGGGCTACCTGGTGACTAAAGTGGTGGCTGTTGATGTGGACTCTGGACAGAACGCCTGGCTCTCCTATAAAGTGCACAAAGCCACAGACAGGGCGCTGTTTGAAGTGGGCCTACACAATGGAGAAATAAGAACTGTCCGCCAAGTCACTGATAAAGATGCTGTCAAACAAAGACTGAGTGTTCTAGTGGAGGACAACGGGCAGCCCTCTCGTTCAGCTACAGTCATTGTTAACGTGGCGGTGGCGGACAGCTTCCCTGAAGTGCTGTCAGAGTTCACTGACTTTAGCATGCACGACAAGGAGTACAATGACAAGCTGACTTTTTACTTAGTCTTGGCTTTGGCTGTAGTCTCCTTCCTCTTCATCACCTGCTTGCTGCTCATCATATCAGTCAAAGTGTACAGGTGGAGACAGTCTCGCGTCCTCTACCACTCCAACCTCCCTGTCATTCCATATTATCCACCACGTTACTCAGACACTTTGGGGACAGGGACTCTCCAACACGTGTACAATTACGAGGTGTGCAGGACCACCGACTCCAGGAAAGGTGACATGAAGAATATGCAAGCCATGAGTCAAAGTTTAGTGAGTGTGGATGGAGCTGATGCTGATACACCACATGTGACCAAGCAGATGTCAGGAAACTTTTCACAGATGTCAACTTTGGTGAGTTATTTATTTGTTACCATGCTTTCTCTCTTGTTGTGTTTTAAAGTTTACATTGCCGTCAGAAGGTTACAATATTGTCACTTAGCATTTTGAGAAGTCTGCTTCCTCCACAAATGTTTAACAACATAAGGTCTAAATACTTGCCAGATCACTCTTACATGACCTTATTAGACTCCTCCTGTTGTGTTGGACATTTGCTTGATCATTTTAGAAAGAACCATGCATAGCATTATGGCTGGATTTTTGTTTTAGCTTCAGTGTTTTAAACTATCACATTTAATCAAAGCACTTCTTGTTTAAATATGAGTTGATCCTCACCTGTTATAAACTGCCAAAAGTTTACAGATATTTTAGGTTAGTTAGGTCTTCCAGTATGTGTATATTTATTTCACTGCCAGTATACTGGAATCATACAGTTTCATTACTTTGCCACATGGTCTGGCTTTGCATCATTTTAAGTAATGAAGACTTTTTTGTCTTTATTGTTCATATCTTGTCACATGTTTCTCCACTCCTTCTCTACTTTTGTGTCCAAAAACTTTATTAGGTTTCATTTATTCTCACTACTGCTCTGGAAAGTTGACATGTTACCTAACTCTGATCTTATAGTTAGTATATGAGGTACAATATTTCCAACTCATAATTTAGATGCTGTTGATTTTCCAAGTTGGACAACTTTCAAGTGTATCGTCCATCATATTTACCTTTCTCTTTTACTTTGTAAAATATATGTATATATATTTTGTTTCACATAGTTGGAAAGTCAAATGGAAACTCTTGGTAGTACATGAATGTATTGCCTGTGTACTGATTTGAACTTTGACATGTTGACATAAGTTCATCAATTTTCATACAAAATATAAATGAGTGTCTCGCCTCAATGTGGGCCATTAAAACAGATTGTTTATGCAAGATAATATTGATGCTGCGTGAATCAAAGTATGTGTCATGCAGTGTTTATATCTAGATCATTGAGTAGATTGATGTATTATATTTACCATAGTTCTAACATTTGTCAGTCAGGTTTTGATGTAGTTGTTCAAGTAGTGCAGGAGTTTTGCATGTATTATTTTAATATAATTATTAGTAGTTGTGTTGTTTAATTTTGCTAGTGTGTCTGGAGGTAGTTGCTGGAGTTTAATTCTACAAAGTTGATTCCACAAAACAACTCAATAGTTTCTGCACCATAGAAATAATCTCACTTGACATCATTGTGCAGCAATTCCCTTGCTTCTTCACAATGTTAATATTCAAATATGCCCCAAAAAATGTTATATTTATAGTGAGAACATAAATATTTTTGATAAACAATGTATTCATTGCCTCTTTTGATACGAAGACATTTTCAAGAATCTGATGAAAATAATGGAGTGCCTACCCATTTTCTTCTTCCTCAAAAACAACACAATGTTTAACTTTACCTGCACTGTGTAAAATACACATTATCAATATTTTACTTTACCATAAACGTTACTTACACGACTACAAGTGAAATAATTGAAACACCATTTTATGTCATAAAAAAAATATCCACTCAAGATATTAATTTAATAGTTATTTGAGTTTATGCACGCCAGGTAAACATCTCTCGGTCTTAAACGTCTTGTGAATAATTATTAATCTGATGATTACTTAAACAAACACACTCACACACACACACACACACACACACACACACACACACACACACACACACACACGGGCACACCTGCATGCACGCACGCACGCACACACTGTAAAGTAAAAATGTAATAAATAAACACCTCACGCTGCCAACATTAACACTCACTGCAGGGTTATTTTATTATGTGTTTGTTGTCCAGTCTAATGATTGCATGTGTTTATTGGTGTCACATTTAACTGTTTAATGTTAAATAATTCATTTTTTCTTGTTTTTTTGCCATGTGTTATTTTCACAATTCTCTCACAGTAATTAATATTGCACTAATACTCACTGCTGTCCATGGTGCTGAATCCTTAATGACTAAAAGTAATTGAACTCAAATCCCAAATATAGAGGCAAATCAACAACTATCAATGTGTAACTAAATCATACACCAACATTAAAATACTGTCTAGAATATAAACTATAAGGAATTTGGCAATGAATAATTAGAACAAATTATATAATGTTTTCCCAATTTTTGTTGTACTCTTCCTGAGATGTTGATTTAACTATAAACAAACAACTAAATCACTCACCAGAAAAAGTGTCTATTAATGCATGTCAGAAATTAAAACTAATATATATATATATATTTTCAAATATATACTTGTATAATAATTATGCTTTATTTCTGAAGTGAATGTATAATTTTTAAAAAGCTTTGCTTTATTTATTTTTTTTCTCACTGATTAAAACCTTTTTCCCAACATGCCGGCATGTTCGTAGTTTCAAAATAAAAGTCCAAATATGACCATGATAAAAGATGCGTGTAATGTGCAATGATACAATAAATATTTCGTTTTATTGATAATTTTAGTTGTTTATTTTTACGAGCATATATGCATCAGTAATCATTTTAACGTCTGTATTA
This sequence comes from Entelurus aequoreus, assembly GCF_033978785.1. Lineage (NCBI taxonomy): Eukaryota > Metazoa > Chordata > Actinopteri > Syngnathiformes > Syngnathidae > Entelurus > Entelurus aequoreus. Next base: position 4,134,460 of record NC_084734.1, read on the forward strand.
AATAAATGTGACCGTCAATAAATATGAAGGTGTATTACTGTGAAAATGCTCTGAGGGCCGCTATTGACACGTCATTGAATAAGAGAGACAATATTCAGTGCTGTGGTCCTATTGGTCTCCTTTTAGAGCTTCACTGCTTGAAGACGACGGTCTGCTCGCCATTTGAAGAGAAATCTTTCTTGTGGATCCTCTTGTTTATTTCCTTGTTTTTGTTTGAGAAGTGTTTGTGTTCACCCTGAAGGATTATTACCACCGTTTTTTTTTTATCTTGAGGATGGATTGTACGTGGATAAACGCAGTCAGAGGCCGATGGCGCGCACTGTTTGTCATTCTTTGTCTCTGCGAGCTGAGCTCAGTGAGTGGACAGGCTCGCTATTCCATACCGGAGGAGCAGGCAGAAGGCTCTTTTGTTGGAAACATTGCCAGAGATTTGGGCTTGGATGTGGCCAGACTAGTAGCAGGTAAAGCTCGTATTATTGCAAAAGGAGGCCGGCAGTATGTTGATTTAAAGCGAGACAAAGGCACACTTGTTATTAAAGAGCGCATCGACCGAGAAGAGCTTTGTGGAAAGACGACGCCCTGCAGCTTCACTTTTGACATCATTTTAGAAAATCCAATCCAGCTTTATCGAGTAACAGTGGAAGTTATAGATATTAATGATAATAGTCCCTCTTTCCCTCAGCATGAAATTAATTTAAAAATTACAGAACATGCTGCAGTGGGCACCCGATTCTCTCTTGCTAATGCAGACGACCCTGATGTTGGTATTAATGATATTCAGAAATACGCACTAAAACCTTCAGATAATTTTAAATTAGAAATACAAAACCAGCAAAACAGAAGAAGGGTTATAGAAATAGTATTACAGAAACCATTAGACAGAGAGGAAGAGGAGACTCACACTCTCATGTTGATTGCTTCAGATGGAGGTGAGCCACATAGATCAGGGACGGTGAGAATTCAAATCACTGTGCTGGATGCCAACGATAACGCACCTGTGTGTAGCCAGCCTGTTTATAAGGTAGATGTTCCAGAAAATTCACCTGAAGGAACCTTAATTACTACTGTTAGTGCAAGTGACGCTGATGCAGGCCTCAATGGTGACGTCACTTACTCAACTCGTGCCAACAGAGAGGCGGAGCAGATATTTCATGTAAATGTTAAAACAGGAGAAATTAAACTTACTGGCAATTTAGATTTTGAGAAATCTAAGATTTATGAGTTAAATGTCCAAGCTAGTGATCATGAAGGCTATGCAGACACATGTAAAGTTATTGTTAACATAATTGATGAGAATGACAATGTCCCTACAATAGAACTTATGTCATTTTCTCAGTCCATACCTGAGGATTCTCCCCCAGGTACAACTGTAGCTGTTTTTAACACGAATGATGAAGACTCTGATAGCAACGGTGTTGTCAAGTGCTCCATTAATTCTGACGTGCCTTTCAAAATTGAGTCTTCATCATCAGGTTATTACACCATTGTGACAGACAACTTTTTAGACAGGGAAAGTGTTTCTGAATATAATGTTACCATAACAGTGTCTGACCAAGGCTCTCCTCCTCTGTCTAGTAGTAAAACCATCAACGTTAAAATATCTGACGTGAATGACAGCCCGCCCAAATTCCATCAGTCAGAATACAGTAAGAATGTACCAGAGAACAACTCTCCTGGTTTTTCTGTGTTTACTGTCAGTGCTAGTGATGCAGACTGGGGCCAGAACGCTCGAGTGTCTTACTTCCTGGAGGAGAAAGAAGTTAATGGAGTAGCTGTGTCTTCTTTTGTCTCAGTCAACTCAGAGAACGGTGTCATCCACGCAGTCCGATCTTTTGATTACGAACAAATTAAATCATTTGACTTTAATGTTACGGCCCGCGATGCTGGATCCCCTCCTTTAAGTTCTGTAGCCACAGTTCATATACTGATCCAGGACCAGAACGACAACGCCCCCCAGGTCCTGTACCCGGTCCAGACGGGCGGCTCGGTGCTGGCTGAAATGGTGCCTCGTTCAGCAGATGTGGGCTACCTGGTGACTAAAGTGGTGGCTGTTGATGTGGACTCTGGACAGAACGCCTGGCTCTCCTATAAAGTGCACAAAGCCACAGACAGGGCGCTGTTTGAAGTGGGCCTACACAATGGAGAAATAAGAACTGTCCGCCAAGTCACTGATAAAGATGCTGTCAAACAAAGACTGAGTGTTCTAGTGGAGGACAACGGGCAGCCCTCTCGTTCAGCTACAGTCATTGTTAACGTGGCGGTGGCGGACAGCTTCCCTGAAGTGCTGTCAGAGTTCACTGACTTTAGCATGCACGACAAGGAGTACAATGACAAGCTGACTTTTTACTTAGTCTTGGCTTTGGCTGTAGTCTCCTTCCTCTTCATCACCTGCTTGCTGCTCATCATATCAGTCAAAGTGTACAGGTGGAGACAGTCTCGCGTCCTCTACCACTCCAACCTCCCTGTCATTCCATATTATCCACCACGTTACTCAGACACTTTGGGGACAGGGACTCTCCAACACGTGTACAATTACGAGGTGTGCAGGACCACCGACTCCAGGAAAGGTGACATGAAGAATATGCAAGCCATGAGTCAAAGTTTAGTGAGTGTGGATGGAGCTGATGCTGATACACCACATGTGACCAAGCAGATGTCAGGAAACTTTTCACAGATGTCAACTTTGGTGAGTCAAATATTTTACCATTTTTTAAAGGATTTGTTTTGTCTGAGTAGCCTCACAGTTGCATTGTGCCAGTATGTACGGGTATATTCTGGAAAAGGTAAATATTTGTTTTTGTTTAAGGAAGTGAAAATGACATGTTTTAGAATTCGGCCTGTGTCTTGCAAAAGTAATATAATAACCATTTTGGATATTTTTTTGATTTATTGCTTTTGATGAACTTATGATATCGATTACAACATAATGAATTAAAGCAAAGAAAACCTGAAACCTGCCAGGGGATTAATACACTTTTTTAAGATGGGCTACTGCACCATTTCAAAACTAAATTGTTCTATTGACATTTATTTTAATGTGGATTATAATACATTTCTATTTTTTCATCAAAATATCTAATATCAAATTATTTTTATTAAAACTCAATATTTCCGTTTCTGGAAAACACTTCAGCTTATTTAATTTACATCCTGAAGTCAAAAATAATAATCCAGTACAACATTACAGTACATCGATGTCACAATAACTCTACCAAATATTTCATTATGTTGTATTAGTGTTGAGCCTTTACAGTAAAGTTATTTCCAATAATAAATTATGTGTACAGTGTTGACACAATTTATGGCAGCATTGTTGCTGTTTTAAAATAAATGTGTATATTTTAGTGTGACTTAAGTTAAACAACAATACAATAATAAAAACTTTTGATGATAGTAATTAATAAACTAATAATAATATAACAAATGTCAACAAATTGAAAAAGAAAACAACTTTGCAAGCCTCATCACTTATAATACAAATTTTTCTAAAAATGTATTGTTGGATATATTGTTTCTTCTTACTGTCTACGGCACTTATAGTTTTATATGTCATTTTCAATCAATTATTGTGCATTTTAAAGTCCACTTCAACATAGATTGGATTAATTTCTCCTTGCATTTTAACATTTTAATGTGTTCCTTTATTTTTAGTTTACCATTGTTGTCTGGTGATTTAGGTGATTATTTCGTTTTCAATTAGACTACTAAATATTGTGCAATATATTTTTATTTATTCATATATTCATTGCACAAAGTGAACGGAATATATTTGCTTTTATTATTATTATTGCTATCCTGCTCGTCCTTCTACATTTTGGACTCCAAGGGACGCTATTGGCCTACAAATCATTTTCCTGTGCGTCGTCGTCATGCTGTCCTCCCTCCAAATGACGAGGCATTGGAGGAGCATTTCTGTCTTTTGTTGGCGGTGAGGGCAACCGATAGAAGAACCTTCTGTGCTTTGCATTTGCATGATAACATCGAAGTGGTTTATGGAAGCAGGAAACGGATTATTTTCCAGAGGAAATCATCGCACTTATTTTTGTCACCATGCGCACTCATGGATGTTTCTCTTTTTCATGCGCAAAATGGAGGTTGTTGAACGGAGGCCGATGGCAAATAGGATCGCTCATGTTCCTTCTTCATTTGGTCACCACGGTAGGTGGTCAGATTCGTTATTCTATCCCAGAGGAGATGAAGAAAGGCTCAGTGATCGGTAATGTGGCGCAAGATCTTGGCTTGGATGTGAAAAGGCTGCGTTCAGGGCGGGCCCGCATTTTGACAGAAGACAACATCCAGTACACCGAGCTGAAGACAGACAAAGGGCTTCTCGTCGTTAACGACAGAATAGACCGGGAGCAGTTTTGTGGAGATGTGACGCCATGTAGCTTCAGCTTTGAGGTCATTTTAGAAAACCCGTTAGAATTGCACATAATTATTGTTGAGGTTTTGGATATAAACGATCATGCTCCCATCTTTGCAAATAATGATAAAGCCCTCATATTTGAAATAAGTGAATCTACTTTAGCTGGAGTGCAGTTTCCTCTGCAAAGTGCAGAGGATGAAGATGTAGGACAAAACGCATTACAGAATTACATTTTGTCACCAAACGATCATTTTATCCTGAATCAGCATGCAAATCCAGATGGCAGCAAATATGTTGAAATTGTGCTCCAGAAGCCTTTAGACAGAGAGCAACGTCCCCGTTTGTCTTTAAAATTAATTGCAGTGGATGGAGGAACACCACAGAGATCTGGTACAGTAAATATAGAAATCAACGTGTTAGATGCAAATGACAACCGGCCTGTGTTTAACCAATCAGAATATAAAGCAGCTGTAATGGAAAATGCAGTGAAAGGAACTAGTATAATTACTGTAAATGCTACAGATGCTGATATTGGTTCAAATGGACTCATCACATATTGGTTGTCTAAAATGAAAGGAAGTGCAGCAGAAATGTTTAATATTGATGAAAAAACAGGCACAATTTATGTGTCAGGTGGAATAGATTATGAAAAGGACAGAAAATATGAAGTGAGGGTGGAAGCAAAGGATCAAGGTGGGCTTACTGGAACAAGTAAAATTATATTTGACGTAATTGATGTAAATGACAATGCTCCAGTTATTAATGTAAAATCCTTCTCCAGCCCTCTTTCTGAGGATTCACCACCTGGTACAACAATAGCAATTCTAAACATAAAAGATGCAGATTCTGACAGAAATGGACAAATAACATGTTCAGTAGATGGAAAACTACCTTTTAAATTGGAGAACTCTCTAACAAATTATTACAATTTAATTTCAGATCAGTACTTTGATAGAGAGTCTGTGTCAGAATATAACATAACAATAACAGCCACTGATCTTGGAACGCCCCCTCTTTCTACCTCAACAAAGTTACATCTTAGAATCTCAGACATTAATGACAATGCACCATTATTTGATAAAAACATTTATTCTGCTTATGTCTCAGAGAATAATTCTCCCGGCATTTCCATATTTGCTGTCACTGCTAGAGATGCTGATTGGAATCAAAACGCGAGAATATCTTATCTTTTAGAGGACACACAGATAAGTGGCAGTCACGTTTCTACTTATGTTTCTTTAAATTCTGAAACTGGAGTTCTCAGTGCTGTTCGATCTTTTGATTATGAGCAAATTAAACAACTGGACTTGGTGGTCAGAGCTCAGGATGGAGGTTCTCCTCCTCTCAGCAGCAACGTGAGCGTTCGCATCCTGATCCAGGACCAGAACGACAACGCCCCCCAGGTCCTGTACCCGGTCCAGACGGGCGGCTCGGTGCTGGCTGAAATGGTGCCTCGTTCAGCAGATGTGGGCTACCTGGTGACTAAAGTGGTGGCTGTTGATGTGGACTCTGGACAGAACGCCTGGCTCTCCTATAAAGTGCACAAAGCCACAGACAGGGCGCTGTTTGAAGTGGGCCTACACAATGGAGAAATAAGAACTGTCCGCCAAGTCACTGATAAAGATGCTGTCAAACAAAGACTGAGTGTTCTAGTGGAGGACAACGGGCAGCCCTCTCGTTCAGCTACAGTCATTGTTAACGTGGCGGTGGCGGACAGCTTCCCTGAAGTGCTGTCAGAGTTCACTGACTTTAGCATGCACGACAAGGAGTACAATGACAAGCTGACTTTTTACTTAGTCTTGGCTTTGGCTGTAGTCTCCTTCCTCTTCATCACCTGCTTGCTGCTCATCATATCAGTCAAAGTGTACAGGTGGAGACAGTCTCGCGTCCTGTACCACTCCAACCTCCCTGTCATTCCATATTATCCACCACGTTACTCAGACACTTTGGGGACAGGGACTCTCCAACACGTGTACAATTACGAGGTGTGCAGGACCACCGACTCCAGGAAAGGTGACATGAAGAATATGCAAGCCATGAGTCAAAGTTTAGTGAGTGTGGATGGAGCTGATGCTGATACACCACATGTGACCAAGCAGATGTCAGGAAACTTTTCACAGATGTCAACTTTGGTGAGTCAAATATTTTACCATTTTTTCTCTCTTTTTGGGGTTTTTTTAAACTTACACTGCCATTTTGAGGTTACAATATCATCACTTGCTCACCTTGATCAACTTGAAGCTTCTGCTTCCTTTACAGATTAACAACATTCAGGCCTATACTGACTTGCCAGGTCACTCTAATTTGGACTTTATTATAATCCACCTGTTGTGTTTTCTTGATTATTCTTTAAATAATCTTTGCATTATGTCTGGATTTGTTTTAGCATCAGTCTTTTAGTCCACCTGCTCAGTGGCCTTGTGGTTAGAGTGTCCGCCCTTAGATCGGTAGGTCGTGAGTTCAAACCCTGACCGAGTCATACCAAAGACTATAAAAATGGGACTCATAACCTCCCTACTTGGCACTCAGCATTAACGGTTGGAATTGGGGGTTAAATCACCAAATGATTCCCGGGCGCAGCCACAGCTGCTGCTCACTGCTCCTCTGTGGGGATGGGTCAAATGCAGAGGATCATTTCACCGCACCTAGTGTGTGTGTGACAATCATTGGCACTTTACTTGGCATAAATAATCAAAGTGTTTTTGTGTAAATGAGAGTGGATCCTCACTTGTCATAAACTGTCACAATCAGCTTTATAATATAGAATATTAAAGGTTAGTTCCACTCTTCCAGTATTAAATGTGTACCTATATTTCACTGTCAATCCCAAAGTCATACAATTTCATCTTTTCGACACATGGTCTGGTTTTATTTTAGGCAATGAAGACTGCTTTGTTTTTAATGTTTCATAACTCTTCACATGTTTCTCCACTATTTCTCTATTTTTTTGTGTTTGATAACTATCAGCTTTCTTGCATACTCGCTACTGCTTTGGAAAAGTTGTATTTAACTTAACTCTGATCATACTGTAGATAGGGTACAATATATATCCCTTCATTTTAGATGTTGTTGACCTTTTGAGTTTGTCAACTTTCAAGAAGTGAACAGTGTATCATTTTTATCTTTCTCCTATGCTTTGTAAAATCAACTTTTTTGTTGGACATGTTTCTTAAAAATGAAAACAGTAACGTTTGATTGCAACACCTGTGTACTGATGTGTACTTTGACCTGTTGAATTATGGCCATCCATTCTTGTAAAAAAAAATGTAAGTCAGTGTCTCGCCCTCCTAATGTGGCAAACAATATGGATGCTGGAATATCAAATGATGTTTCATGCATTGTTTTGAAGTAGATATTATTGATATACTGATATATTTATTAGATCCCAAAGTCTTACTGTGACTGTAACTTGTGTTAGTCATTTTTTTGTGCAGATGTTCAGCGGTGCAGGAGGTTATGTACAGTATGTGCATTCTTAATATACGTGTTAGTAGTTTTGCTGTTTCATTTTGGTGGTGTATTTACATTTCTTTACTGGAATTGAGTCATACAAAGTTAATTCTATAAAACAACTTAATTATTTCAGCACCATAGAAAACATCTCACTCGGCATCATTGTGCTCAGTGAATAGCTCCTCTTTGTTTTTCACAACGGCAATAGTAAAATACAATATAATAATATGTTATAATACAACTTTGTTTGTCATATTAAAAGCCAGAATACAAGTTATGGTATCAAATGGGTCCTTACCCTATTTTAAAACAAAGACATTTTTAAGAATCTGATTAAATTTATGGACAACCTTAACGAAAATATGTTCACATAAACAACACACTCCAAACTTTAAATAAGATGTGGTAAGTGTTATTCATCATTATTCATGTTTAATTTCCCATACATTTAACATACACAATAACTATTAGTACATTTTAAGGTAAACAAGTAAAAAAATATATATATATATATAAAATAAAAAAACACACCATCTATTGAATGAATTAATCATCAAATTATTATTTATTTTTTTATCTAGTCCTCACTAACCAGCATGAAGTCCATGCACCTGGTTTAACAACAACTGGTCTTAAACACTTTGTGAGTAATTATTCTGATAAGTGTTTTAAATTTACACCAATCACACACACACACACACACACACACACACACACACACACACACACACACACACACACACACACACATAATTTGGGACTGAATAATTCCACCACGTTAAATTACCCAAATGTTTTATCTAATCTTCCTGAGACTTAATTTTAAGTAATAATTACATTACAACAGCTCAAATCACTAATCAGAAATTGTTTCCATGTCAGAATATTACATTGATATTATTTTCTAAATAAATATGATTTCTGCATTATTGCTAAGGGTAAAGTTTAATTTTCCTTAAAGTTTTGCCTTTTTTTGAGTTTTCCTATCCAAGCCGGATCTTTCTTGTACATGCAATTTATAATTTTCAAAATAAAACGTTCAATTAGATCATGTGACAAAGAATAAGTCGAATGGTAATTAATTTAATTAGTATTTTGTTCAATCAAATATTTTGTTGTTTATTTATACCATGCAGCATAAACAAAAATAATAGTTTAAAAGCCTGTAATAAATATGTTGACGGTTAATAAATATGAAGGCGTATTACTGTGAAAATCCTCTGAGGGCCGCTGTTGATACGTCATTGAATACGGGTGCAGATATTCAGTGCTGTGGTCCTATTGGTCTCCTTTTAGAGCTCCGAGACGACGGGCTGCTCGCCATTTGAAGACAAATCGTTCTTGTGGATCCTCCTGTTTAAAACGGATTGCTTGAGGAGTGTCTGCTTTTCATTCTGAAGGATTATCAACGCCGTTCGTTTTTGTTTTTTTGTTTTTTTTTTATTTGAGGATGGATTGTACGTGGATGAACGCAGTCAGAGGCCGATGGCGCGCACTGTTTGTCATTCTTTGTCTCTGCGAGCTGAGCTCAGTGAGTGGACAGGCTCGCTATTCCATACCGGAGGAGCAGGCAGAAGGCTCTTTTGTTGGAAACATTGCCAGAGATTTGGGCTTGGATGTGGCCAGACTAGTAGCAGGTAAAGCTCGTATTATTGCAAAAGGAGGCCGGCAGTATGTTGATTTAAAGCGAGACAAAGGCACACTTGTTATTAAAGAGCGCATCGACCGAGAAGAGCTTTGTGGAAAGACGACGCCCTGCAGCTTCACTTTTGACATCATTTTAGAAAATCCGATCCAGCTTTATCGTGTAACAGTGGAAGTTATAGATATTAATGATAATAGTCCCTCTTTCCCACAACATGAAGTTAATTTGAAAATAGCTGAATATACTGCAGTGGGCACCCGGTTCTCTCTTGCTAATGCAGACGACCCTGACGTCGGTATTAATGATATTCAGAAATACATTCTTAAACCTTCAGATAATTTAAAATTAGAAATACAAAGCCAACCAGACGGAATGAAGGTTATAGAAATGGTTCTACAAAAGCCTTTAGACAGAGAGGAAGAGGAGACTCACACTCTCATGTTGATTGCTTCAGATGGAGGTGAGCCACATAGATCAGGGACGGTGAGAATTCAAATCACTGTGCTGGATGCCAACGATAACACACCTGTGTGCAGCCAGCCTGTTTATAAGGTAGATGTTCCAGAAAATTCACCTGAAGGAACGTTGATTGCTACTGTTAGTGCAAATGATGCTGATGCAGGCCTCAATGGTGACGTCACGTATTCCACTCGTGCCACCAGAGAGGCGGAGCAGATGTTTGATGTAAATGTTAAAACAGGAGAAATTAAACTTACTGGCAAATTAGATTTTGAGAAATCTAAGAATTTTCAATTAAATGTCCAGGCTACTGACCATGGAGGCTATTCAGACACATGTAAAGTTATAGTTAACATAATTGATGAGAATGACAATGTTCCTACAATAGAACTTATGTCATTTTCTCAGTCCATACCTGAGGATTCTCCCCCAGGTACAACTGTAGCTGTTTTTAACGCAAATGATGAAGACTCTGATAGCAACGGTGTTGTCAAGTGCTCCATTAATTCTGATGTCCCTTTCAAAATTGAGTCTTCGTTAACAGAATACTTCACCATTGTTACAGAAAACTTTTTAGACAGAGAAAGTGTTTCTGAATATAATGTTACCATAACAGTGTCTGACCAAGGCTCTCCTCCTCTGTCTAGTAGTAAAACCATCAACGTTAAAATATCTGACGTAAATGACAGCCCGCCCAAATTCCATCAGTCAGAATACAGTAAGAATGTACCAGAGAACAACTCTCCTGGTTTTTCTGTGTTTACTGTCAGTGCTAGTGATGCAGACTGGGGCCAGAACGCTCGAGTGTCTTACTTCCTGGAGGAGAAAGAAGTTAATGGAGTAGCTGTGTCTTCTTTTGTCTCAGTCAACTCAGAGAACGGTGTCATCCACGCAGTCCGATCTTTTGATTACGAACAAATTAAGTCCTTTGACTTTAACGTTACGGCCCGCGATGCCGGCTCCCCTCCTTTAAGTTCTGTAGCTACAGTTCACATCCTGATCCAGGACCAGAACGACAACGCCCCCCAGGTCCTGTACCCGGTCCAGACGGGCGGCTCGGTGCTGGCTGAAATGGTGCCTCGTTCAGCAGATGTGGGCTATCTGGTGACTAAAGTGGTGGCTGTTGATGTGGACTCTGGACAGAACGCCTGGCTCTCCTATAAAGTGCACAAAGCCACAGACAGGGCGCTGTTTGAAGTGGGCCTACACAATGGAGAAATAAGAACTGTCCGCCAAGTCACTGATAAAGATGCTGTCAAACAAAGACTGAGTGTTCTAGTGGAGGACAACGGGCAGCCCTCTCGTTCAGCTACAGTCATTGTTAACGTGGCGGTGGCGGACAGCTTCCCTGAAGTGCTGTCAGAGTTCACTGACTTTAGCATGCACGACAAGGAGTACAATGACAAGCTGACTTTTTACTTAGTCTTGGCTTTGGCTGTAGTCTCCTTCCTCTTCATCACCTGCTTGCTGCTCATCATATCAGTCAAAGTGTACAGGTGGAGACAGTCTCGCGTCCTCTACCACTCCAACCTCCCTGTCATTCCATATTATCCACCACGTTACTCAGACACTTTGGGGACAGGGACTCTCCAACACGTGTACAATTACGAGGTGTGCAGGACCACCGACTCCAGGAAAGGTGACATGAAGAATATGCAAGCCATGAGTCAAAGTTTAGTGAGTGTGGATGGAGCTGATGCTGATACACCACATGTGACCAAGCAGATGTCAGGAAACTTTTCACAGATGTCAACTTTGGTGAGTAAAATATTTCACCATATTTTAAAGGATTTGTTTTGTCTGAGTAGCCTTACAGTTGCATTGTGCCAGTATGTACGGGTTTATTTTGGAAAAGGTTAATATTTTTTTTCCGTTTAAGGAAGTGAAAATGACATGTTTTAGAATTCGGCCTGTGTCCTGCAAAAGTAATATATTAACCATTTTGGATATTTTTTACATTTATTGCTTTTGATGAAACTATGATATCGACTACAACTTAATGTATTAAAGCAAAGAAAACCTGAAACCTGCCAGGGGATTAATACACTTTTTTAAGATGGGCTACTGCACCATTTCAAAACTAAATTGTTGTATTGACATGTATTTTAATGTGAATTATTATACATTTCTATTTTATAATCAAAATATCTAATATCAAATTATTTTTATTAAAACTCAATATTTCCGTGTCTGGAAAACACTTCAGCTTATTTAATTTACACCCTGAAGTCAAAAATAATAATCCAGTACAACATTACAGTACATCGATGTCACAATAACTCTACCAAATATTTCATTATGTTGTATTAGTGTTGAGCCTTTACAGTAAAGTTATTTCCAATAATAAATTATGTGTACAGTGTTGACACAATTTATGGCAGCATTGTTGCTGTTTTAAAATAAATGTGTATATTTTAGTGTGACTTAAGTTAAACAACAATACAATAATAAAAACTTTTGATGATAGTAATGAATAAACTAATAATAATATAACAAATGTCAACAAATGGAAAAAGAAAACAACTTTTCAAGCCTCATCACTTATAATACATTTTTTTCTAAAAATGTATTGTTGGATATATTGTTTGTTCTTAGTGTTTACGGCACTTATAGTTTTATATGTCATTTTTAATAAATGATTGTGCATTTTAGAGTCCACTTCAACATAGATTGGATTAATTTCTCCTTGCATTTTAACAATTTAATGTGTTCCTTTATTTTTAGTTTACCATTGTTGTCTGGTGATTTAGGTGATTATTTCGTTTTCAATTAGATTACTAAATATTGTGCAATATATTTTTATTTATTCCTATATTCATTGCACAAAGTGAGCGGACTATATTGGCTTTTATTATTATTATTGCTATCCTGCTCGTCCTTCTACACTTTGGACTCCAAGGGACGCTATTGGCCTACAAATCATTTTTCAGTGCGTCGTGGTCATGCTGTCCTCCCTCCAAATGACGAGGCATTGGAGGAGCATTTCTGTCTTTTGTTGGCGGTGAGGGCAACCGATAGAAGAACCTTCTGTGCTTTGCATTTGCATGATAACATCGAAGTGGTTTATGGAAGCAGGGAACGGATTATTTACCAGAGGAAATCATCGCACTTATTTTTGTCACCATGCGCACTCATGGATGTTTCTCTTTTTCATGCGCAAAATGGAGGTTGTTGAACGGAGGCCGATGGCAAATAGGATCGCTCATGTTCCTTCTTCATTTGGTCACCACGGTAGGTGGTCAGATTCGTTATTCTATCCCAGAGGAGATGAAGAAAGGCTCAGTGATCGGTAATGTGGCGCAAGATCTTGGCTTGGATGTGAAAAGGCTGCGTTCAGGGCGGGCCCGCATTTTGACAGAAGACAACATCCAGTACACCGAGCTGAAGACAGACAAAGGGCTTCTCGTCGTTAACGACAGAATAGACCGGGAGCAGCTTTGTGGAGATGTGACGCCATGTAGCTTCAGCTTTGAGGTCATTTTAGAAAATCCTTTGGAATTGCACAGAATTATTGTTGAGGTTTTGGATATAAACGATCATGCTCCCATCTTTGCAAATAAAGATGAAGCTCTCATATTTGAAATAAGTGAATCAGCTGCAGTAGGAGTGCGCTTTCCTCTGCAAAGTGCAGAGGATGAAGATGTAGGACAAAACGCTTTGCAGAATTACATTTTGTCACCAAACGATCATTTTATACTGAATCAGCATGCAAATCCAGATGGCAGCAAATATGTTGAAATGGTGCTCCAGAAGCCTTTAGACAGAGAGCAACGTCCCCGCTTGTCTTTAAAATTAATTGCAGTGGACGGAGGAACACCACAGAGATCTGGTACAGTAAATATAGAAATAAACGTTTTAGACGCAAATGACAATGAACCCATATTCAATCAATCAGCATATAAGGCTGTTGTCATGGAAAATGCAGTGAAAGGAACTAGTATAATTACTGTAAATGCTACAGATGCTGACAGTGGTTCATATGGACTCATCACATATAGTTTGTCTAAAAAGAAAGGGAGTGCAGCAGAAATATTTAATATAGATGAAAAAACAGGTACAATTTATGTGTCCGGTCAAATAGATTATGAAAAGGACAGAAAATATGAAGTGAGGGTGGAAGCAAAGGATCAAGGTGGGCTTACAGGGACCAGTAAAATTATATTTGATGTAATTGATGTAAATGACAATGCTCCAATTATTAATGTAAAATCCTTCTCCAGCCCTCTTTCTGAGGATTCACCTCCTGGTACAACAATAGCAATTTTGAACATAAAAGATGCCGATTCTGACAGAAATGGACAAATAACATGTTCAATAGATGGAAAACTTCCCTTTAAAATCGAGCCATCGCTTACAAAATATTACAATTTGATATCAGATCAATACTTTGATAGAGAGTCTGTGTCAGAATATAACATAACAATAACAGCCACTGATCTTGGAACGCCCCCTCTTTCTACCTCAACAAAGTTACATCTTAGAATCTCAGACATTAATGACAATGCACCATTATTTGATAAAAACATTTATTCTGCTTATGTCTCAGAGAATAATTCTCCGGGCATTTCCATATTTGCTGTCACTGCTAGAGATGCTGACTGGAATCAAAATGCGAGAATATCTTATCTTTTAGAGGACACACAGATAAGTGGCAGTCCTGTTTCTACGTATGTTTCTTTAAATTCTGAATCTGGTACTCTCAGTGCAGTTCGATCATTTGATTATGAGCAAATTAAACAACTGGACTTGGTGGTCAGAGCTCAGGATGGAGGTTCTCCTCCCCTTAGCAGCAACGTGAGCGTTCGCATCCTGATCCAGGACCAGAACGACAACGCCCCCCAGGTGCTGTACCCGGTCCAGACGGGCGGCTCGGTGCTGGCTGAAATGGTGCCTCGTTCAGCAGATGTGGGCTACCTGGTGACTAAAGTGGTGGCTGTTGATGTGGACTCTGGACAGAACGCCTGGCTCTCCTATAAAGTGCACAAAGCCACAGACAGGGCGCTGTTTGAAGTGGGCCTACACAATGGAGAAATAAGAACTGTCCGCCAAGTCACTGATAAAGATGCTGTCAAACAAAGACTGAGTGTTCTAGTGGAGGACAACGGGCAGCCCTCTCGTTCAGCTACAGTCATTGTTAACGTGGCGGTGGCGGACAGCTTCCCTGAAGTGCTGTCAGAGTTCACTGACTTTAGCATGCACGACAAGGAGTACAATGACAAGCTGACTTTTTACTTAGTCTTGGCTTTGGCTGTAGTCTCCTTCCTCTTCATCACCTGCTTGCTGCTCATCATATCAGTCAAAGTGTACAGGTGGAGACAGTCTCGCGTCCTGTACCACTCCAACCTCCCTGTCATTCCATATTATCCACCACGTTACTCAGACACTTTGGGGACAGGGACTCTCCAACACGTGTACAATTACGAGGTGTGCAGGACCACCGACTCCAGGAAAGGTGACATGAAGAATATGCAAGCCATGAGTCAAAGTTTAGTGAGTGTGGATGGAGCTGATGCTGATACACCACATGTGACCAAGCAGATGTCAGGAAACTTTTCACAGATGTCAACTTTGGTGAGTCAAATATTTCACCATTCTTCCTCTGTTTTAATTATTTATATTTTTTAAAGTTTTAAGTTGAAAAATATACATTTTCGCTGTAGCTGTACATTGCAATTCCAAGCAAACATTGTATGATTTGGATACAATACTGGTTGTTTATGAAGAAGTACAGTAGGATCATCCCTATATAAGCCATCACTTTTCATATGTTTGTTTTTTATTAGTTTTTTTTAACAGAAAGGTATAATTCCATCCAACTTTTAAGAACCTAGATTATTTTTCCTCTTTTATTTTCGATAAAAACATAGTTTTAGATGTATATTTAGTTTACTTAAAAGGGGCAATACATTTTAAAAAACATTCGGTGATGAGCTGTTGCCCGGATCATGTTTAAATTAGTTTAAAGACTCCCTTAGTTCTGTTTTCAGCACCCCTGGGTTTGTGTTCTTGGTTGCCATGGTTGCTGATTATTTTGACCTGCCTCTGATTAGTGTTCGGGGGGCTCACCTGCTCCCGGTCACTAATCATAGAGCCATTTATTCCTGCCTTTCGCCACACTCTGTCTGGCTGTTTAGTTTGCATTATACAACAAGTTACGTTGGTATAACTTTTGATTCCTGTTTCCATGCTAAGCTTTCTCGTTAGTTTTTTTCTTAGCTTCCCGTGCTACCGGCACGTTTTCCTGTATTTTTGTATGTTGCCCGATTTATGGAGAAATAAATCATTGTCCTAACTGCACGATGCCTCCGGAGTTCCGTCTGCATCTTAGGGAAACGAGCCACGCATTAACATGCGACCCCACCGTAATTTGGCGTGTAAATATGTGAGATTATAGCCAATGGCTAATTTCTATAGTTTCTCTGCAACACATTCAAAACATACTACACAGATAATACAATGTAAACTCTCCAAAATGTAGGTACCAATGGGGCTGTTTTAAACCCCTTTCTGCCACAAATATACATTGTGAATTACACATATACGTACAACATATGATAAAATACATATTTCATAATGTACACCATAACACTTCCATTTATTTACAGGCTATAAACTCTCATAATTGTGACTCTAAAGCAGCCATGTTTAAGGCCTTACTAGATAAATCTTGTGTTTCCTTAGTTCCGTTATATTTGCAGGTGCTGTGTTTAATGTTTGACACACTCCATCCGACAGTAAGAGTTTCCCAAACATCAAAACTCAACCAGTCACCTCTGGAGTCATACTTTTGTGCTCAGAGGTGGGTAGTAACGTGTTACATTTACTCCCTTTACTTAGGTAACTTTTTGGATCAATTGTACTTGTATTTGTATCATAACTATTGATTAATGCTTGCAAAGACATATTCATTTGGCTGAGCAAGCCTTCTCCAAGCGGGCACAGTCACGTGACTATGTTTTCACCAATCAAATGTAAGCACGAGTGACGTTTGCCTCTAGTCCACCAATCAAACGGTGCCTTGCATACTTCCTGGCGAGTTAGAACAAGCCGGATGAGCGGAACCATGGGAGGGACTGACCCTATTCTCCCTAAAATCACGAATTCAGATACAGATGTAGAAGCTGATATAAGTCAATATTTTTGATGTATATAATACAATGTTGTTTTTATGTTTTACACACACACGCACATACACACACACACACACAAACTATGGGTGTAGTCCAATAACCATTAAAAAAAAAAAAAAGTAAATAAATCAGAAGTTACTCACAAGTTACTCAATACTTGAGTAGTTTTTTTTAATTTTCTTGGAATACTTACTCTTCCTTAAATGATTACATGGATGACTACTTTTTTTTAATTTGACTTGACTCATATTACTCTAAAGTAACAGTACTCTAACTTGAGTCCACGTGTTAGCGGTTCTACCCAGCTTTTGTGCAGTTAGCATTTCTAACTACTAGCTTTTTGAAAGGAAGTTGTGCTAGGTCATTAATAATTGTTTAAAACACGAAGTGAATGAGCATACTTTATGATATTTTTTTCAAATTCAGTAAGTTATATTTGTGAGTATTCTGCATTGTTGATACACCATGGACCTTTTTTTTAAATTATATTGTACTTTGTACATTGCATTGTCTTTGTATATTGGAGTGCATTGTGTATACGTACATTATATTCAGCATCATCATTTAGCAGTGGCTACTGCTTGTGTATGTGTATCGGTAAATGTAGATATGTTATTTTAAAAAATAAGTTTAGTGACTTTGTGAATTGCAATGTGTGGTCAGTGCCACTTATAAAGAAAGTGCAGGCAATATTTTATCAGTGCAGGGCGAGGTTGATAAATGTCTCTACAAGAGTAATAAGCAATATGTCTTTACCTATAATTATAATGGACGAATGTCATAATCATATTCAACTGGCAGGCTTTTACTGTTTATAACGCCTGGTACTAACATAAATGGCCTGCTGTGGAGTCTGTGGCTCTGTCCATGGTTCTGAAGTACAGTTTAGGCAAGATTATCCTGTGAAAATCCCTTTTAATTTTGTATTTGCAGTGCCATAATAATTAGTATTTGCTATTTTCTTTATTCAGCAATCACTCATTCTTCTCTACTGGGTAAAGATTTGTGAAAATTGTAACAAAACAATAACGCAAATTGTTGCATTTGTTTATGGATTTTTGTGTAATTATGCAACTCTTTAAAAAAATATTGTATTGCTTATAGAAGCATTTGTTTTCGTCTTTTGAGTGTATCTGAATCAATTACACATTTCAGCCTCTAAGGGACGCTATTGCATGGGAAATGAATGTGATAGTTACGTGATGCAGTGCAGCGTCTTTCTCTGTCACTGCCATTTATAGAAGAGAGCTTCGTGTGAACAACAACTGAGCGAAAATAATGCTCATCTGAATGCTTATTGCCCCTAACTGTCAAGTTATTTGGGTCGTGTTACTTCAATAGTTTTCACATGGAGTCTAAAGAGGATCATTGCAGTGGAGGAGGAAGATGGCGATGTGTTTGGCGACGGGCGGCCTGCCTCTTTGTCTTTTTGTGGTTTTTCCTAAACGGAACGGAGGCACAGATCCGCTATTCGATCCCAGAGGAGATGAAAAAAGGCTCGCTTGTCGGTAATGTGGCCCAAGATCTCGGTTTGGATCTAAAAAGACTCCGTTCTGGGCGTGCCCGCATCGTGACGGGGGAGAACGTCCAGTACACGGAGCTGAGGACGGACAAAGGGCTTCTGGTCGTCCATGAGAGGATAGATCGAGAGCAGCTTTGTGGAGACGTGACGCCGTGCAGCTTCACCTTTGAGATTTTACTGGAAAACCCCATGGAATTACACCCTGTGACCATCGAAGTGTTGGACGTCAATGACAACGCCCCCACTTTTGAAAACAATAATTTGCAATTTGAAATAAGCGAGTCTGCTGCTCTTGGCTCCCGTTTTGTTCTGGAAAGTGCACATGATGCTGATGTGGGTGCAAACGGTGTGCAGAGCTACATTTTAACTCCGAGTGATAATTTTGTTTTAAAGGAACACGTCAGTCCTGGAGGCAGTAAATATGCAGAAATGGTGCTGCAGAAAGGATTAGACAGAGAAAAACAACCCCGACTTTCTTTAAAATTAGTGGCTGTAGATGGTGGAAATCCACAGAGATCAGGTACAGTAAATATTAATATTATTATTCTGGATGCAAATGATAATGCTCCTGTTTTTAATCAAACAATTTATAAAGCTAAAGTAGTTGAAAATGCAGTAAAAGGCACTCACGTTCTAACTGTGAATGCAACTGACGCAGATAGTGGATCAAATGCAAAAGTCACATATGCTTTTTTAAAATCAAAAGCAGGAATAGCAGATTTATTTCACATTGACAAAGAAACAGGATGTATAACTGTAGCAAAACAAATAGATTATGAAAAAGAAAAAACAATAGAGTTCATGGTTGAAGCTAAAGATCAAGGAGGGCTGACAGAGTCAGCTAAAGTGGAAATAGAAGTAATAGATTTAAATGATAATGTTCCAGTCATAAATGTGATGTCCTTCACTAGTCCTGTGTCAGAAGACTCCCCAGCTAGTACCACTATTGGTATCATTAATGTTAAAGACCTAGATTCTGGAGAAAATGGCCACGTCAGGTGTGCCATTGAGGGTCGTGTTCCATTTAGAATTAAATCCAATGTGAGAAATTATTTTGCATTACTTACTGATGCTGACTTAGATCGTGAAAGTGTGCCAGAATTTAACATCACTGTTGTTGCATCAGATTCTGGCTCACCTCCTCTGTCGAGTAAAATGACTTTTAATTTGAAGGTTTCAGACGTGAATGACAATGCTCCTGTGTTCCCGGTCAGCTTATATACTGCAAGTGTTGCAGAAAATAACCATCCAGGTGTTTCTGTGCTAAAAGTTAGTGCTAAAGACCCTGATGAAAACCAGAACGCTCGTGTTTCTTACATGTTGGAGGAGCGTGAAATCGGAGGAACTCCAGTTACTGAATTTGTGTCCGTTAATGCAGGAAGTGGAGTCATTAGTGCAGTTCGCTCATACGACTATGAACAAATTAAAGAACTGGTGTTTATTGTCAGAGCTCAGGATGGAGGTTCTCCTCCTCTCAGCAGCAATGTAAGCATACGCATACTAATCCAGGACCAGAACGACAACGCCCCCCAGGTCCTGTACCCGGTCCAGACGGGCGGCTCGGTGCTGGCTGAAATGGTGCCTCGTTCAGCAGATGTGGGCTACCTGGTGACTAAAGTGGTGGCTGTTGATGTGGACTCTGGACAGAACGCCTGGCTCTCCTATAAAGTGCACAAAGCCACAGACAGGGCGCTGTTTGAAGTGGGCCTACACAATGGAGAAATAAGAACTGTCCGCCAAGTCACTGATAAAGATGCTGTCAAACAAAGACTGAGTGTTCTAGTGGAGGACAACGGGCAGCCCTCTCGTTCAGCTACAGTCATTGTTAACGTGGCGGTGGCGGACAGCTTCCCTGAAGTGCTGTCAGAGTTCACTGACTTTAGCATGCACGACAAGGAGTACAATGACAAGCTGACTTTTTACTTAGTCTTGGCTTTGGCTGTAGTCTCCTTCCTCTTCATCACCTGCTTGCTGCTCATCATATCAGTCAAAGTGTACAGGTGGAGACAGTCTCGCGTCCTGTACCACTCCAACCTCCCTGTCATTCCATATTATCCACCACGTTACTCAGACACTTTGGGGACAGGGACTCTCCAACACGTGTACAATTACGAGGTGTGCAGGACCACCGACTCCAGGAAAAGTGACATGAAGAATATGCAAGCCATGAGTCAAAGTTTAGTGAGTGTGG
This sequence comes from Entelurus aequoreus, assembly GCF_033978785.1. Classification (NCBI taxonomy): domain Eukaryota; kingdom Metazoa; phylum Chordata; class Actinopteri; order Syngnathiformes; family Syngnathidae; genus Entelurus; species Entelurus aequoreus. The sequence goes on from NC_084734.1 coordinate 4,155,226, forward strand.
ATGGAGCTGATGCTGATACACCACATGTGACCAAGCAGATGTCAGGAAACTTTTCACAGATGTCAACTTTGGTGAGTCAAATATTTAAACATTATTTGTTTGTTTTTGTATCTGATAGTTTTTCAAGTTCTAAAGTAAAATGTATACTTACTTACTGTAGTTGTACATGATGCTGCACCTCCAACCAACTATATTATGATGTTACAATAATGGTTGTTAATGTAGAAATACATTCGGAACATAACTTTATTAATTTAGCCTGCTCAGTGGCCTTGTGGTTAGAGTGTCCGCCCTGAGATCGGTAGGTCAAGCCTACCCCGATCGAGTCATACCAAAGACTATAAAAATGGGGACCATTACCTCCCTGCTTGGCACTCAGCATCAAGGGTTGGAATTGGTGGTTAAATCACCAAAATGTTTCCCGAGCGTGGCCACTGCTGCTGCTCACTGCTCCCCTCACCTCACAAAGGGTAGAACAAGGGGATGGGTCAAATGCAGAGGTTAATTTCACCCCACCTAGTGTGTGTGTGACTATCAGTGGTACTTTAACTAACTTATGCTACTTCACTTTTGATACAGTTTGTATTTTAACAGTGTAAGGTCTAATCTTATATACATTTCAAAATCCTGCAATTAATAATGTTGTCCGGTCAAGTTGAGATAATATATAATTTTTATATTTATATTTAGTTTATTTACAAGGGACAATACATATTAATAAACACATGGGATGTAAATATGTGAAATTATAGCCACTTACTATAATGTCCATCTCTAATCCCTCAGCAACACATTGGAAATGTGGTACACAGAATAACAATATTGAAATGTAAAATTGATCAAATACATATTTCACTGTACACACCTTTGCACTTTTATATAGCTTTCAAATAATGATTACAATTTTGATTTTCAAGCAGTCATTTTTTAAGGACTAATTACCATAATTTCCGGACTATAAGCCGCTACTTTTTCCCCTGTTTCTGGTCCCTGCGGCTTATACAAGGGTGCGGCTTATTTACGGCCTGTTCTTCTCCGACACCGACGAAGAGGATTTCGGTGGTTTTAGTACGCAGGAGGAAGACGATGACACAATGATTAAAGACTGACTTTTCATATACCGGTAGGCTGGTTATTTTGATAACGTACAGGCGAGCACTTTGTATTACTTTGCAGCGTTGTATTATTTGTACTCTGCACGAATGCTGTTCGCCATGTCAAAGATGTGAAAGTTTGATTGAATGATTGAAATATTTATAGTTAATAAATGGGACGCTTTAGCAGGAACCCCTATATACTACGCTAATTACACATCAAAACCCTGCGGCTTATAGTCGGGTGCGGCTTATATATGGAGCAATCTGTATTTTCCCCTAAATTTAGCTGGTGCGGCTTATAGTCAGGTGCGTCTTATAGTCCGGAAATTACGGTAAATGATGCTTTTGGTGCTACTTGCCTGATATCTTCAGATTGTGTTTTCAGTGTTTGACATGCTCAGTTAGAAAAAGATAGCCGCTCAAACACACTTTTTTGAAGGGCACCAAATGAAGCCATGCTTAGTTGTGCTGTTGGCATTTTTACATTTACAAAATTTCTTAGAAGAGGTGGTCCTAGGTCATTTAAAAGGTACAATAAGTGAGTCAGCAGACTTTATTAACTTTCCTAATTGAGTAGGTTATATTTCTTGAATATTCTGCAATGATGATACATGGTGGGACTTTCTTAATAACTTGAACAATCCCAATTGGATTGTGTTTGTGTGCTGCAGGATACTTGCATACTCACATTAAATGTAGCACTGTTTTATCAGTGCATAGTAGTCTTGTGTTTATCAGCTAATGCAAAATTGTGACACTTAGAGGTTTATTGCAGTGTCTGAATTGCAGTGTGTACAGCACCACTTACAGTTTAGTGAATGTGCAGGTTTATGTGTCAAGGTTTATTAGTGCAGCACTCGGTTGATATAGTTCTCTAAGAGTGATCATCAATATGTCTCGACCTCTAGTTAGGAATGCATGGATTTCATTATATTATTGGTACAAACATTAATGAACATGGTGTTCCTGGGTGTCTGTCCGTGGTCCTGAAGTGCAGTTTAGGCTACATTCCAGCACCCCCTGCCACCCCATAAGAGACAAACAGTAGAAGATGGATGGATGGATGGACAATTTGTTTGAAAAGCCCTTTGATTATTTACTATTTTTAGTTCCATCATAATTATCAGTCATTTGTACTGAGGTTTGAATGAAGTACATCAAACTAAAACACATATATTGATTGTGTTTATTGTACTTTTGTATTATTTAATGCTAGTCTTAAAAAATATAGCATATTATTTATAGAGGCATTGTTTTGAATTGGTGTGTATCTGGACCACTTTCACATTTCAGCCTCTAAGGGACGCTATTGCATGGGAAATGAATGTGATAGTTACGTGATGCAGTGCAGCGTCTTTCTCTGTCACTGCCATTTCTAGAAGAGAGCTTCGTGTGAACAACCACCGTGCAGCAATAACGCTCATCTGAATGCGTATTGCTCCTATTAGTCAAAGTATTTATATAGGGTCGTTTTACTTTAATAGTTTTTTTTTCACATGGAGTCTAAAGAGGATCATTGCAGTGGAGGAGGAAGATGGCGATGTGTTTGGCGACGGGCGGCCTGCCTCTTTGTCTTTTTGTGGTTTTTCCTAAATGGAACGGAGGCACAAATCCGCTATTCGATCCCAGAGGAGATGAAAAAAGGCTCACTTGTCGGAAATGTGGCCCAAGATCTCGGTTTGGATCTAAAAAGACTCCGTTCTGGGCGTGCCCGCATCGTGACGGGGGAGAACGTCCAGTACACGGAGCTGAGGACGGACAAAGGGCTTCTGGTCGTCCATGAGAGGATAGATCGAGAGCAGCTTTGTGGAGACGTGACGCCGTGCAGCTTCACCTTTGAGATTTTACTGGAAAACCCCATGGAATTACACCCTGTGACCATCGAAGTGTTGGACGTCAATGACAACGCCCCCGCCTTTAAAAATAATTATTTGCAATTTGAAATAAGCGAGTCTGCTGCTCTTGGCTCCCGTTTTGTTCTGGAAAGTGCACATGATGCTGATGTGGGTGCAAACGGTCTGCAGAGCTACATTTTAACTCCGAGTGATCATTTTGTTTTAAAGGAACATGTCAGTCCTGGAGGCAGTAAATATGCAGAAATGGTGCTGCAGAAAGGATTAGACAGAGAAAAAGAACCACGACTTTCCTTAAAATTAGTGGCCATGGATGGTGGAACTCCACAAAGGTCAGGTACAGTAAATATGAACATAATTGTTCAAGATGCAAATGATAATGCACCTGTTTTTAATCAAACAATGTATATAGCTAAAGTAGTTGAAAATGCAGTAAAAGGCACTCACGTTCTAACTGTGAATGCAACTGACGCAGATAGTGGATCAAATGCAAAAGTCACATACTCTTTTTCAAACTCAAAAGCAGTAATAGCAGATTTATTTCAAATAGACCAAGAAACAGGATGTATAACTGTAGCAAAACAAATAGATTATGAAAAAGAGAAAACAATAGAGTTCATGGTTGAAGCTAAAGATCAAGGCACATTGACAGACTCTACCAAAGTGGAAATAGAAGTAATAGATTTAAATGATAATGTTCCAGTCATAAATGTGATGTCCTTCACTAGTCCTGTGTCAGAAGACTCCCCAGCTGGTACCACTATTGGTATCATTAATGTTAAAGACCTAGATTCTGGAGAAAATGGCCACGTCAGGTGTGCCATTGAGGGTCGTGTTCCATTTAGAATTAAATCCAATGTGAGAAATTATTTTGCATTACTTACTGATGCTGACTTAGATCGTGAAAGTGTGCCAGAATTTAACATCACTGTTGTTGCATCAGATTCTGGCTCACCTCCTCTGTCTAGTAAAATGACTTTTAATTTGAAGGTTTCAGACATGAATGACAATGCTCCTGTGTTCCCGGTCAGCTTATATACTGCAAATATTGCAGAAAATAACCATCCAGGTGTTTCTGTGCTAAAAGTTAGTGCTAAAGACCCTGATGAAAACCAGAACGCTCGTGTTTCTTACATGTTGGAGGAGCGTGAAATCGGAGGAACTCCAGTTACTGAATTTGTGTCCGTTAATGCAGAAAGTGGAGTCATTAGTGCAGTTCGCTCATACGACTATGAACAAATTAAAGAACTGGTGTTTATTGTCAAAGCTCAGGATGGAGGTTCTCCTCCTCTCAGCAGCAACGTGAGCGTTCGCATCCTGATCCAGGACCAGAACGACAACGCCCCCCAGGTCCTGTACCCGGTCCAGACGGGCGGCTCGGTGCTGGCTGAAATGGTGCCTCGTTCAGCAGATGTGGGCTACCTGGTGACTAAAGTGGTGGCTGTTGATGTGGACTCTGGACAGAACGCCTGGCTCTCCTATAAAGTGCACAAAGCCACAGACAGGGCGCTGTTTGAAGTGGGCCTACACAATGGAGAAATAAGAACTGTCCGCCAAGTCACTGATAAAGATGCTGTCAAACAAAGACTGAGTGTTCTAGTGGAGGACAACGGGCAGCCCTCTCGTTCAGCTACAGTCATTGTTAACGTGGCGGTGGCGGACAGCTTCCCTGAAGTGCTGTCAGAGTTCACTGACTTTAGCATGCACGACAAGGAGTACAATGACAAGCTGACTTTTTACTTAGTCTTGGCTTTGGCTGTAGTCTCCTTCCTCTTCATCACCTGCTTGCTGCTCATCATATCAGTCAAAGTGTACAGGTGGAGACAGTCTCGCGTCCTGTACCACTCCAACCTCCCTGTCATTCCATATTATCCACCACGTTACTCAGACACTTTGGGGACAGGGACTCTCCAACACGTGTACAATTACGAGGTGTGCAGGACCACCGACTCCAGGAAAGGTGACATGAAGAATATGCAAGCCATGAGTCAAAGTTTAGTGAGTGTGGATGGAGCTGATGCTGATACACCACATGTGACCAAGCACATGTCGGGAAACTTTTCACAAATGTCAACTTTGGTGAGTCAAATATTACAATATTCTTTCTTTGTTTTTGTATCTGATAGTTTTCCAAGTTCTAAAGTAAAATATATACTTACTCACTGTAGTTGTACATAATGCTGCACCTCCAACCAACCGTATTATAATTTAACATTTTACAATATTGGTTGTTTTTGAATAAATACATTAGGAACATACCTATATGCTACGTCACTTTTCATACAGTTTTTATTTTAACAGAGTGAAATCTAATATTTTCTAATATTAAAAATCCTGCAATTAATCATGCTGTCTGGTAAAGTTCAGATAATATATTATTTTTATATTTATATTTAGTTTATTTAAAAGGTACGATACATATACATAAATATGTGAGATTACAGCCACTGACTATAATTTGATTTTACATCTCGCATCCCTCAGCAACACATTCATAACAAAGTACACAAATTAACAATATTGAAATGTAAAATTCAAGGTTTTGATCAAATACATGTTTCACAATGTACACCTTTGCACTTCTATATAGCCTTTAAACTATGATTACAATTTTGACTCTCAAGCAGCCTTTTTTTAAGTCCTGGTTAAATGATGCTTTTGTCACTATTTTCCTGATATTTTCAGATTGTGTGTTCAGTGTTTGACATGCTCAATAAGAAAAAGATAGTTGCCCAGTCAGACCTTTTTGGAACGGCACCAAACAGTCGCCTATGGAGCCCTGCTTAGTTGTGCTGATAGCATTTCTATATATACAAGGTTTGGGAGGTGGTGTTCCTAAGTCATTAAGAATATACAATAACTGAATCAGCACACTTTAGAATAGAATAGCGTTTTATTGTCATTATTAAAGTGAACAGGTTCAAAGAACAACGAAATTGGGTTGCAGTTCCCCTAAGGTGCATATACAATAATATAGTAATATAAATAGTAAAAAAGATAAAAAAGAAGATATATATCTATATATATATATGTATATATCCACACACATGCATATATCCATAAATATGCATATATGTACATATACACATACACATACACATACCCTTACAAATACATACATACACATACATACATATACATACACACACACACACACATATATATATATATATATATATATATATATATATATATATATATATTTATATATATATATATATATATATATATATATATATATATATATATATATATATATATATATATATATATATATATATATATATATATATATACACATATATATATACACATATATATAATATATATATATATATATATACACATATACACATATATATAAAATATATATATATATATATATATATACACATATATACATATATATATATATATATATATATATATATATATATATATATATATATATATATATATATATATATATATATATATATATATATATATATATATATATATATGTGACAGAGGTGTAAGGTGACAGGTTATTGCACATTATTCTGTTTCAGAGTCCAGTATTCTTGCACTTATCGAGAGGCCATTTGGGATATATTGCACAGTCCAACATTATTGCACATTATAGTCCAAAAAATAAAAAGACATGACACATGAGGACATGAGGGACACATTGTGCTCACTCAGGGCCTGTTTAATGCTACTATGGCTCTTGGGTAAAAACTGTTTTTTAGTCTATTTGTGCCCGCTTTTAGCACCCTATAGCGTCTGCCCGAGGGTAGCAGTTCTAGGTGGAATGGGTCTTTCAGGATGCTTTGTGCTTTCCTGAGACAGCGGGAGCCGTACAGGTCAGCCAGGGAGGGGAGGGGGCATCCGATGATCTTCTGGGCGGTGTTTACGACCCTCTGGAGCGCCTTTCTCTCTGCGGCCGTGCAGCTGCAGAACCACACGCAGATGCAGTAGGTCAGGATGCTCTCAATAGAGAAGTAGAAGGACACCAGCAGTTCCTGTGAGAGGTGGTTGTTCCTGAGTATTCTCAGGAAGTGTAGTCTCTGGTGTGCCTTCTTGATGGTAGCTGTGGTGTTGGTGCTCCAGGTTAGGTCGTCGTCCAGGTGGACTCCCAGGAGGCGTAAGTCGGAGGCCCTCTCCACGCAGTCACCGCTGATGACCAGGGGCAGGATGTCTGTTTTATTCCTCCTGAAGTCTACGACCAGGTCCTTGGTCTTGGAGCTGTTTAGGGCCAGGTTGTTTACTGTGCACCACTCCGACAGCTTCTCCACCTCGTCCCGATATGCAGCCTTGTCTCCCCCCTTTATTTAAGTTTTCCTAATTGAGTAGGTTGTATTTCTCGGGTATTCTGCAATGATGATGCATGCATGGTGGGCCATTTTTTAAAAATATCTTGTACATTGCATTGTCTCTCTATGTACATTGCATACTTACATTAGATTCATTATTATTATTAATTGGTGGATATTGCTCATGTGTTTATCATGAAATGTAAAATTGTGACAGAGAAGTTCATCGCAGTCTCTGAATTGCAATGTGACAGCGCCTGCACTTACAGTTTAGTGAACATGCAGGCTTATGTGTCAAGGTTAATTAGTGCAGCACTCAGTTGATACAGCCCTCTACAAGAGAGATCATCAATATCTCTCTACCTATAATTAGGAATGAATATATTTCATTACAATATTAAACTGGCAGGTTAATTGTACTTTTGATAATGCTTGGTATACAAACATTAATCAACATGGTCTCTCTTGGTCTCTGTCCATGGGCCTGAAGTGCAGATTAGGCTATATTAGACAATTTGTATGAAAAACCCTTTGATTATGTACTATTTTTAGTTCCATCATAATTATTGTTGGCTATTTCTATACTCAGCAATCAGTCATTTGTACTGAGGTTTGAATTAATTACAATTAACTAAAACACATGTATTGATTTTGTTTGTTGCCTTTTCATTATTGTATGCTCATCTTAAAAAAAAAAAAACATATTATTTATTGAGGCATTGTTTTACTTTAACTTTAACATTTGTGTGCATCTAGACCACTTTCACATTTCAGCCTCTAAGGGACGCTATTGCATGGGAAATGAATGTGATAGTTACGTGATGCAGTGCAGCGTCTTTCTCTGTCACTGCCATTTATAGAAGAGAGCTTCGTGTGAACAACAACCGTGCAAAAAATAACGCTCATCTGAATGCGTATTGCTCTTATTAGTCAAAGTATTTATATAGGGTCGTTTTACTTTAATAGTTTTTTTTCACATGGAGTCTAAAGAGGATCATTGCAGTGGAGGAGGAAGATGGCGATGTGTTTGGCGACGGGCGGCCTGCCTCTTTGTCTTTTTGTGGTTTTTCCTAAATGGAACGGAGGCACAAATCCGCTATTCGATCCCAGAGGAGATGAAAAAAGGCTCACTTGTCGGAAATGTGGCCCAAGATCTCGGTTTGGATCTAAAAAGACTCCGTTCTGGGCGTGCCCGCATCGTGACGGGGGAGAACGTCCAGTACACGGAGCTGAGGACGGACAAAGGGCTTCTGGTCGTCCATGAGAGGATAGATCGAGAGCAGCTTTGTGGAGACGTGACGCCGTGCAGCTTCACCTTTGAGATTTTACTGGAAAACCCCATGGAATTACACCCTGTGACCATCGAAGTGTTGGACGTCAATGACAACGCCCCCGCCTTTAAAAATAATCATTTGCAATTTGAAATAAGCGAGTTGGCAGCATTAGGATCCCGTTTTGTTCTGGAAAGTGCACATGATGCTGATGTGGGTGCAAACGGTCTGCAGAGCTACATTTTAACTCCGAGTGATAATTTTGTTTTAAAGGAACATGTCAGTGGAGGCAGTAAATATGCAGAAATGGTGCTGCAGAAAGGATTAGACAGAGAAGAACAACCCCGACTGTCTTTAAAATTAGTGGCTGTAGATGGTGGAAATCCACAGAGATCAGGTACAGTAAATATAAATATTAACATCCTGGATATAAATGATAACGCTCCTGTTTTTAACCAAACAATGTATAAAGCTAAAGTGGTTGAAAATGCAGTAAAAGGCACTCACGTTCTAACTGTGAATGCAACTGACGCAGATAGTGGATCAAATGCAAAAGTTACATACTCTTTTTCAAAATCAAATGCAGAAATAGAAGATACATTTCATATAAATGAGGAAACAGGATGTATAACTGCAGAAAAACAAATAGATTATGAAAAAGAGAAAACAATTCAGTTCATGGTTGAAGCTAAAGATCAAGGTGGGCTGACTGAGTCTGCTAAAGTGGAAATAGAAGTAATAGATTTAAATGATAATGTTCCAGTCATAAATGTGATGTCCTTCACTAGTCCTGTGTCAGAAGACTCCCCAGCTGGTACCACTATTGGTATCATTAATGTTAAAGACCAAGATTCTGGAGAAAATGGCCACGTCAGGTGTGCCATTGAGGGCCGCGTTCCATTTAGAATTAAATCCAATGTGAGAAATTATTTTGCATTACTTACTGATGCTGACTTAGATCGTGAAAGTGTGCCAGAATTTAACATCACTGTTGTTGCATCAGATTCTGGCTCACCTCCTCTGTCGAGTAAAATGACTTTTAATTTGAAGGTTTCAGACGTGAATGACAATGCTCCTGTGTTCCCGGTCAGCTTATATACTGCAAATATTGCAGAAAATAACCATCCTGGTGTTTCTGTGCTAAAAGTTAGTGCTAAAGACCCTGATGAAAACCAGAACGCTCGTGTTTCTTACATGTTGGAGGAGCATGAAATCGGAGGAACTCCAGTTACTGAATTTGTGTCCGTTAATGCAGAAAGTGGAGTCATTAGTGCAGTTCACTCATACGACTATGAACAAATTAAAGAACTGGTGTTTATTGTCAGAGCTCAGGATGGAGGTTCTCCTCCTCTCAGCAGCAATGTGAGCGTTCGCATCCTGATCCAGGACCAGAACGACAACGCCCCCCAGGTCCTGTACCCGGTCCAGACGGGCGGCTCGGTGCTGGCTGAAATGGTGCCTCGTTCAGCAGATGTGGGCTACCTGGTGACTAAAGTGGTGGCTGTTGATGTGGACTCTGGACAGAACGCCTGGCTCTCCTATAAAGTGCACAAAGCCACAGACAGGGCGCTGTTTGAAGTGGGCCTACACAATGGAGAAATAAGAACTGTCCGCCAAGTCACTGATAAAGATGCTGTCAAACAAAGACTGAGTGTTCTAGTGGAGGACAACGGGCAGCCCTCTCGTTCAGCTACAGTCATTGTTAACGTGGCGGTGGCGGACAGCTTCCCTGAAGTGCTGTCAGAGTTCACTGACTTTAGCATGCACGACAAGGAGTACAATGACAAGCTGACTTTTTACTTAGTCTTGGCTTTGGCTGTAGTCTCCTTCCTCTTCATCACCTGCTTGCTGCTCATCATATCAGTCAAAGTGTACAGGTGGAGACAGTCTCGCGTCCTGTACCACTCCAACCTCCCTGTCATTCCATATTATCCACCACGTTACTCAGACACTTTGGGGACAGGGACTCTCCAACACGTGTACAATTACGAGGTGTGCAGGACCACCGACTCCAGGAAAAGTGACATGAAGAATATGCAAGCCATGAGTCAAAGTTTAGTGAGTGTGGATGGAGCTGATGCTGATACACCACATGTGACCAAGCAGATGTCAGGAAACTTTTCACAGATGTCAACTTTGGTGAGTCAAATATTTAAACATTATTTGTTTGTTTTTGTATCTGATAGTTTTTCAAGTTCTAAAGTAAAATGTATACTTACTTACTGTAGTTGTACATGATGCTGCACCTCCAACCAACTATATTATGATGTTACAATAATGGTTGTTTATGTAGAAATACATTCGGAACATAACTTTATTAATTTAGCCTGCTCAGTGGCCTTGTGGTTAGAGTGTCCGCCCTGAGATCGGTAGGTCAAGCCTACCCCGACCGAGTCATACCAAAGACTATAAAAATGGGGCCCATTACCTCCCTGCTTGGCACTCAGCATCAAGGGTTGGAATTGGTTGTTAAATCACCAAAATTGAAAATAAAAATAAAGGAACATTGAAAATGTTTCCCGAGCGTGGCCACTGTTGCTGCTCACTGCTCCCCTCACCTCCCAGTGGGTGGAACAAGGGGATGGGTCAAATGCAGAGGTTAATTTCACCACACCTAGTGTGTGTGTGTGTGTGACTATCAGTGGTACTTTAACTAACTTATGCTACTTCACTTTTGATACAGTTTGTATTTTAACAGTGTAAGGTCTAATCTTATATACATTTCAAAATCCTGCAATTAATAATGTTGTCCGGTCAAGTTGAGATAATATATAATTTTTATATTTATATTTAGTTTATTTACAAGGGACAATACATATTAATAAACACATGGGATGTAAATATGTGAAATTATAGCCACTTACTATAATGTCCATCTCTAATCCCTCAGCAACACATTGGAAATGTGGTACACAGAATAACAATATTGAAATGTAAAATTGATCAAATACATATTTCACTGTACACACCTTTGCACTTTTATATAGCTTTCAAATAATGATTACAATTTTGATTTTCAAGCAGTCATTTTTTAAGGCCTAATTACCGTAATTTCCGGACTATAAGCCGCTACTTTTTCCCCTCGTTCTGGTCCCTGCGGCTTATACAAGGGTGCGGCTTATATACGGCCTGTTCTTCTCCGACACCGACGAAGAGGATTTCGGTGGTTTTAGTACGCAGGAGGAAGACGATGACACAATGATTAAAGACTGACTTTTCATATACCGGTAGGCTGCTTATTTTGATAACGTACAGGCGAGCACTTTGTATTACTTTGCAGCGTTGTATTATTTGTACTCTGCACGAATGCTGTTCGCCATGTCAAAGATGTGAAAGTTTGATTGAATGATTGAAAGATTTATACTTAATAAATGGGACGCTTTAGCAGGAACCCCTATATACTACGATAATTACACATCAAAACCCTGCGGCTTATAGTCGGGTGCGGCTTATATATGGAGCAATCTGTATTTTCCCCTAAATTTAGCTGGTGCGGCTTATAGTCAGGTGCGGCTTATAGTCCGGAAATTACGGTAAATTATGCTTTTGGTGCTACTTGCCTGATATTTTCAGATTGTGTTTTCAGTGTTTGACATGCTCAGTTAGAAAAAGATAGCCGCTCAAACACACTTTTTTGAACGGCACCAAATGGAGCCATGCTTAGTTGTGCTGTTGGCATTTTTACTTTTACAAAATTTCTTAGAAGAGGTGGTCCTAGGTCATTTAAAAGGTACAATAAGTGAGTCAGCAGACTTTATTAACTTTCCTAATTAAATAGGTTATATTTCTTGAATATTCTGCAATGATGATACATGGTGGGACTTTCTTAATATCTTGAACAATCCAAATTGGATTGTGTTTGTGTGCTGCAGGATACTTGCATACTCACATTAAATGTAGCACTTTTTTATTAGTGCATAGTAGTCTTGTGTTTATCAGCTAATGCAAAATTGTGACACTTAGAGGTTTATTGCAGTGTCTGAATTGCAGTGTGTACAGCACCACTTACAGTTTAGTGAATGTGCAGGTTTATGTGTCAAGGTTTATTAGTGCAGCACTCGGTTGATATAGCTCTCTAAGAGTGATCATCAATATACATCTAGTTAGGAATGCATGGATTTCATTATATTATTGGTACAAACACTAATGAACATGGTGTTCCTGGGTGTCTGTCCGTGGTCCTGAAGTGCAGATTAGGCTACATTCCAGCACCCCCTGCCACCCCATAAGGGACAAGCAGTAGAAGATGGATGGATGGATGGACAATTTGTTTGAAAAGCCCTTTGATTATTTACTATTTTTAGTTCCATCATAATTATCAGTCATTTGTACTGAGGTTTGAATGAATTACATCAAACTAAAACACATATATTGATTGTGTTTATTGTACTTTTGTATTATTTAATGCTAGTCTTAAAAAAAGATAGCATATTATTTATAGAGGCATTGTTTTGAATTGGTGTGTATCTGGACCACTTTCACATTTCAGCCTCTAAGGGACGCTATTGCATGCGAAATGAATGTGATAGTTACGTGATGCAGTGCAGCGTCTTTCTCTGTCACTGCCATTTCTAGAAGAGAGCTTCGTGTGAACAACAACCGTGCAAAAAATAACGCTCATCTGAATGCGTATTGCTCCTATTAGTCAAAGTATTTATATAGGGTCGTTTTACTTTAATATTATTTTTTTCACATGGAGTCTAAAGAGGATCATTGCAGTGGAGGAGGAAGATGGCGATGTGTTTGGCGACGGGCGGCCTGCCTCTTTGTCTTTTTGTGGTTTTTCCTAAATGGAACGGAGGCACAAATCCGCTATTCGATCCCAGAGGAGATGAAAAAAGGCTCACTTGTCGGAAATGTGGCCCAAGATCTCGGTTTGGATCTAAAAAGACTCCGTTCTGGGCGTGCCCGCATCGTGACGGGGGAGAACGTCCAGTACACGGAGCTGAGGACGGACAAAGGGCTTCTGGTCGTCCATGAGAGGATAGATCGAGAGCAGCTTTGTGGAGACGTGACGCCGTGCAGCTTCACCTTTGAGATTTTACTGGAAAACCCCATGGAATTACACCCTGTGACCATCGAAGTGTTGGACGTCAATGACAACGCCCCCGCCTTTAAAAATAATCATTTGCAATTTGAAATAAGCGAGTTGGCAGCATTAGGATCCCGTTTTGTTCTGGAAAGTGCACATGATGCTGATGTGGGTGCAAACGGTCTGCAGAGCTACATTTTAACTCCGAGTGATCATTTTGTTTTAAAGGAACACGTCAGTCCTGGTGGCAGTAAATATGCAGAAATGGTGCTGCAGAAAGGATTAGACAGAGAAGAACAACCCCGACTGTCTTTAAAATTAGTGGCTGTGGATGGTGGAAATCCACAGAGATCAGGTACAGTAAATATAAATATTAACATCCTGGATATAAATGATAATGTTCCTGTTTTTAACCAAATGACTTATAAAGCTAAAGTGGTTGAAAATGCAGTAAAAGGCACTCACGTTCTAACTGTGAATGCAACTGACGCAGATAGTGGATCAAATGCAAAAGTCACATACTCTTTTTCAAAATCAAATGCAGAAATAGAAGATACATTTCATATAAATGAGGAAACCGGATGTATAACTGTAGCAAAACAAATAGATTATGAAAAAGAGAAAACAATAGAGTTCATGGTTGAAGCTAAAGATCAAGGAGGACTGACTGAGTCTGCTAAAGTGGAAATAGAAGTAATAGATTTAAATGATAATGTTCCAGTCATAAATGTGATGTCCTTCACTAGTCCTGTGTCAGAAGACTCCCCAGCTGGTACCACTATTGGTATCATTAATGTTAAAGACCTAGATTCTGGACAAAATGGCCACGTCAGGTGTGCCATTGAGGGTCGCGTTCCATTTAGAATTAAATCCAATGTGAGAAATTATTTTGCATTACTTACTGATGCTGACTTAGATCGTGAAAGTGTGCCAGAATTTAACATCACTGTTGTTGCATCAGATTCTGGCTCACCTCCTCTGTCTAGTAAAATGACTTTTAATTTGAAGGTTTCAGACGTGAATGACAATGCTCCTGTGTTCCCGGTCAGCTTATATACTGCAAGTGTTGCAGAAAATAACCATCCAGGTGTTTCTGTGCTAAAAGTTAGTGCTAAAGACCCTGATGAAAACCAGAACGCTCGTGTTTCTTACATGTTGGAGGAGCGTGAAATCGGAGGAACTCCAGTTACTGAATTTGTGTCCGTTAATGCAGAAAGTGGAGTCATTAGTGCAGTTCGCTCATACGACTATGAACAAATTAAAGAACTGGTATTTATTGTCAGAGCTCAGGATGGAGGTTCTCCTCCTCTCAGCAGCAACGTGAGCGTTCGCATCCTGATCCAGGACCAGAACGACAACACCCCCCAGGTCCTGTACCCGGTCCAGACGGGCGGCTCGGTGCTGGCTGAAATGGTGCCTCGTTCAGCAGATGTGGGCTACCTGGTGACTAAAGTGGTGGCTGTTGATGTGGACTCTGGACAGAACGCCTGGCTCTCCTATAAAGTGCACAAAGCCACAGACAGGGCGCTGTTTGAAGTGGGCCTACACAATGGAGAAATAAGAACTGTCCGCCAAGTCACTGATAAAGATGCTGTCAAACAAAGACTGAGTGTTCTAGTGGAGGACAACGGGCAGCCCTCTCGTTCAGCTACAGTCATTGTTAACGTGGCGGTGGCGGACAGCTTCCCTGAAGTGCTGTCAGAGTTCACTGACTTTAGCATGCACGACAAGGAGTACAATGACAAGCTGACTTTTTACTTAGTCTTGGCTTTGGCTGTAGTCTCCTTCCTCTTCATCACCTGCTTGCTGCTCATCATATCAGTCAAAGTGTACAGGTGGAGACAGTCTCGCGTCCTCTACCACTCCAACCTCCCTGTCATTCCATATTATCCACCACGTTACTCAGACACTTTGGGGACAGGGACTCTCCAACACGTGTACAATTACGAGGTGTGCAGGACCACCGACTCCAGGAAAAGTGACTTTAAGTTGGACAGAGCTGCTAGTCACAACGTGCTGGTGATGGACCCCAGTTCTACAGGAACCATGCAGAAGATACACAATGAAAGGAACATCCTGGATGAACCCGACTCTCCTTTAGAGGTTAGTTTAAAATTTAATGTGGAATGTTATGTCTGGATTTGGTTGAATTGCATTATTGTTATCCAGTAGTGGCAGTATTGTCTCCTGTCACTTACAACCTC
The DNA here is from genome assembly GCF_033978785.1 of Entelurus aequoreus. NCBI lineage: Eukaryota > Metazoa > Chordata > Actinopteri > Syngnathiformes > Syngnathidae > Entelurus > Entelurus aequoreus. Next base: position 4,170,978 of record NC_084734.1, read on the forward strand.
CATAAATTATGAAAATATGAAAGCAAGTGGTACATATATATATATTTTTTATTTTGTCAAATGAGAAATATGCATTTGAGAATTAGCACCATTTTTGCATATCATTTCCTGCTTGTTTTTTTCCTTAGCAGTTGAGTTCTTTAACTCGACGTTCCTGTGCATCATTTTACTTTGTAGGAATCTTCATACATTGTGATACTGTGATATGTTAATCGTAATATCCATGCAATCTTCAATAACTTCTACTACTGACTATCAGTAAACTACACGTCAGTAAGTGTTACAGTAAATACAGTCTCGTACATAAACTGGAAAAAAAACTACTAAACTGTTATTCATAGCAACATTAATAGTTAAAAATGGATTAGCAATCAGTGAGAGTGTTTTCTGAAACATTTTGTTGTGTAGAACACTTCTAAATAGGATGATTTGAACTTTGACCTTTTGGATTCCCCAATTATTTTGTGTTCTGTTTTCGATCTAAATTGTCTCAGTTTTGCGTGAATAGGACAACAGCAACATGACATTCAAAGGTTTGTTGAAGATTGGTAGAATATTATTATATAAACACCAATAATAATGTAGCAACAATTATGACCTTTGACCTTATCTTACTTGGCAATCTCCAATTAGATCACCTTTTAAAATGTGTAGTTTATACAAATTATTGATTATTACTGTTCAAAATATTCAAGAGTTGTTCAAAAAAGTTTAGGAGCTTCTTATAATATGTAACCTGCCTGCACCATGTGCGATAACACTCATAGTGTACGTATTTATTGATCAGATTTGTTCCAATCAATCGGCCACCGATCGGTATTGGCCGATTTTTATGAACAAGTATATGATCGTCTTTGCCGATCGATGCCTTTAAAGGCCTACTGAAAGCCACTACTAGCGACCACGCAGTCTGATAGTTTATATATCAATGATGAAATCTTAACATTGCAACACATGCCAATACGGCCGGGTTAGATTAGTAAAGTGCAATTTCAAATTTCCCGCGAAATATCCTGCTGAAAACGTCTCGGTATGATGACGCCCGCGCGGGACGTCACGGATTGTAGCGGACATTTTGGGACAGCATTGTGGCCAGCTATTAAGTCGTCCGTTTTCATCGCAAAATTCCACAGTATTCTGGTCATCTGTGTTGGTGAATCTTTTGCAATTTGTTTAATGAACAATGGAGACAGCAAAGAAGAAAGCTGTAGGTGGGTAGCGGTGTATTAGCGGCCGGCTGCAGCAACACAACCAGGAGGACTTTGAGTTGGATAGCAGACGCGCTACCGTGAGTATGCAGCTTTGGCTTCCAAACATTTGATCGCTTGCCCGTACGTGCGTGCCGCTATGTGCATGTCACGTACGTAGCTTTGGGGAAATATATGTGCTGTATGAACTTTACGGAGGTGAACGGTACTTTGGGCTGTGGGATTGAGTGTGTTGTGCGGGTGTTTGAGTTGTATTGGCGGGTTATATGGACGGGAGGGGGGAGGTGTTTGTTATGCGGATTAATTTGTGGCATATTAAATACAAGCCTGGTTGTGTTGTGGCTAATAGAGTATATATATGTCTTGTGTTTATTTACTGTTTTAGTCATTCCCAGCTGAATATCAGGTCCCACCCGCCTCTCACAGCATCTTCCCTATCTGAATCGCGTCCACTGCCCTCTAATCCTTCACTCTCACTTTCCTCATCCACAAATCTTTCATCTTCGCTCAAATTAATGGGGTAATCGTCGCTTTCTCGGTCCGAATCGCTCTCGCTGCTGGTGGCCATGATTGTAAACAATGTGCAGATGTGAGGAGCTCCACAACCTGTGACGTCACGCTACTTCTGGTACAGGCAAGGCTTTTTTATCAGCGACCAAAAGTTGCGAACTTTATCATCGATGTTCTCTACTAAATCCTTTCAGCAAAAATATGGCAATATCGCGAAATGATCAAGTATGACACATAGAATGGATCTGCTATCCCCGTTTAAATAAGAAAATTTCATTTCAGTAGGCCTTTAAATGGCGATCGCAAACGCTGATCTTGTCTAGCTGACACTGTTTAGTCCCACGGTTCACTAGGCAAAGTATCTTCATACATGATGTAAAGAAACTCCCTGTAAATTAATAATAATCCACCCCATTACAGATAAAAAACTACTTTTTGTCTTAAGTATACATTATTATTAGTTTAGTTTGGTTTAGTTTATTATTTCTTCGGTCAGTGGTCAACAAAATAAAACAAACAGTTTTACATAAACAAACAGTTGTACATCCATAAATTGAAAATGTTGCAGACCGAAAGGGTTTAGGCTGAAGTTGAACACTTATTGCACGTAACCCTATAATCAATGTCAAATACAAGATGAGCTTCCAAAAATTAGGAAATTTCCTTTGCACAACATATTATAAATACACATTGTACACAACATAAACACTGTTCAATTATATACACAGTAAAGGCATGTGAAATATCCTTGTACACTACAAACAATTATACTTCCATTATTATTTATATCCCACATTTAGTTTTTAATTAACATTGATCATAGTATTAACTACTGTGTTGATTCAAGAGTGATATATTTTTTCAAGACATCAGTCTAAAAGTGTTTTTTTTAATTTGTGAATGGAACTGGAACATTTGAAGGAATCATCCAAGCTGTTCCACAGTTTTTTGATTGATTGATTGAGACTTTTATTAGTAGGTTGCACAGTGAAGTACATATTCCGTACAATTGACCACTAAATGGTAACACCTCAATAAGTTTTTCAACTTGTTTAAGTCGGGGTCCACTTAAATTGATTCATGATACAGATATATACTATCAGATATATACTATCATCATAAAACTGTCAGGGTTGTCCCTGACAGTTTGGTCAAGTTTTAGTTTTCCTCTGCGTCTGTCTTGGTTTCCTGTTCTTAGTTTCCTGTCAGTGCTTTTATTTTGTCTTCATTTCCTGATTGTCTCCCTGAGTGCTTTGTCCCCTCAGCTGTGGCTGATTGGCACATGGCCACACCTGGTGCCAGTCAGCCAGCTGCCTATTTAAACCTGTCCTGCCCTCCAGTCACTGCTGGATTATTGTAGTGTCTACTGGTCAATGTCACTATTACCTGTCACGATACTTCGTTGTAGCTCTGTCTACTTTTGTTCACTCCGCTCTAGTCCTAGTTCCTTCGTGTCACAGTAAGTGTTTTTGTTTGTCGACAGTTAGCCTTTGTGCTATTTTCGTTTATAGCCTAGTTTGTTCTCCGCCTTTTGTTTGTACCCTTTTGTTTTTTTTTTGCCATAGTATTTTAATTAAATCATGTTTTCTCACATAATGCCTGCCATCATCTCTGCACCTTAGGGTTCGTCACCTACAAACTTTGACAAATACAGCCATCACACAAGATAATCACATTGAATTATTTACATTATTTACAATCTGGGGTGTGTGGGGGGGGGGGTAGGATATGGACAGCAAGTAGTGGACATAGAGAGAGAGAGAGAGAGAGAGAGAGAGAAAGAGAGAGAGAGAGAGAGAGAGAGAGAGAGAGAGAGAGAGAGAGAGAGAGAGAGAGAGAGAGAGAGAGAGAGAGAGAGAGATCAGAAGGCATAAGAAAAAGTATCTGCATTTGATTGTTTACATTTGATTATTAGCAATCCGGGGAGGGTGTTAGTTTAGGGTTGTAGCTGCCTGGAGGTGAACTTTTATTGCGGTTTTGAAGGAGGATAGAGATGCCCTTTCTTTTACACCTGTTGGGAGCGCATTCCACATTGATGTGGCATAGAAAGAGAATGAGTTAAGACCTTTGTTAGTTGGGAATCTGGGTTTAACGTGGTTAGTGGAGCTCCCCCTGGTGTTGTGGTTATGGCGGTCATTTACGTTAAGGAAGTAGTTTGACATGTACTTCGGTATCAGGGAGGTGTAGCGGATTTTATAGACTAGGCTCAGTGCAAGTTGTTTAACTCTGTCCTCCACCTTGAGCCAGCCCACTTTAGAGAAGTGGGTAGGAGTGAGGTGTGATCTGGGGTGGAGGTCTAGAAGTAACCTGACTAGCTTGTTCTGGGATGTTTGGAGTTTAGATTTGAGGGTTTTGGAGGTGCTAGGGTACCAGGAGGTGCATGCGTAATCGAAAAAGGGTTGAACGAGAGTTCCCGCCAGAATCCTCATGGTGCTTTTGTTGACCAGAGAGGAGATTCTGTAGAGAAATCTCGTTCGTTGGTTAACCTTTTTGATTACATTGGTTGCCATTTTATCACAGGAAAGGTTAGCCTCTAGAATGGAACCTAGGTAGGTGACCTCATCTTTCCTGGTGATAACAATGTCACCCACTTTTATAGTGAAGTCATTGACTTTCTTAAGGTTGATGTGGGACCCAAACAGGATGGATTCCGTTGAACCCCCCTGACAGAAACACATCTACTTTTTAAGCTCGTTCTTATGTTTGCTTTCTGGAAGACAGCTGAACCTCTGAGGGTATTATGTATTAGGACGGTGCTAAACATGTTACACACAGAGAGCAATCAGGAGCAGGTATGCTAGTTCAGATTGCTAGCAGCTAAACTTGCTTCGAACAACATAATAGATAAGTTTTGTAAAGTTTAAGATAGATAGATGGAAATGACTTACAGCAGAAAATATTCATGAATTAACAGGAAATGAACAGGTAGATCAATGAGTGTCCAGAGAGGCTACAATAACAACACATGTTGGCGTGTCAGTGTTGTCACAACCAAAAGTGAACCACACGTAAGGAGGGCGGATTATTCCATAATTTGGTGGTGCCGACACCAAGGGTAATATCAGAATATGATCGATACAAGAGTGATTAGGTGGATATTTTAGTTTTCCTCAAAATTGTATGTTTTATTTTTATTTTTTTTAATGTTTTTGTTAATGTTTACACATTGAGGAAATGAATTCTCTGGACACAGGAGGACTTGAAGTGCAAAAATGATTTCAATGCATAAAAGATTATACTTTTTGATTTTGTTTAGTTATTGTGTACTATTGACTGTGTTTTGCACAAACAATTATAAGTAGGGATGTCCGATAATGGCTTTTTGATGATATCCGATATTCCGATATTGTCCAACTCTTTAATTACCGATACCGATATCAACCGATACCGATATCAACCGATATATACAGTCGTGGAATTAACACATTAGTATGTCTAATTTGGACAACCAGGTATGGTGAAGATAAGGTACTTTTAAAAAAAAATTATAAAATAAAATAAGATAAATAAATTAAAAACATTTTCTTAAATAAAAAAGAAAGTAAAACAATATAAAAACAGTTAGATAGAAACTAGTAATTAATGAAAATGAGTAACATTAACTGTTAAAGGTTAGTACTATTAGTGGAGCAGCAGCACGCACAATCATGTGTGCTTACGGACTGTATCCCTTGCAGACTGTATTGATATATATTGATATATAATGTAGGAAGCAGAATATTAATAACAGAAAGAAACAACCCTTTTGTGTGAATGAGGAAGGAGGTTTTTTGGGTTGGTGCATTAATTGTAAGTGTATCTTGTGTTTTTTATGTTGATTTAATAAAAAAATAAAAAATAAAAACGATACCGATAATTTCCGATATTACATTTTAACGCATGTATCGGCCGATAATATCGGCAGGCCGATATTATCGGACATCCCTAATTATAAGTAATAAAAAAGAATAAGAAACAAGTTAAAATGTAGTGGTGGTATTGACAAACTGTATTAAGCGCTCACCATGAATAAACAAAAATATTTACATTTAATACATGTGATCGGTATTTGTATCCGACCATTTCCCTCATGGATGACCGGTATTGGAATTGGCAACACAAATCCCAGATGGGAACATCCCTGGATCAAATATAATCCATTGGAAAATGAATATTGAAAAAAGTTGTATTAAAACTAGAGATGTCCGATAATAGCGGACTGCCGATATTATCGGCCGATAAATGCTTTAAAATGTAATATTGGAAATTATCGGTATCGGTTTCAAAAAGTAAGGAGAAGTACAGAGCGCCAATAAACCTTAAAGGCACTGCCTTTGCATGCCGGCCCAGTCACATAATATCTACGCCTTTTCACACACACAAGTGAATGCAACGCATACTTGGTCAACAGCCATACAGGTCACACTGAGGGTAGCCGTACAAACAACTTTAACACTGTTAACAAATATGCGCCACACTGTGAACCCACACCAAACAAGAATGACAAACACATTTCGGGAGAACATCCGCACCGTAACACAACATAAACACAACAGAACAAATACCCGGAACCTCTTGCAGCACTAACTCTTCCGGGACGCTACAATATACACCCCCCGCTACCCTCTACCACCCAACCTCAACCTCCTCATGCTCTCTCAGGGAGAGCATGTCCCAAATTCCAAGCTGCTGTTTTGAGGCATATTGAAAAAAGTAATGCACTTTGTGACTTCAATAATAAATATGGCAGTGCCATGTTGGCATTTTTTTTCCATAACTTGAGTTGATTTATTTTGGAAAACCTTGTTACATTGTTTAATGCAGTGTTTTTCAACCTTTTTTTGAGCCAAGGCACATTTTTTGCGTTGAAAAAATCCGGAGGCACACCACCAGCAGAAATCATCATATTTTAGTGGCTTTGTCTTCCTTTGAGCGATATTTCCCGCATCTACTTTGTTTTAGCAATCAAGGGTATTTCAGTTGTTTTTATCCTCCTTTGTGGGGACAATGTTGATGGTCATGTCATGTTCGGATGTACTTTGTGGACGTCGTCTTTGCTCCACAGTAAGTCTTTGCTGTCATCCAGCATTCTGTTTTTGTTTACTTTGTAGCCAGTTCAGTTTTAGTTTCATTCTGCATAGCCTTCCCTAAACGTCAATGCATTTTCTTAGGAGTACTCACCTTTTGTTTATTTTTGGTTTAAGCATTAGATACCTTTTTACCTGCACACTGCCTCACGCTGTTCCCGACATCTACAAACCAATTAGCTACCGGCTGCCACCTACTGATATGGAAGAGTATTACACGGTTACTCTGCCGAGCTCTATACAGCACAGACACTCAACAACAACACATAGTTTGCAGACTATAATTACTGGTTTGCAAAAAATATTTTTAACCCAAATAGGTGAAATTAGATGATCTCCCACGGCACACCAGACTGTATCGCACGGCACACTAGTGTGCCGCGGCACAGTGGTTGAAAAACACTGGTTTAATGCATCCAGTGGGGCATCACAACAAAATTAGGCATAATAATGTGTTAATTCCACGACTGTATATATCGGTATCGGTAATTAAGAGTTGGACAATATCGGAATATCGGATATCGGCAAAAAAAAGCCATTATCGGACATCCCTAATTAAAACTTGACACTAATAGTAAATGAAATATTTATGGAGCATATTACGCAGAATAAACACATTTTGCTGCTGTTTAGTATTTGTAGGTGTTTTTAATATAATATATATATATTTTAATATATTATTTATCATTATTTTTTAATATGCATTTATAACTTAAAACAGTGAATGGGTCACATGTCAATCAAGTTAAGGCAGTGTGGGATGCTTCGTGTGTTTCGTGAGTGCATGTAGCTGGTTTGGCATGCAGTGAAAGGGTTAAAAAAAAAAAAAATCATAAACCAGGATGCAGTGTTGCACTGTTGACTCTTGGGTGCGCTGTAGACCAGAGTGTTGTTGGATGGGAGCAGTCCATCATGCAGCTTTAAAAAACACACACATAACGGACAGGACTGGAGAAGAACGGAGCTTTTTCTGCCTGATATAGAACATTATGGTCCTGAAAGCCATTTGTTTCAGCAAAAAGTGGATTTTATTCGACATTTGACTGTGAGAATTGTCTGTTTTTGTGGATTATAAGCAAAGTGGATCTCCGCTTGTGCGAATTGGACAGAACAATGAACGGGCAAGTACTCCTGTTTGTGTGTCTCTGCGCCCTCGACGCAGTGCTCGGCCAGGCGAGCTACTCCATCCCAGAGGAAATGACCAGAGGGTCTTTAGTGGGCAACATAGCACAGGATTTAGGTCTGGAAATACGACGTCTGATTGCTGGCAAAGCAAAGATCTATTCCAGGAACAATGAAGAATACGTCGAGCTGAGCCGTGAAAAGGGCGTCCTCGTCGTCAAAGAGAGGATCGACAGAGAGGAGCTGTGCGCACACACCGCTCTCTGTGCGCTGCATTTTGAAATCGTACTGGAGAATCCGATGGAATTTTACAGCGTTATTGTGCAGATTACAGACATCAATGATAATGTGCCAAGCTTTGAAAAAAACGAAATGGAATTTAAAATAAGCGAGTCAGCAACAATCGGAGCAAAATTTGTCCTAGAAAGGGCGGTGGACTTTGATGTGGGAAATAACGGCATTGATAATTACGAATTAAAACCAACCGATCATTTTGCTCTTAAATTACAAAATAATGCGGATGGGAATAAGAACGTGGAGATGGTTTTACAGAAGCCTTTAGACAGAGAGAGGGAGGAGCAGATGTCTCTGGTGTTAACGGCTGTAGATGGAGGAGAACCGCGCATGTCAGGAACAATGTTGATACATATTACAGTGTTAGATGTTAATGATAATGCCCCAATTTTTACACAAACTACATACAAAGCTGCTGTTACTGAAAATTCACCCACAGGTACGATTGTGGCTACTGTCACTGCCTCTGATGCAGATGGAGAATTTAACTCTAAAATATCTTACTCAATAACCAACACACTGGACAATGTTAGGAAAATATTTACAATAAATAAGGAAAGTGGACAGGTTTCCTTAATTGGAAATATTGATTTTGAAAAGTCGAGACATTTTCAAATTAATTTACTTGCAAGTGATGATGGAGGACTCACAGATTCTTGTAAGTTGATTGTAGATGTACAAGATGTAAATGACAACAAACCTCAAATCAATATTATGTCAAAATCTAATGTGATATCAGAGGATGCAGAAATCAATACTGTTGTTACTATGATCAATATACAAGATATAGATTCTGGAGAAAATGGAAATGTGAATTGCTTCGTCAACGAAAATATGCCATTTATTCTAAAAACCTCAAAAAACAATTTCTATACTTTAGTGACGGACAGTGAATTAGACCGAGAGAGGTCGAGTGAGTATAACATCACAGTGATGTGCTCTGATGAGGGAGTGCCCTCCCTCTCCAGCAGCGTCACTCTCACCTTACACATCTCAGATGTGAACGACAACGCACCTGTCTTTGAGAGGAGCTCATATGAGGCCTCCATTGTAGAAAACAACACTCCGGGTCTTTCTATATTCACAGTGAAAGCCAGAGACGCTGACTGGAACCAGAACGCTCGCCTCTCTTACATGCTGGAGGACTCCTCTGTTAACGGAGTGCCAGTCTCCTCATATGTGTCTGTTAGTGCTGATAGTGGAGTCATCCATGCAGTGCGCTCTTTTGACTACGAGCACCTGAAAGAGTTTCATTTCCGTGTCAGAGCTCAGGATGGAGGTTCTCCTCCTCTCAGCAGCAACGTGAGCGTCCGCATCCTGATCCAGGACCAGAACGACAACGCCCCCCAGGTCCTGTACCCGGTCCAGACGGGCGGCTCGGTGCTGGCTGAAATGGTGCCTCGTTCAGCAGATGTGGGCTACCTGGTGACTAAAGTGGTGGCTGTTGATGTGGACTCTGGACAGAACGCCTGGCTCTCCTATAAAGTGCACAAAGCCACAGACAGGGCGCTGTTTGAAGTGGGCCTACACAATGGAGAAATAAGAACTGTCCGCCAAGTCACTGATAAAGATGCTGTCAAACAAAGACTGAGTGTTCTAGTGGAGGACAACGGGCAGCCCTCTCGTTCAGCTACAGTCATTGTTAACGTGGCGGTGGCGGACAGCTTCCCTGAAGTGCTGTCAGAGTTCACTGACTTTAGCATGCACGACAAGGAGTACAATGACAAGCTGACTTTTTACTTAGTCTTGGCTTTGGCTGTAGTCTCCTTCCTCTTCATCACCTGCTTGCTGCTCATCATATCAGTCAAAGTGTACAGGTGGAGACAGTCTCGCGTCCTCTACCACTCCAACCTCCCTGTCATTCCATATTATCCACCACGTTACTCAGACACTTTGGGGACAGGGACTCTCCAACACGTGTACAATTACGAGGTGTGCAGGACCACCGACTCCAGGAAAAGTGACTTTAAGTTGGACGGAGCTGCTAGTCACAACGTGCTGGTGATGGACCCCAGTTCTACAGGAACCATGCAGAAGATACACAGTGAAAGGAACATTTTGGATGAACCCGACTCTCCTTTAGAGGTTAGTTTAAAATAATTGGAATGTGGAATGTTCTTTTTGGAATTGTTTAAATGATGTTATTGTCACCCATGCTACACTCTCATTTTACCTTAAAACCTCCATAAATTATGAAAATATGAAGTACTTACTGTTTTAATTTATTTTTTAGTTGTTCAATGTGAAACATGCGTGCAGTCAAAGTACAGTTGCAGATTAGCACCAGGGACAGTTGAGAGATGTTTTCTTAATGGTTGAGTTTTCTTTAACTCAACACACGTGCGTCACTTTGTTGATATGAAATCTACATGGTTTAATATGTTAATCTTCATATCCATGCAATTTTCATAACATCTACTGCTGACTGTCGGTAAATTACATGTCATAAAGCAGTAAAAAATACAGTCTTATAGAACATGTTAGCATTCTTTGTATATTTTCATCAACATAACTATCAGACTTGGAAGATTTTTTTCGCTACAAAACTATCATTAATGACAACATTCATCTTGATACATGGATTAGTAATAAGTGAGTTTATTTTCCAAATAATTTTGTTGTGTGGAGCACTGACAAATAGCATCATTTGAAATGTCACCTGATTCTTTTTTCATCTTGGGGTAGTTGTCAAAGTTTATTTATGCAGCCCTTCATCACAATTGTCTCAAATCTGTCGCAAATGTTGACCTAAATTGTCTTACTTTTTGCGGATAGGACAACAGCAACATGACATTCAAATAGTTGTTGCTGATTAGTTGACTATTTTCAGTCAAACACCATTAATAATGTAACAACTATGATCTGTGGCGTCATCTTACTTGGCCATCTCCTATTTAAAATGTGTAGTTTTTACAATTCATTAATTATCACTGTTCAAAATATTTAAGAGCTATTAAAAAAAAGTTGAGTTGCTGATTAGAACATTACACCTGCCTGCACCATCATGTCTAGTCCATCAAAATGAACGTAATTATTCATCACATAACCGATTAAAAAGAAATATTGATGAATGTTTGGTTTAAACTTGTCATTTATTGTAAATTAAATATTTATGGAGCATATGGAGCATTGTGTATATTATAAACACATTTTGTTGTTGTTGGGTATTTGCAGTTTTTAATGTTTGTTTTTAAGTATGAAACAGTAAATGTGTCACATGTCATGCATGTAGACACATTTACACAGGATAGAGACAAATAAGGAACTTATTGACAACAACGTTGGGTTACAATAGCGGAATCGCGCGAAGCTCTTTGGGTAAACCTTTCCCATATATGGAGATATTCGCTGATGTCACAACTGAAAAAAGGCCACCAATGGGCCAAATTTCAAATGGTTCGTTCGGAGTAAGTACAAAGGAAGGCCAGATTGTTTTATAACTATCTCCGCCATGCCACCATGGTTTGGGTTCAAATGTGCGAGGCTTATGCAGATCCCTAATAGATCCCAAAATCAATAGGTAGGGAAATTGGTTTAACATAACAGGTCCCCTTTAAGAGGGTTAAATGCTTACTATGGTGAAACAAACAAGTGCTGTACACCCGCACTTCCTAATCAAAGATGTGCTTATTCCACTGTCATGTATTAAGAATGTTAATTTATGGATATGAATCTTGAAATGCTGTTATTAGATTACAGAGATGCTAATAAAATCTGTAATGATATATTTTACAGACAAAAGGTTACAGGACTGACTTTATCATATATTTGTGCAACAGCACACATCTTATTGTGCAACATGTGAATAGTTTGATCTCTGAAAAGGGAACATATTATTTCCAAAGCTGGATCTCAATGCTAGCACATAACTCATGTATGTGTTTGTTATTTTCATTGTAAGTGGGCCAAATCAATGACATTAGACAACAATCCACAAATGACTGCTGCCATTTGATTATTATAACAAGACATTTAACTTGTTAGGATGTCAGGTTTGGGATAAGGTGTGCTGCTGGTGTGGCCACGGTGTGCACGTCTGATGTTGCTCACATGAGTTGAGTTGAGTTTGAGTTTATTTGGAACATGCAAGCATACAACATGATACATCACCATTTCCAGTTTCTCTTTTCAATATGTTGGAAAAGGAGTAGGAAGAAGCAGAGCTTATTTAATCCTACCCCTTTTCTTTACATAACAGTTGCAAAACTTTTTGTTCACTTCCTGTTCACAATTTATTCACAATAAACTCCATAAGTAATCACAATAAAAAATAAATAATAGTAATAATTTAATAATAATAATTGGTGAAGTAAGTCATATTTCATATGGTGAGATAAGTAAGATTACTTTAAGAATGAATGAATGGATGGATGGAATAAATTGAGAATGTTTGTCATGGTTCTTCTTCTTTGTACTTTGTAAACACTTTAAGTGTGAAGAATTTCTTGAAGTGGATCATATTAGTACATTGTTTGATTGCTTTGCATCATCCATTCCATCATTTAATTCCACATACTGAAGGTCTTAAGTGTTGTACGTGCAAACAAATGTTTTAAATTACGTTTTTCTCTAAGATTATATTTCTCCTCTTTTTTTTGAGAAGAATTGTTGTATATTTTTGGGTAGCAGATTATAGTTTGCTTTGTGTGTAATTTTAGCTGTTTGCAAATTCACTATGTGGTGGAATTTCAGTATTTTTGATTCAATAAATAAAGGGTTTGTATGTTCTCTATATCCAACATGATGTATTATTCTAACTGATCTTTTATGTAACACCGTTAATGAATGAAGTGTACTTTTGTAATTATTTCCCCATATTTCTACACAATAACTCAAATATGTAACACTAGCGAGCAGTAGAGAATATGAAGGGATGTGCTCCACTGAATGCTCAGGGAGTGTTTGCGTTTGCTCAGACACATAAAAAAAGGGGAAACATTGTTCATGAGCCTTGTGAGTGCATGTGTGGCTGGTGTGTCAAGGATGGTGAGGGAGTTAAAAGTCATATACTAGGCTGCAGTGTTGCACTGTTGACTCTTGGGTGCGCTGTAGACCAGAGTGTTGTTGGATGGGAGCAGTCCATCATGCAGCTTTAAAAAACACACACATAACGGACAGGACTGGAGAAGAACGGAGCTTTTTCTGCCTGTTATAGAACATTATTGGTCAAGAAAGCCATTTGTTTCAACAAAAAGTGGATTTTAATCGACGTTTGACTGTGAGAATTGTCTGTTTTTTTGTGGATTCTAAGCAAAGTGGATCTCCGCTGGTGCGAATTGGACAGAACAATGAACGGGCAAGTACTCCTGTTTGTGTGTCTCTGCGCCCTCGACGCAGTGCTCGGCCAGGCGAGCTACTCCATCCCAGAGGAAATGACCAGAGGGTCTTTAGTGGGCAACATAGCACAGGATTTAGGTCTGGAAATACGACGTCTGATTGCTGGCAAAGCAAAGATCTATTCCAGGAACAATGAAGAATACGTCGAGCTGAGCCGTGAAAAGGGCGTCCTCGTCGTCAAAGAGAGGATCGACAGAGAGGAGCTGTGCGCACACACCGCTCTCTGCGCGCTGCAATTTAGGATCATTTTAGAAAACCCCATCGAGTTTTACAGCGTTGCTGTGCAGATTACAGACATTAATGATAATGCGCCAAGTTTTGAAAAAAATGAGATGAAATTTAAAATAAGCGAATCTGCCATCATTGGGGCAAAATTCGTCCTCGAAAGGGCGGTGGACTTTGATGTGGGAAATAACGGCATTGATAATTACGAGCTCAAACCAACTGATCATTTTGCTCTTAAATTACAAAATAATGCGGATGGGAATCAAAATGTGGAGATGGTTTTACAGAAGCCTTTAGACAGAGAGAGGGAGGAGCAGATGTCTCTGGTGTTAACGGCTGTAGATGGAGGAGAACCGCGCATGTCAGGAACAATGTTGATACATATTACAGTGTTAGATGTTAATGATAATGCCCCAATTTTTACACAGCCTACATACAAAGCTACTGTTACTGAAAATTCACCTGCAGGCACAATTGTGGCTACTGTCACTGCATCTGATGCAGATACAGATTTAAACTCTAAAATGTCGTATTCAATAACCAACACACTCGATAATGTTAGAAAAATATTTACTGTAAATAAGGAGAGTGGACAAGTCTCCCTAATTCAAAATATTGACTTTGAGAAATCTAAACATTTTCAAATTAATTTACTTGCAAGTGATGATGGAGGACTCACAGATTCTTGTAAGTTGATTGTAGATGTACACGATGTAAATGACAACAAACCTGAAATTAATATTATGTCGAAATCTAACGTGATATCAGAGGATGCAGAAATCAATACTGTCGTTACTGTTATCAACGTAGAGGATTTGGATTCAAGGGACAATGGAATTGTAAAATGCTTTATCAATGATAATATTCCATTTATACTAACAAATTCAGAGAACAATTTCTACAGTTTAGTGACAGACAGTGAATTAGACCGAGAGAGGTCGAGTGAGTATAACATCACAGTGATGTGCTCTGATGAGGGAGTGCCCTCCCTCTCCAGCAGCGTCACTCTCACCTTACACATCTCAGATGTGAACGACAACGCACCTGTCTTTGAGAGGAGCTCATATGAGGCCTCCATTGTAGAAAACAACACTCCAGGTCTTTCTATATTCACAGTGAAAGCCAGAGACGCTGACTGGAACCAGAACGCTCGCCTCTCTTACATGCTGGAGGACTCCTCTGTTAACGGAGTGCCAGTCTCCTCATATGTGTCTGTTAGTGCTGATAGTGGAGTCATCCATGCAGTGCGCTCTTTTGACTACGAGCACCTGAAAGAGTTTCATTTCCGCGTCAGAGCTCAGGATGGAGGTTCTCCTCCTCTCAGCAGCAACGTGAGCGTCCGCGTCCTGATCCAGGACCAGAACGACAACGCCCCCCAGGTCCTGTACCCGGTCCAGACGGGCGGCTCGGTGCTGGCTGAAATGGTGCCTCGTTCAGCAGATGTGGGCTACCTGGTGACTAAAGTGGTGGCTGTTGATGTGGACTCTGGACAGAACGCCTGGCTCTCCTATAAAGTGCACAAAGCCACAGACAGGGCGCTGTTTGAAGTGGGCCTACACAATGGAGAAATAAGAACTGTCCGCCAAGTCACTGATAAAGATGCTGTCAAACAAAGACTGAGTGTTCTAGTGGAGGACAACGGGCAGCCCTCTCGTTCAGCTACAGTCATTGTTAACGTGGCGGTGGCGGACAGCTTCCCTGAAGTGCTGTCAGAGTTCACTGACTTTAGCATGCACGACAAGGAGTACAATGACAAGCTGACTTTTTACTTAGTCTTGGCTTTGGCTGTAGTCTCCTTCCTCTTCATCACCTGCTTGCTGCTCATCATATCAGTCAAAGTGTACAGGTGGAGACAGTCTCGCGTCCTCTACCACTCCAACCTCCCTGTCATTCCATATTATCCACCACGTTACTCAGACACTTTGGGGACAGGGACTCTCCAACACGTGTACAATTACGAGGTGTGCAGGACCACCGACTCCAGGAAAAGTGACTTTAAGTTGGACGGAGCTGGTAGTCACAACGTGCTGGTGATGGACCCCAGTTCTACAGGAACCATGCAGAAGATACACAGTGAAAGGAACATCTTGGATGAACCCGACTCTCCTTTCGAGGTTAGTCACTTGCGTTTTGTTTCGAGTTCTGCAGTAAATATTTGTTCAGTAATGCCTGGAAGTTTATGATTGTAGACTGTCACAACATATCGCAAAGATCATTGTCCATGATTTTGGTACCTTTTTTATCAGTCTATTGAAAACCATATGTATCTGAGATTTTAGGTTATTTTACATTACCTACAGTATCTCATTGTTGTATGGTTAACTTGAGTGACTGAGATGATGTGTTGCTTGAAGACACTGCATGGTTGTTGATATTGTAGTTGTTGATCTCATTCTAACTCATATTTATTTTCTATTTAAGCCTGTGGTCACCACAAAGTATATGTCTTGTAACTCTGGAAGCAAAACATTGTGATTTAGACTTGATTGATTGAACATGACAGTACTTGCAGGTAGGGCTGGGCGATATATCGAATATTCTGGATATATCGCGGGTTTGTCTCTGTGCGATATAGAAAATGACTATATTGTGATATTTGAGTATACGTCCTCACGCAGTTGCTTTTAGCTGCGGGCATTACACTACAGGCTTTTCTCACTCTTTCTTGTATCTGCTTCTCACAGAGACATAAAACAAGTGCACCTTCTTACATACGTCACATACTGTCACGCGTGCAACGTCATACGCTCTCACGGAGCAGACCAGTAGCGACATGGTAAAGTTAGTTGTGATGCTAGCGGTGTGGTAACAAATGAAGGAAGAATTAATTCCCGAGAAAAACAGCAGGGGGTCCATCGTCTGGCGGTGGTTTGGCTTTAAGCGGGAAGATGTTTTACAAGTATGCGGCAAAAGCGTTGCTACAAAAAGTAGCAGCACTGCTAATATGTAGCATCATTTGAAAAGTCACCCTCTTGAGAATGAAGAGTGCTTGAAACTCTGCATGTCAACATCTCCAGCTGGTGCCACACCAACAAAATGGCCAAGCAACCATTTTCACATCAACACCGTATGAAACAAATAGTCAACAACAGAAGGAGATAACGTCTGCAGGAACCTACCACATAGTGAAGGACATACACTATTTGATTACCTATTATGCAGCTCATTTTTATTTGACACTTATTGAAATATCTTGTGTGACATCATGCACAAAAGTGCACTTTATATGTTTTAAACTATTGTAGTGGCGTTCTGTACAAAAAGTGCACTTTAATTTAGTGTTGTTTTGATTTGTCATCTTAGTGACATCATGCACAAAAGTGCACTAATAGCTTGTTTTAAAATGTCTCTGACAATCTTGCACTTTCTGTTTTGTAAATGACATGAATGTTTGTGCCACTGCTTAATAACTGTTTCATAAATACACTTTTAGTTGTGGTTTCCCTCTCTGCATGAAAGTTTAAAAGTAGCATATATTAATGCAGTATGAAGAAGAATGTTTTAATGTAGACACATAGAATCATCATACTGCTGTGATTATATGCATCAAGTGTTCATTCAAGGCTAAGGCAAAATATCCACATATATATGTTGTATGGTGACATGGACTAAACATATCCACATATATATGGTGTATCGTGACATGGACTAAACATATCCACATATATATGGTGTATCGTGACATGGACTAAACATATCCACATATATATGGTGTATCGTGACATGGACTAAACATATCCACATATATATGGTGTATGGTGACATGGACTAAACATATCCACATATATATGGTGTATCGTGACATGGACTAAAAATATCGAGATTTTAATAAAAGGCCATATCGTCCAGCCCTTCTTGCAGGGCATGACTGGCTATTGAATCACTCCAAAATGGATAAATAACTCCACAAATAACAACCTTGTACTTGTAGATTATATTATGCAGATTTATGCAAACTAAGGTTTAACAAAAATGTCACATTCCATACTAGCATGGATATTCAAATATATACAATAGTTGTCTTTACCCCTTTGAAATTGTATTTCATATTTTCTCAAATGTACAACAAATTATTGTTCTGTTCACAAACACGTCCTCATTGACTTTTGGTTGTTGTTTTAATCGTTATGTTGTTATGTATCACTGCTCAACATTAGCTTTTTGTGAAACGCTAATATTAATTTAAAACAACCTTTCTGCCACCTAAAACATTAACGTGAAAATGCTCTATTTTGCCACAGAGCAGCTATAACTTCCATCCATCCATTTTCTACCGTTTGTCCCTTTCGGGGTCACGGAGGGTGCTGGAGCCTATCTCAGCTGCATCCGGGCGGAAGGCGGGGTACACGCTGGACAAGTCGCCACCTCAACACAGGGCCAACACAGATAGACAGACAACATTCAAACTCACATTCACACACTAGAGACCATTTAGTGTTGCCAATCAACCTATCCCCAGGTGCATGTCTTTGGAGGTGGGAGGGGCCTATCCCCAGGTGCATGTCTTTGGAGGTGGGAGGGGCCTATCTCCAGGTGCATGTCTTTGGAGGTGGGAGGAAGCCGGAGTCCCCGCAGTCATGCAAACACTTAAAAGCAGTATACACTTGTGCATTTGTGCCATACCATAATGACAGCTTGAACACGAGTTTGTTTATTAAATTGATTCAATCACTAGCTACTAAATGCAAGCAATAGTCAAAATGTATTCTGAGAAGACTAAAAGGAAACACTCAGTTTTAAATTATGTGAATGGGATTGAACCCCAGTGGTTGCAGGGGAGACTGGAGCCTATCCCAGCTGCATTTGGGCGGAGGACGGGGTACACCCTGGACAAGTTGCCACCTCATATATATATATATATAAATATATATATATATATATATATATATATATATATATATATATATATATATATATATATATATATATATATATATATATATATATATATATACATATATATATATATATATATATATATATATATATATATATATATATATACATATATATATATATATATATATATATGTATATACATATATACATATATATATATATATATATATATATATATATATATATATATATATATATATATATATATATATATATATATATATATATATATATATATATGTACTACCGTTCAAAAGTTTGGGGTCACATTGAAATGTCCTTATTTTTGAAGGAAAAGCACTGTACTTTTCAATGAAGATAACTTTAAACTAGTCTTAACTTCAAAGAAATACACTCCATACATTGCTAATGTGGTAAATGCCCTTTGAGACACTTGTGATTTAGGGCTATATAAATAAACATTGATTGATTGATTGATTGATAAATGACCATTCTAGCTGCAAATGTCTGGTTTTTGGTGCAATATCTACATAGGTGTATAGAGGCCCATTTCCAGCAACTATCACTCCAGTGTTCTAATGGTACAATGTGTTTGCTCATTGGCTCAGAAGGCTAATTGATGATTAGAAAACCCTTGTGCAATCATGTTCACACATCTGAAAACACTTTAGCTCGTTACAGAAGCTACAAAACTGACCTTCCTTTGAGCAGATTGAGTTTCTGGAGCATCACATTTGTGGGGTCAATGAAATGCTCAAAATGGCCAGAAAAAGAGAACTTTCATCTCAAACTCGACAGTCTATTCTTGTTCTTAGAAATGAAGGCTATTCCACTAAATTGTTCGGGTAACCCCAAACTTTTGAACGGTAGTGTGTATATATATATATATATATATATATATATATATATATATCCCTGTCAAGAATGATTTAAACCAGGGGTGCCCAGACTTTTTCAGCAGGCGAGCTACTTTTCAAATGACCAAGTCGAGGTGAGCTACATCAATATATATATATATATATATATATATATATGTGTGTGTGTGTGTGTATATATGTGTATATATATACATATATGTGTATATATATATATATATATATATATACATATATATATGTGTATATATATGTGTATGTATATATATATATATATATATATATATATATATATATATATATATATATATATATATATATATATATATATATATATATATATATATATATATATATATATATATATGTTTTATTGTATTCCTGTATATGGACGTTTCACTATAACAGGCCATATGCGTATATGACAGTGAGCTTCATTTTGTAAAGTGTGCAGTATTCTGCAGTTCATGTGTTTGGACTGTCAGGGCCGCTATTGACTATGAAATCCCCTCCTTTCCTTGTCCAATATCCAGCACACAAAGATCCACACATTCACTTTAGCAGAGCAGGGCGCAGGGACACATCATTGCTGCCATTTTATATTTCAAGCAACAATTCCTCATGCACTATTTCTTCCATCGGAAGGATTTAAACACGCTTTTTGTTTCTCATTTGGACGGACGCGCGCCGGATGGAATAATGAAGCGGCAAGTAGGATTTCTATTGTTCATCTGTGCGTGTTTCGTCGGCTCGGTTACCGGGCAGGTCTCCTACTCCATCCCGGAGGAAATGAGCAAGGGTTCTCTGGTCGGGAACATAGCGCGTGATTTAGGCGTGCCGGTGAAAAGACTGAAGTCCGGTAAAGCGCGCATTTACTCGGAGGACAATGCAGATTACATGGAGCTGAACAGAGAAAGGGGAGTGCTGGTCGTGAAGGAGAGGATGGACCGGGAGGCGCTGTGCGGCCAGACGACGCCTTGCGCGCTACATCTGCAGATCACGCTGGAGGACCCCATCGAATTCTTCACCGTCACCGTCGAAATTAGCGACATTAACGACAACGCCCCCGCCTTCAAAAAGGATGAGATGACGTTTAAAATAAGTGAGACGGCTGCGATTGGAGCCAAATTCGTGCTGGAAAGAGCTGAGGATTTAGACGTCGGCGTGAACGGATTGCAGGGATACTCCTTAAAGCCCACCGAGCATTTCCATCTGAAAATACAAAATCAGCAGGATGGAAGTAAAAGGGTGGAGATGGTTTTGAAAAAAGCTCTAGATCGAGAAGCTAAAGAACAGCTGTCTTTAATTCTCACTGCGGCTGATGGCGGAGATCCGCATCTGACAGGAACAATGCGCATAGAAATTGCCGTTCTAGATGCAAACGACAATGCGCCGGTTTTTACGCAGGAGACATATAGAGTCACTGTGGCGGAGACTGCTCCAAAGGGCACCATTTTGAGCACCGTGAGTGCTGTAGATGCCGATGAAGGCTCCAATGGAGAAGTGTCATATTCAATAACCAACACATTAGATAAGATTATGTTTGAAATTAATGAGGAAACTGGTGTGGTGTCTTTAACCGGAGTCTTAGATTATGAAAAGGTGCATCGTTATGAAATATTTGTGCAAGCTAGTGATGAAGGAGGGCTGACAGATTCATGCAAAATTATTGTAGAGGTGACTGACACAAATGATAACCCTCCCTCTATAAACGTCATGTCTAAAACGAGTTCTATCTCGGAGAATTCGACGCCAGGGACTGTGGTGACTATTTTTAATGTGCAGGATCCTGACTCGGGAGACAATGGCAATGTTGCGTGTTTTATTGATGAAAACATGCCCTTTCTGATGAAAAGTACGTCTAAAAAGTTTTTTAGTTTGGTGACAGACGGTGAATTAGACCGAGAGAGGTCGAGTGAGTATAACATCACAGTGATGTGCTCTGATGAGGGAGTGCCCTCCCTCTCCAGCAGCGTCACTCTCACCTTACACATCTCAGATGTGAACGACAACGCACCTGTCTTTGAGAGGAGCTCATATGAGGCCTCCATTGTAGAAAACAACACTCCAGGTCTTTCTATATTCACAGTGAAAGCCAGAGACGCTGACTGGAACCAGAACGCTCGCCTCTCTTACATGCTGGAGGACTCCTCTGTTAACGGAGTGCCAGTCTCCTCATATGTGTCTGTTAGTGCTGATAGTGGAGTCATCCATGCAGTGCGCTCTTTTGACTACGAGCACCTGAAAGAGTTTCATTTCCGCGTCAGAGCTCAGGATGGAGGTTCTCCTCCTCTCAGCAGCAACGTGAGCGTTCGCATCCTGATCCAGGACCAGAACGACAACACCCCCCAGGTCCTGTACCCGGTCCAGACGGGCGGCTCGGTGCTGGCTGAAATGGTGCCTCGTTCAGCAGATGTGGGCTACCTGGTGACTAAAGTGGTGGCTGTTGATGTGGACTCTGGACAGAACGCCTGGCTCTCCTATAAAGTGCACAAAGCCACAGACAGGGCGCTGTTTGAAGTGGGCCTACACAATGGAGAAATAAGAACTGTCCGCCAAGTCACTGATAAAGATGCTGTCAAACAAAGACTGAGTGTTCTAGTGGAGGACAACGGGCAGCCCTCTCGTTCAGCTACAGTCATTGTTAACGTGGCGGTGGCGGACAGCTTCCCTGAAGTGCTGTCAGAGTTCACTGACTTTAGCATGCACGACAAGGAGTACAATGACAAGCTGACTTTTTACTTAGTCTTGGCTTTGGCTGTAGTCTCCTTCCTCTTCATCACCTGCTTGCTGCTCATCATATCAGTCAAAGTGTACAGGTGGAGACAGTCTCGCGTCCTGTACCACTCCAACCTCCCTGTCATTCCATATTATCCACCACGTTACTCAGACACTTTGGGGACAGGGACTCTCCAACACGTGTACAATTACGAGGTGTGCAGGACCACCGACTCCAGGAAAAGTGACTTTAAGTTGGACAGAGCTGCTAGTCACAATGTGCTAGTAATGGACCCCAGTTCTACAGGAACCATGCAGAAGATACACAGTGAAAGGAACATCTTGGATGAACCTGACTCTCCTCTCGAGGTTGGTCACTTCTGTTTTGCATTAACTAAACAATAGATTTTTCTATTTGAATGTTATACATGTAATGCATGGCTGTGGATGACCAGAACATATCAAAGAGGGCATTTTCCAATTGTTTTTCACAGTAACCCTTCATGTCAATCCCATAGATTTGTTGGTGCTTCATGAGTTTGTTCACATTAGTTGTTTTTGTCATTGCGTTATGGTTATGGTCACTGTTTGCAAGCTTTACGCAGCTGCCTAAAGGGCGCTAGCTTTCAAAAGTGTTGTAAACATTATATCCTGCCCTCTCGGTCTGAGCCTGCAAACTGTACCCCACGTAAACACACACACACGCAGGAAAAAGTAAAGAGAATAAACATCAGTAAAAGTACAACATTGGTGTAACCAGAAGTCAAACATATGAAACATACACTGTCAGTTAAAACTATTTGTTACTAGCCAGGGTTAGCTATACTATGCAACGCTATAGCTATTCCAAGGCATTTTTACCAACTAAGTAGTTAAATAAAAAATAAATGTACATTTAAAGCAAACATAAAAACATGGCTGTATTGTGTGATTGCACTAGTGTGTGTGCTCCAAGCAGGCAAGGCAACAAGTGTTTCCACCACTTTATAACGTACGCCACTGGCACACAACAAAATGGAGAGCATGCATATGGTTTCACCATTAACAAGTTGCAGATGAGGGTAAAAGTAGTTGGCTAATTTGCAAAAATCAAGCTATTAACGTTAGTTATAATTGAATGTGTTTGACAACATCGACAAAGAAGATTCATTTGTTTGAGAAATCAATAACAGGATTGTTTAGACCAGATCCAATACATGTGTTTGCTACAAAAGCAGTGTTTGGAAATGCGTATTGTTTTATTCACCGGTTCTACAGGAATGTAGCAATCGTAGCATGATATTGAAATCATGTTGTATACGAATGTCTCACCACTACTCAAAAGTATCTCCATATTATTATCTTCCTTCTTGATTAGTCTCATCATTGGTTGGTGGCTATACTTTCTCTTCAACTGTTGTTTTCGGCCTTCCGTGTGAACAAACAGATTTTGGGGCAAGTTGTCAGCCATGACTGAAAATTGTTTGTCGCTTCTTAGACTGCTTTTGTGTATGAGACAGCTGTGACTGACAGCCATTAACATCACTCTTTGGTGGACTAATCATTTGTATTCAATATAATTAGTAATCGTGAAATGTATATACATTTAAACAATATATGTATATGATCTTTTAAACCACGAATGGTAACAAAAGATAGCTGGTTGTGGTCTTGTTATATTTTGTGGTATTGCAAAAAGGTAACTTTGAGAAAGTTGCAAACAGCCCCTTTTAATTTTCATCACCGATGTCATGTTGCTTATGAAAAAAAGTGGTTGTTAAGACTGTACTTGTTGATACCATGAATTACCATGAATTGATTAACGTGGACCCCGACTTAAACAAGTTGAAAAATGTATTCGGGTGTTACCATTTAGTGATCAATTGTACGGAATATGCACTGTACTGTGCAATCTACTAATAAAAGTTTCAATCAATCAATCAATCAATCAATATTTGTATTTTTAGTCTAATTCTGTTTGATTTGTTCCCAGGTGCCTACACCACAAATTAAATAATGTGTAGTTCCGAAAGCAAACTATTGCCAGGTATAAATATCAAAGATGCTTTTATAAAGAGTTGATGCAGTTCTTCGCAAGACATGACAGGCCAACAACAAAAAAAGGTAATTCATTTAGAAAGTGTTATGACTCCAAAAGTAGCCTTCTTTTTTGTACACTTTTAGAAACAGTAGTACCAGCAGTCTTTATTCACTAAACCTAAACTCAAAAGGATTACTTGTAGTAATAATAATGATAATATTATTAATAATCATAATTATAATGATTCATATTATAATAATTATTAATATTGTATTATATTATATCATACACTGATTATTTAATAATAATGGTAATAATAATACTTACAGTAGGATGATGATTATTATTATTGATATAATAATTATGCATACATGTATATATATTTATTATTATTATTATTATCATTACGACTTATTACGACTTATTATTATTATTATGTCTTTAAAAAAATATTTAAAGTTGCAGAGAAGCATAAAAATTACCAAGATACAAAAAATAAATATAATTTGATCATACTTTGTAAAAGCCACTCTAAACATAGAACACTGCTACTGCTACTCATAGCATTAATAATAAAACAAAAATATCATAACAATAAGAATTCTAATTAAAAGTGTGTTTCATTTTGTTTGAAAACATCTTACGTAACAAAAGAAAAATGCAAATATTAAAATCGAGCTAATTCGTTGAGCTTTTTTACTCATCTCTGCAAGTTTTGTTTTTTGTTTTGTTTTCTGGATTGTCTATGCTGTGTTATTTATTCAGGTTGTATTAATCATGACTTAATATATAATCCTAAATCAAGCATGCATGTTTATATAAATATATACTTTGCTTTAAAAAAACAACAACATATTGGCCTATCTGTAGTTAAATTAAATGTTCTTGATGCAGATGTATATATAAACCATTAACTATACTTAAACCCTTTTCCCAGAGATATATAATTTTTTGTAGATGTTTAAAAAAAAAAAGGACGTTATTATTTTTATACACATTTAATTTAATGTATTTTCAGAATATTGTTTGAGGCCTTGAGCAGAAAGAGCAGACATTGGCCAGAGTGTGGCAGTCTTCCACAGGACTTCAGTCAGTCCCTCCCTCTTACACAATGACGTTTCACACAATAAAGCAGTCATTTCCACGCAGTCTTCGCTGCAGGAACATCGACTGCTGTTGTCTCTCCTCATCATTTTGTTGGGATTAACACAGATTTTTGTTTTTTTACTATAAATTGGGTGAAATATGGATTTTAAGACAATGACGCGTCAAGTTCTGTTGCTCATCTTGATCACCTCTTTCTTGTCCGTGCTCGGCCAAGTCAGCTACTCGATCCCGGAGGAACTGGAGAAAGGATCTTTGGTGTCTAACGTGGCTCAGGATTTAGGTTTGGACCTGAAAAGACTGAAATCAGGGCGAGCTCGGATCCATTCAGGAGACAGCAGGGAATATATCGAGCTGGAGAAAGAAAGGGGGCTCCTCCTTGTGAAGGAGAGGATAGACAGAGAGACGCTGTGTGGTGAGACGACGCTCTGTGCTTTGCATTTGCAGATGATTTTGGAAAATCCCATGGAATTGTTTCGTATTACTATTGAAATCACGGACATTAATGACAATCCCCCCACTTTTGCGTCCAGCAGCAAACGCTTTGAAATCAGCGAGTCCGCCATTATCGGCTCTAAATTTGTGCTGGAAAAAGCAATCGACGCTGATATCGGTGCAAATGGTCTGCAAAGCTACTCACTGAGTCCAACTGATAATTTCATCCTTAAAATAGCAAATCAAGCAGATGGACGTAAGAAGGTGGAGATGATACTGCAGAAGCATCTAGATAGAGAGCAGCAGGAGCAGATTTCATTGTTATTAACAGCCTTTGATGGAGGACAACCACGCAGGTCAGGAACAATGCAGATTAATGTGCATGTGTTAGATATAAATGATAACGCTCCAGTGTTCACTAAATCTTCATATAAGGCAACTATTAGTGAAAATGCACCTAAAGGAACCAGTGTGATAACTGTTAGTGCATCTGACAAAGACAGTGGCTCCAATGGGAAAATATCTTATTTAATATCCCAAAACACGCTCAGACTATCTGAAGTTTTTCAGATAAATAGTGATACTGGAGAGGTTATTTTAACAGGTGATATTGATTATGAGCGAGCAAAAGTGTTAGAAATAGATATTGAAGCTGTAGACAATGGAGGACTGTCTGATTCCAGTAAGATCATGATTGATATCATTGATGTTAATGACAACAGTCCTCAAATAAAAATACTTTCTAAATCAGATTCCATTTCTGAGGACTCTGCGGAGAATACTGTTGTTACTATGTTAAGTGTTAATGACCCAGACTCTGGCAGCAATGGAGAAGTTAAGTGTAAAATTAATGAAGATATTCCATTTAAAATAGAAAACAACATGAATGGATTTTATAGTTTAATGACAGAAGTAGCTTTGGATAGAGAATTAGCATCTCAGTATAACATCACAGTGATGTGCTCTGATGAGGGAGTGCCCTCCCTCTCCAGCAGCGTCACTCTCACCTTACACATCTCAGATGTGAACGACAACGCACCTGTCTTTGAGAGGAGCTCATATGAGGCCTCCATTGTAGAAAACAACACTCCAGGTCTTTCTATATTCACAGTGAAAGCCAGAGACGCTGACTGGAACCAGAACGCTCGCCTCTCTTACATGCTGGAGGACTCCTCTGTTAACGGAGTGCCAGTCTCCTCATATGTGTCTGTTAGTGCTGATAGTGGAGTCATCCATGCAGTGCGCTCTTTGGACTACGAGCACCTGAAAGAGTTTCATTTCCGCGTCAGAGCTCAGGATGGAGGTTCTCCTCCTCTCAGCAGCAACGTGAGCGTCCGCGTCCTGATCCAGGACCAGAACGACAACGCCCCCCAGGTCCTGTACCCGGTCCAGACGGGCGGCTCGGTGCTGGCTGAAATGGTGCCTCGTTCAGCAGATGTGGGCTACCTGGTGACTAAAGTGGTGGCTGTTGATGTGGACTCTGGACAGAACGCCTGGCTCTCCTATAAAGTGCACAAAGCCACAGACAGGGCGCTGTTTGAAGTGGGCCTACACAATGGAGAAATAAGAACTGTCCGCCAAGTCACTGATAAAGATGCTGTCAAACAAAGACTGAGTGTTCTAGTGGAGGACAACGGGCAGCCCTCTCGTTCAGCTACAGTCATTGTTAACGTGGCGGTGGCGGACAGCTTCCCTGAAGTGCTGTCAGAGTTCACTGACTTTAGCATGCACGACAAGGAGTACAATGACAAGCTGACTTTTTACTTAGTCTTGGCTTTGGCTGTAGTCTCCTTCCTCTTCATCACCTGCTTGCTGCTCATCATATCAGTCAAAGTGTACAGGTGGAGACAGTCTCGCGTCCTGTACCACTCCAACCTCCCTGTCATTCCATATTATCCACCACGTTACTCAGACACTTTGGGGACAGGGACTCTCCAACACGTGTACAATTACGAGGTGTGCAGGACCACAGACTCCAGGAAAAGTGACTTTAAGTTGGACGGAGCTGGTAGTCACAATGTGCTAGTAATGGACCCCAGTTCTACAGGAACCATGCAGAAGATACACAGTGAAAGGAACATCTTGGATGAACCCGACTCTCCTTTCGAGGTTGGTCACTTCTGTTTTGCATTAACTAAACAATAGATTTTTCTATTTGAATGTTATACATGTAATGCATGGCTGTGGATGACCAGAACATATCAAAGAGGGCATTTTCCAATTGTTTTTCACAGTAACCCTTCATGTCAATCCCATAGATTTGTTGGTGCTTCATGAGTTTGTTCACATTAGTTGTTTTTGTCATTGCGTCATGGTTATGGTCACTGTTTGCAATCTTTACGCAGCTGCCTAAAGGGCACTAGCTTTCAAAAGTGGTGTAAACATTATATCCTGCCCTCTCGGTCTGAGCCTGCAAACTGTACCCCACGTAAACACACACACACGCAGGAAAAAGTAAAGAGAATAAGCATCAGTAAAAGTACAACATTGGTGTAACCAGAAGTCAAACATATGAAACATACACTGTCAGCTAAAACTATTTGTTACTAGCCAGGGTTAGCTATACTATGCAACGCTATAGCTATTCCAAGGCATTTTTACCAACTAGGTAGTTAAATAAAAAATAAATATACATTTAAAGCAAACATAAAAACATGGATGTAATGTGTGATTGCACTAGTGTGTAGGCTCTAAGCAGGCAAGGCAACAAGTGTTTCCACCACTTTATAACATACGCCACTGGCACACAACGAAATGGAGAGCATGCATATGGTTTCACCGTTAACAAGTTGCAGATGAGGGTAAAAGTAGTTGGCTAATTTGCAAAAATGAAGCTATTAACGTTAGTTATAATTGAATGTGTTTGACAACATCGACAAAGAAGATTCATTTGTTTGAGAAATCAATAACAGGATTGTTTAGACCAGATCCAATACATGTGTTTGCTACAAAAGCAGTGTTTGGAAATGTGTATGTTTTATACACAGGAATGTAGCAATCGTAGCATGATATTGAAATCATGTTGTATACGAATGTCTCACCACTACTCAAAAGTATCTCCATATTATTATCTTCCTTCTTGATTTATCTCATCATTGGTTGGTGGCTATACTTTCTCTTCAACTGTTGTTTTCGGCCTTCCGTGTAAACAAACAGATTTTGGGGCAAGTTGTCAGCCATGACTGAAAATTGTTTGTCGCCTCTTAGACTGCTTTTGTGTATGAGACAGCTGTGACTGACAGCCATTAACATCACTCTTTGGTGGACTAATCATTTGTATTCAATATAATTAGTAATCGTGAAATGTATATACATTTAAACAATATATTTTCGATCTTTTAAACCACGAATGGTAACAAAAGATAGCTGGTTGTGGTCTTGTTATATTTTGTCATATTGCAAAAAGGTAACTTTGACAAAGTTGCAAACAGCCCCTTTTAATTTTCATTACCGATGTCATGTTGCTTATAAAAAAAAGTGATTGTTAAGACTGTACTTGTTGATACCATATATTACCATGAATTGATTAACGTGGACCCCGACTTAAACAAGTTGAAAAACTTATTCGGGTGTTACTATTTAGTGGTCAATTGTACGGAATATGTACTGTACTGTGCAATCTACTAATAAAAGTTTTAATCAATCAATCAATCAATATTTGTATTTTTAGTCTAATTCTGTTTGGTTTGTTCCCAGGTGCCTACACCAGAAATTAAATAATGTGTAGTTCCGAAAGCAAACTATTGTCAGGTATAAATATCAAAGATGCTTTCATAGAGAGTTGATGCAGTTCTTAGCAAGACATGACAGGCCAACAACAAAAAAAGGTAATTCATTTAGAAAGTGTTCTGACTCCAAAAGTAGCCTTCTTTTTTGTACCTGTAATGTAATCTTTTAGAAACAGTTGTACCAGCAGTCTTTATTCACTAAACCTAAACTCAAAAGGATTACTTGTAGTAATAATAATGATAATATTATTAATAATCATAATTATAATGATTCATATTATAATAATTATTAATATTGTATTATATTATATCATACACTGATTATTTAATAATAATAGTAATAATAATACTTACAGTAGGATGATGATTATCATTATTGATATAATAATTATGCATACATGTATATATATTTATTATTATTATTATTATCATTACGACTTATTACGACTTATTATTATTATTATGTCTTAAAAAATATAGTTAAAGTTGCAGAGGAGCAGAAAAATTACCAAGATACAAAGAATAAATATAATTTGATCATACTTTGTAAAAGCCACTCTAAACATAGAACACTGCTACTGCTACTCATAGCATTAATAATAAAACAAAAATATCATAACAATAAGAATTATAATTAAAATTTGTTTCATTGTGTTTGAAAACATTTTACGTTACAAAAGAAAAATGCAAATAGTAAAATCGAGCTAATTCGTTGAGCTTTTTTACTCATCTCTGCATGTTCTGTTTTTTGTTTTGTTTTCTGGATTGTCTATGCAGTGTTATTTATCCAGGTTGTATTAATCATGACTTTATATATAATCCTAAATCAAGCATGCATGTTTATATAAATATATACTTTGCTTTAAAAAACAACAACATATAGGCCTATCTGTAGTTAAATTAAATGTTCTCGATGCAGATGTATATATAAACCATTAACTATACTTAAACCCTTTTCCCAGAGATATATTATTTTTTGTAGATGTTTAAAAAAAAAGGACGTTATTATTTTTATACACATTTAATTTAATGTATTTTCAGAATATTGTTTGAGGCCTTGAGCAGAAAGAGCAGACATTGGCCAGAGTGTGGCAGTCTTCCACAGGACTTCAGTCAGTCCCTCCCTCTTACACAATGACGTTTCACACAATAAAGCAGTCATTTCCACGCAGTCTTCGCTGCAGGAACATCGACTGCTGTTGTCTCTCCTCATCATTTTGTTGGGATTAACACAGATTTTTGTTTTTTTACTATAAATTGTGTGAAATATGGATTTTAAGACGATGAAGCGTCAAGTTCTGTTGCTCATCTTGATCACCTCTTTCTTGTCCGTGCTCGGCCAAGTCAGCTACTCGATCCCGGAGGAACTGGAGAAAGGATCTTTGGTGTCTAACGTGGCTCAGGATTTAGGTTTGGACCTGAAAAGACTGAAATCAGGGCGAGCTCGGGTCCATTCAGGAGACAGCACGGAATATATCGAGCTGGAGAAAGAAAGGGGGCTCCTCCTTGTGAAGGAGAGGATAGACAGAGAGACGCTGCGTGGTGACACGACGCTCTGTGCTTTGCATTTGCAGATGATTTTGGAAAATCCCATGGAATTGTTTCGTATTACTATTGAAATCACGGACATTAATGACAATTCTCCCACTTTTGCGTCCAGCAGCAAACGCTTTGAAATCAGCGAGTCCGCCATTATCGGCTCTAAATTTGTGCTGGAAAAAGCAATCGACGCTGATATCGGTGCAAATGGTCTGCAAAGCTACTCACTGAGTCCAACTGATAATTTCATCCTTAAAATAGCAAATCAAGCAGATGGACGTAAGAAGGTGGAGATGATACTGCAGAAGCATCTAGATAGAGAGCAGCAGGAGCAGATTTCATTGTTATTAACAGCCTTTGATGGAGGACAACCACGCAGGTCAGGAACAATGCAGATTAATGTGCATGTGTTAGATGTAAATGATAACGCTCCAGTGTTCACTAAATCTTCATATAAGGCAACTATTAGTGAAAATGCACCTAAAGGAACCAGTGTGATAACTGTTAGTGCATCTGACAAAGACAGTGGCTCTAATGGGAAAATATCTTATTTAATATCCCAAAACACGCTCAGACTATCTGAAGTGTTTCAGATAAATAGTGATACTGGAGAGGTTATTTTAACAGGTGATATTGATTATGAGCGAGCAAAGGTGTTAGAAATAGATATTGAAGCTGTAGACAATGGAGGACTGTCTGATTCCAGTAAGATCATGATTGATATCATTGATGTTAATGACAACAGTCCTCAAATGAAAATACTTTCTAAATCAGATTCCATTTCTGAGGACTCTGCGGAGAATACTGTTGTTACTATGTTAAGTGTTAATGACCCAGACTCTGGCAGCAATGGAGAAGTTAAGTGTAAAATTAATGAAGATATTCCATTTAAAATAGAAAACAATATGAATGGATTTTATAGTTTAATGACAGATGTAGCCTTGGATAGAGAATTAGCATCTCAGTATAACATCACAGTGATGTGCTCTGATGAGGGAGTGCCCTCCCTCTCCAGCAGCGTCACTCTCACCTTACACATCTCAGATGTGAACGACAACGCACCTGTCTTTGAGAGGAGCTCATATGAGGCCTCCATTGGAGAAAACAACACTCCAGGTCTTTCTATATTCACAGTGAAAGCCAGAGACGCTGACTGGAACCAGAACGCTCGCCTCTCTTACATGCTGGAGGACTCCTCTGTTAACGGAGTGCCAGTCTCCTCATATGTGTCTGTTAGTGCTGATAGTGGAGTCATCCATGCAGTGCGCTCTTTTGACTACGAGCACCTGAAAGAGTTTCATTTCCGCGTCAGAGCTCAGGATGGAGGTTCTCCTCCTCTCAGCAGCAACGTGAGCGTCCGCGTCCTGATCCAGGACCAGAACGACAACGCCCCCCAGGTCCTGTACCCGGTCCAGACGGGCGGCTCGGTGCTGGCTGAAATGGTGCCTCGTTCAGCAGATGTGGGCTACCTGGTGACTAAAGTGGTGGCTGTTGATGTGGACTCTGGACAGAACGCCTGGCTCTCCTATAAAGTGCACAAAGCCACAGACAGGGCGCTGTTTGAAGTGGGCCTACACAATGGAGAAATAAGAACTGTCCGCCAAGTCACTGATAAAGATGCTGTCAAACAAAGACTGAGTGTTCTAGTGGAGGACAACGGGCAGCCCTCTCGTTCAGCTACAGTCATTGTTAACGTGGCGGTGGCGGACAGCTTCCCTGAAGTGCTGTCAGAGTTCACTGACTTTAGCATGCACGACAAGGAGTACAATGACAAGCTGACTTTTTACTTAGTCTTGGCTTTGGCTGTAGTCTCCTTCCTCTTCATCACCTGCTTGCTGCTCATCATATCAGTCAAAGTGTACAGGTGGAGACAGTCTCGCGTCCTCTACCACTCCAACCTCCCTGTCATTCCATATTATCCACCACGTTACTCAGACACTTTGGGGACAGGGACTCTCCAACACGTGTACAATTACGAGGTGTGCAGGACCACCGACTCCAGGAAAAGTGACTTTAAGTTGGACAGAGCTGCTAGTCACAACGTGCTAGTAATGGACCCCAGTTCTACAGGAACCATGCAGAAGATACACAGTGAAAGGAACATCCTGGATGAACCCGACTCTCCTTTAGAGGTTGGTTACTTGTGCTTTATTTGAATTTAGTGAATATGTACTATGTTTGCCTTTCTTTGAGTGGTTGTAACCCACCATAGTGTATTGCACCAGGCATCCTCGGAGTGTTTTTGACAGTTTATTGTCACTGTCTGATGTCAGTTAAATATTTCAATCTGGAAGTTAGTGTCAGGA
This sequence comes from Entelurus aequoreus, assembly GCF_033978785.1. Classification (NCBI taxonomy): domain Eukaryota; kingdom Metazoa; phylum Chordata; class Actinopteri; order Syngnathiformes; family Syngnathidae; genus Entelurus; species Entelurus aequoreus. Next base: position 4,204,325 of record NC_084734.1, read on the forward strand.
ATCCACGCATGTTTACATTACTTGTTTGTGGTGAGCATTTTAAATGTAAAACAAACTGGCATGAGTCGAGCATTCTAAACTCTACAAAATTATACTCTAGTTTTTTTTTATTTCCAGATGAACCATAAACTGATTGGACTTTGCTAAATATCATATTAAATGCCATATTATGGGCCTGATCTACTAAAGATGGGAATGTACTAAAACACATGCAAACTTGATAAGACACGCAAAGCTGATCTACTAAACTGTCTCTCTCAAGTGAGTAGAATAAGGAGTGCATTCATATTAGTGTCTGTCTCATGAACATGCAGAATATATGCTTGATTGATTGATTGAAACTTTTATTAGTAGGTTGCACAGTGAAGTACATATTCCGTACAATTGACCACTAAATGGTAACACCCCAATAAGTTTTTCAACTTGTTTAAGTCGGGGTCCACTTAAATTGATTCATGATACAGATATATACTATCAAATATATACTAACATCATAAAACAGTTATCACACAAGATAATCATCAGAGTATATACATGGAATTATTTACTTTATTTACATTATTTACAATCCGGGGTGTGGGATATGGAGGGCAGGGGGCGGGGGTTAAGTTTGGTTGGTATCAACACTTCTGTCATCAACAATCAGCATCAACAATTGCATCATCAGAGAAATGGACATTGAAACAGTGTAGGTCTGACTTGGTAGGATATGTACAGCAAGTAGTGGACATAGTGAGAGAGAGATCAGAAAGCACAAGAAAAAGTATCTATATTTGATTATCTACATTTGATTATTTACAATCCGGGGAGGGTGTTAGTTTAGGGTTGTAGCTGCCTGGAGGTGTACTTTTATTGCGGTTTTGAAGGAGGATAGAGATGCCCTTTCTTTTACACCTGTTGGGAGCGCATTCCACATTGATGTGGCATAGAAAAAGAATGAGTTAAGACCTTTGTTAGATCGGAATCTGGGTTTAACGTGGTTAGTGGAGCTCCCCCTGGTGTTGTGGTTATGGCGGTCATTTACGTTAAGGAAGTAGTTTGACATGTACTTCGGTATCAGGGAGGTGTAGCGGATTTTATAGACTAGGCTCAGTGCAAGTTGCTGATCATTAGAACGGCCAAAATTCTCAGAGAAGAAAATATTATTATAAATATTCAGCAGGCGCAGTGTGAATTATCAAGGCTGATCATTTTTCTGTGAGCGCTATTTTGCGTCTTTATTTATCACGTCTGAAAAATATGTTCAAACCGACAATGTAACACACATTACTGTGAGAAAGAAGGTGCTCGGCTGCAGAGACAAGACGATAGACCAATAATATTTCGTCCAACGTGTGTATGTGTCAACATATTTGGACTGTCGGGAATAAAAAAATATTAGACATTTTTATTCAGCAATATCATCGCATATTGTTATAGCTGCTGGATGACTAAAGGGCTGTTCAAAACTATTTTAATTGATACGTTTTGATGTCTGCTGGTGTTTGTTTTCAATGCCATTAGTTTTTTTTTGTATCAGAAATATATAATTATATGCCTCCTGTATTAAAACTGTTTTGCAATATGCATTTTCTTGCATTTGGATCATTCCAGACGCATGAATGCGCTAGGGTGCGCTGATGGTCCCGCCTCCCTGCAGAGGCAACGTCACTGTTCTAAAAATAGTTTCTGTTGTCTGTAGATTGTGATTCTGTACTGCAGAAAAGGTGTTGCAGATTATAGATGTTAGCTGCTAGATCCACGACATCGCACACAGGTTGGAGAGCAAAATAACACGGAAGGGGAGTGCACATGATACCAGTAGCACACGCAAAACCTTAGTTTGAATAAGGCGGTCTGCACTACTTTTTAATGTCACACACAGTCTTAGTAGATCACACGCAACACACCCCATGTTTATATTTTGCACACGCTGATTAGCGTGTGGTGTTTGGATCTTAGTAGTCTTTTGCAACCATAAGAGGGTCAATTTAGTGTCATTAACAGTGGCAGTACAGCTGTAGAAAGGGTCAGTTCAGCACCATGGACAGTGGCAGTGCAGCTGCAGCGAGGGTCAGTTCAGCACCATGGACAGTGGCAGTGCAGCTGCAGAGAGCAGCGTATGTCCTACTTTTGAATCCTCCATCCTCATTGAAGTTGAAACCCTTTGCTGGCTGCAGATAATTGATTCGTCACATAATATATGTTTTTATTATATCTACACATGCTTCTATTTGAATTTTAATTAATATTCATACTATTTAACGTTAGTACTACTTTATTACCCACCATAACTGGATGCTGCTTAGTTTTTATTGTTTTTTGTGGGGGTTTGTTTGGCTTCTTGGTGTAGTTTCTATTTTTCATCTCACAGGGGCGCTGTTGGCATATAAACTGAGATTCAAATGCATGGGGGATGCTTTTTTTCTGTTCTTTGTCCTGCCCTGTGTTGGCCATTGCAGACATTTAACAGTCATAGCTGGTGCGGCAAACAGTGAGGACTGACTGTATTTTATGGAAATTGTTTTGCAGTGTTGCTTTTTTTCCTTCAACACATATGTTCGTTGATTGCATTTGGATTATTGGATTATAATTTCTGGAGGGGGAAAAAAAAGGACACCCGGACTAAACAATGAGACGGCAAGTACTGTTGTTTCTCTCGGCTTTGTGCCTTTCATATGTGCTGGGCCAGGTCAGCTATTCCATCCCTGAAGAAATGTCCAAAGGCTCCGTGGTTGGTAACGTAGTGCATGATTTAGGTCTAGATCTTAAGAGGATGAGATCTGGCAAGGCTCGTGTGTATACCGGCCGCAGTGTGGAGTACATTGGCCTGAATAGAGAAAGAGGAGTCCTCCTTGTACAAGAGAGGATAGACAGGGAGGCTTTGTGTGGAGAGAACACGCCGTGTGCTTTGCATTTCCAGCTCATTTTGGAGAATCCAATGGAGCTGTTCCGTGTTACAGTGGAGATCACTGACATAAACGACAACACGCCCAGTTTTACCAACGCTGAAAAGCGTGTTGAAATCAGTGAGTCTGTCGTCATAGGATCCAAATTCATACTAGAGAAAGCCATCGATTTGGACATCGGCATGAACGGCTTACAGCAATACACACTCACCCCCACTGACAACTTTGCCTTGAAATTAGAGAATGAGGCAGATGGAAGTAAGAAGGTAGAAATGGTGCTGCAGAAGCCTCTCGATCGAGAAAAGCAGAATGATATAAGACTTTTGCTGACTGCTAGTGATGGAGGCGAGCCGCGCCTGTCAGGCACCGTGCAGATATTTGTTCATGTACTCGACGCCAATGACAACGCACCCACATTCGAAAAACGTATTTATAAATGCAAAATACTTGAAAATGCTGCCAAGGGAACAAGTGTAACAACTGTGAGTGCTTCTGATAAAGACATTGGCGCAAATGGAGACGTATCATATCTAATATCTCCAAGCAAACGATTTTTAGCGGATATTTTTAATATTAACTCCCAAACAGGCGTGATCACCCTCGTAGGTGACATAGACCATGAAAAGGTGACGTCCTATCAAATCGACGTGGAAGTGGTGGACACGGGAGGTCTGTCTGACTCATCGAAGGTGGTGGTTGACGTGGTCGATGTGAACGACAACAGCCCTCACATTAATACTGTTTCTAAATCAGACTCAGTATTAGAAGACTCGCCTCCTAACACTGTTATTGCAATGTTAAGTGTGAACGATCCAGATTCTGAAAATAATGGGAAGGTAGAGTGTGTCATTGATGATAACACTCCCTTTAAAATACAATCTTCATTGAATGGATTTTATACTTTGGTTACAGAGGTAGATTTAGACCGAGAGAGGTCGAGTGAGTATAACATCACAGTGATGTGCTCTGATGAGGGAGTGCCCTCCCTCTCCAGCAGCGTCACTCTCACCTTACACATCTCAGATGTGAACGACAACGCACCTGTCTTTGAGAGGAGCTCATATGAGGCCTCCATTGGAGAAAACAACACTCCAGGTCTTTCTATATTCACAGTGAAAGCCAGAGACGCTGACTGGAACCAGAACGCTCGCCTCTCTTACATGCTGGAGGACTCCTCTGTTAACGGAGTGCCAGTCTCCTCATATGTGTCTGTTAGTGCTGATAGTGGAGTCATCCATGCAGTGCGCTCTTTTGACTACGAGCACCTGAAAGAGTTTCATTTCCGCGTCAGAGCTCAGGATGGAGGTTCTCCTCCTCTCAGCAGCAACGTGAGCGTCCGCGTCCTGATCCAGGACCAGAACGACAACGCCCCCCAGGTCCTGTACCCGGTCCAGACGGGCGGCTCGGTGCTGGCTGAAATGGTGCCTCGTTCAGCAGATGTGGGCTACCTGGTGACTAAAGTGGTGGCTGTTGATGTGGACTCTGGACAGAACGCCTGGCTCTCCTATAAAGTGCACAAAGCCACAGACAGGGCGCTGTTTGAAGTGGGCCTACACAATGGAGAAATAAGAACTGTCCGCCAAGTCACTGATAAAGATGCTGTCAAACAAAGACTGAGTGTTCTAGTGGAGGACAACGGGCAGCCCTCTCGTTCAGCTACAGTCATTGTTAACGTGGCGGTGGCGGACAGCTTCCCTGAAGTGTTGTCAGAGTTCACTGACTTTAGCATGCACGACAAGGAGTACAATGACAAGCTGACTTTTTACTTAGTCTTGGCTTTGGCTGTAGTCTCCTTCCTCTTCATCACCTGCTTGCTGCTCATCATATCAGTCAAAGTGTACAGGTGGAGACAGTCTCGCGTCCTGTACCACTCCAACCTCCCTGTCATTCCATATTATCCACCACGTTACTCAGACACTTTGGGGACAGGGACTCTCCAACACGTGTACAATTACGAGGTGTGCAGGACCACCGACTCCAGGAAAAGTGACTTTAAGTTGGACGGAGCTGCTAGTCACAACGTGCTGGTGATGGACCCCAGTTCTACAGGAACCATGCAGAAGATACACAGTGAAAGGAACATCCTGGATGAACCTGACTCTCCTCTAGAGGTTGGTCACTAAAAATATTTGTCTTTTGTCAAACTTTCACTCTTTTTGTGTGCGTGTGTGTGTGCTTGTGGATGTGCTTTGTTTTGGCTTCTGTGCCCTAATTAGGCCTCACTCAAAGTTGTGTAGCTAAGTATTCTTGTGTCCCATACAATCTGCTTTAACAGACTCTGGCTTACTAAATTTAAACTTACTTTGTTTGGGTTCATAGAAAAGTCTGAAATACTATTGAATAAATAACATTAGTAATAACATAATAATATTATCTTTACTACTTATATATATATATATATATATATATATATATATATATATATATATATATATATATATATATATATATATATATATATATATATATATAATAACATTATTAATAAGTAAACAATTTATAACAAAATGTATTGTTACCAAAATACAAAATGTTTAGTAAAAAATATTTGTATCATAATGTATAAAATGCCAGTATAAATACTATTAAAATACTGCCATTAAATAATAACAATGACATAACACTATAATTTTTCGTTTTGTAAAAAATTGTTTTTATTTCGTTTTATTAAATTTAACTTTCCTACATAAAAACAATTATTGACATCTATTTGTTTTTTTTACTATTACAAATCATTTTAATAGGCCCATTTGACCCAGGGTGTTTTTTGTCTTTCTTGTTTGTCAGTGTTGTTCTATAGATTATATTTTTGTGACTTTAAATAAATAAAAAAGTGCATGTATTTTATATATACATACTATCTAATATGCTTTAAAAAATAATAATACAAATGGAAGACACATAAACTCAATCTTCTCGGAGCAAATTTATAAATCTAAATCCATATTGCAAATGTATTATTTTTATAAAGCATGATGTAATAATTATTCAATTAATGTATTATATTTTCGGCATATATTTTAAGGCCGGGCTGTTATGTGCGAGCAGAAAGAGCAGACATTGGCCAGAGTGTGGCAGTCTTCCACAGGACTTCAGTCAGTCCCTCCCTCTTACACAATGACGTTTCACACCATAAAGCAGTCATTTCCACGCAGTCTTCGCTGCAGGAACATCGACTGCTGTTGTCTCTCCTCATCATTTTGTTGGGATTAACACAGATTTATTTTTTTTACCATAAATTGGGTGAAATGTGGATTTTAAGACAATGACGCGTCAAGTTCTGTTGCTCATCTTGATCACCTCTTTCTTGTCCGTGCTCGGCCAAGTCAGCTACTCGATCCCGGAGGAACTGGAGAAAGGATCTTTGGTGTCTAACGTGGCTCAGGATTTAGGTTTGGACCTGAAAAGACTGAAATCAGGGCGAGCTCGGATCCATTCAGGAGACAGCACGGAATATATCGAGCTGGAGAAAGAAAGGGGGCTCCTCCTTGTGAAGGAGAGGATAGACAGAGAGACGCTGTGTGGTGACACGACGCTCTGTGCTTTGCATTTGCAGATGATTTTGGAAAATCCCATGGAATTATTTCGTATTACTATTGAAATCACGGACATTAATGACAATTCTCCCAGCTTCGAATCCAGCAGCAAACGCTTTGAAATCAGCGAGTCCGCCATTATCGGCTCTAAATTTGTGCTAGAGGAAGCAATCGACGCTGATATCGGTGCAAATGGTCTGCAAAGCTACTCACTGAGTCCAACTGATAATTTTCATCTTAAAATAGCAAATCAAGCAGACGGTAGTAAAAAGGTGGAGATGATACTGCAGAAGCATCTAGATAGAGAGCAGCAGGAGCAGATTTCATTGTTATTAACAGCCTTTGATGGAGGACAACCACGCAGGTCAGGAACAATGCAGATTAATGTGCATGTGTTAGATGCAAATGATAACGCTCCAGTGTTCACTAAATCTTCATATAAGGCAACTATTAGTGAAAATGCACCTAAAGGAACCAGTGTGATAACTGTTAGTGCATCTGACAAAGACAGTGGCTCTAATGGGAAAATATCTTATTTAATATCAAAAAACAAGCTAAGGTTATCAGACCTATTTCAGATAAATAGTGCAACTGGAGAGGTTATTTTATTAGGTGACATTGATTATGAGCGAGCTAAATTATTACAAGTAAATATTGAAGCTGTAGACAATGGAGGACTGTCTGATTCCAGTAAGATCATGATTGATATCATTGATGTTAATGACAACAGTCCTCAAATGAAAATACTTTCTAAATCAGATTCTATTTCTGAGGACTCTGCGGAGAATACTGTTGTTACTATGTTAAGTGTTAATGACCCAGACTCTGGCAGCAATGGAGAAGTTAAGTGTAAAATTGACGAAGATATTCCGTTTAAAATAGAAAAAAGCATAAATGGATTTTATAGTTTAATGACAGAAGTAGCTTTGGATAGAGAATTAGCATCTCAGTATAACATCACAGTGATGTGCTCTGATGAGGGAGTGCCCTCCCTCTCCAGCAGCGTCACTCTCACCTTACACATCTCAGATGTGAACGACAACGCACCTGTCTTTGAGAGGAGCTCATATGAGGCCTCCATTGTAGAAAACAACACTCCAGGTCTTTCTATATTCACAGTGAAAGCCAGAGACGCTGACTGGAACCAGAACGCTCGCCTCTCTTACATGCTGGAGGACTCCTCTGTTAACGGAGTGCCAGTCTCCTCATATGTGTCTGTTAGTGCTGATAGTGGAGTCATCCATGCAGTGCGCTCTTTTGACTACGAGCACCTGATAGAGTTTCATTTCCGCGTCAGAGCTCAGGATGGAGGTTCTCCTCCTCTCAGCAGCAACGTGAGCGTTCGCATCCTGATCCAGGACCAGAACGACAACGCCCCCCAGGTCCTGTACCCGGTCCAGACGGGCGGCTCGGTGCTGGCTGAAATGGTGCCTCGTTCAGCAGATGTGGGCTACCTGGTGACTAAAGTGGTGGCTGTTGATGTGGACTCTGGACAGAACGCCTGGCTCTCCTATAAAGTGCACAAAGCCACAGACAGGGCGCTGTTTGAAGTGGGCCTACACAATGGAGAAATAAGAACTGTCCGCCAAGTCACTGATAAAGATGCTGTCAAACAAAGACTGAGTGTTCTAGTGGAGGACAACGGGCAGCCCTCTCGTTCAGCTACAGTCATTGTTAACGTGGCGGTGGCGGACAGCTTCCCTGAAGTGCTGTCAGAGTTCACTGACTTTAGCATGCACGACAAGGAGTACAATGACAAGCTGACTTTTTACTTAGTCTTGGCTTTGGCTGTAGTCTCCTTCCTCTTCATCACCTGCTTGCTGCTCATCATATCAGTCAAAGTGTACAGGTGGAGACAGTCTCGCGTCCTCTACCACTCCAACCTCCCTGTCATTCCATATTATCCACCACGTTACTCAGACACTTTGGGGACAGGGACTCTCCAACACGTGTACAATTACGAGGTGTGCAGGACCACCGACTCCAGGAAAAGTGACTTTAAGTTGGACAGAGCTGCTAGTCACAACGTGCTGGTGATGGACCCCAGTTCTACAGGAACCATGCAGAAGATACACAGTGAAAGGAACATCCTGGATGAACCTGACTCTCCTCTAGAGGTTGGTCACTTGTGTTTAATATGAGCAATGCTGCATTTCCCAGTCATAATTAGAAATGTGTGGTTGTAGATAACCACTACATATCCCACCAGGCATCATCCTGTTTTTGTTGTTGTTGTTGTTCTGTTTTTTATGACAATAGTGGACATGCATGAAGTTGAATTCTGATTATTTACATCCGTCTCATATTTAAACACTATACTATTATAGATACAGCACTAGAAAATGTAAATATAACCATTCGAAAAAGGCCATATTGCTTATATGTACCACTCATACTGTTGTGGCTTCCTATAATTGGTGTTTTTCAAAACTATCCTTGTAGGCTATCTTGTTATAGTGTCATCTTGTATTGATCGGTCATTTTTGGACAGGTCAAAGCTGTATGGAAATCATTAGTAATATAGGCCCTAATAGCATAATTGTTGGTTTAAGTTATCTTTCAGATTTTGACATGAATTATTCATAATATACCTTTATTGTCAGGGTTGTTGCACTTGGACCTTGCTTTTTAGTCTTTATCAAGTCTGAGGATGTGTTTTTGAACTTGGTCTTTGCTGTTATTTACTTTGTGTGTGTGTGTGTGTGTGTGTGTGTGTGTGTGTGTGTGTGTGTGTGTGTGTGTGTGTGTGTGTGTGTGTGTGTGTGTGTGTGTGTGTGTGTGTGTGTGTGTGTGTGTGTGTGTGTGTGTGTGTGTTTGTGTGTGTGTGTGTGTGTGTGTGTGTGTGTGTGTGTGTGTCAGCGCCTTGGAGAGCAAACACCTGACACTTCGAACCTGTTTTTGTCTTCTTGCATTTGTCCCCCTGCCATTTTAAATTCATGGCAAATGTTTTCATTTTTATATTTGTGTGACAGTTGTATCTTTACATGGAACAACTCTCATACTGAGCTTAGGTATCTTATTTGTCATTGATTGATTGATTGAGAATTTTATTAGTAGGTTGCACAGTGAAGTACATATTTCGTACAATTGACCACTAAATGGTAACACCTGAATAAGTTTTTCAACTTGTTTAAGTCGGGGTCCACTTAAATTGATTCATGATACAGATATATACTATCATATATACTATCATCATAATACAGTCATCACACGAGATAATCACATTGAATTATTTACATTATTTACAATCTGGGGTGTGGGGGGGGGGGGTTAGGTTTGGTTGTTATCATCAGTCATCAACAATTGAGAACAGAGAAATGAATATTTGAACAGTGTAGGTCTGACTTGGTATAGGATATGGACAGCAAGTAGTGGACAGACAGACAGACAGACGGACGGACAGACAGACAGACAGACAGACAGACAGACAGACAGACAGACAGACAGACAGACAGACAGACAGACAGACAGACAGACAGACAGACAGACAGACAGACAGACAGACAGACAGACAGACAGACAGACAGACAGACAGACAGACAGACAGACAGACAGACAGACAGACAGACAGACAGACAGACAGACAGACAGACAGACAGACAGAGAGATCAGAAGGCATAAGGAAAAGTATCTGCATTTGATTGTTTACATTTTGTTTACATAACATGTGTTTGATAGCACTGGGCAGGTGTGTGTGTGTGTGTGTGTGTGTGTGTGTGTGTGTGTGTGTGTGTGTGTGTGTGTGTGTGTGTGTGTGTGTGTGTGTGTGTGTGTGTGTGTGTGTGTGTGTGTGTGTGTGTGTGTGTGTGTGTGTGTGTGTGTGTGTGTGTGTGTGTGTGTGAGGACCAGGCTTGTTGTCCACGTGACATATAGTTCAGCACCATGGACAGTGACTTTGTCATCACTGGTCCACAGTTGGAATTTATTTACTTTCTGCTTTCAGCTTTGTTGTTATTGCTTTCAGTTTTGTTGTTTACTGCTTTTGAATCATGTATCTAAATGTCGACATCGTGTGAATAAATATGCAAATTATATTTTAGCAGAGTTTTATTGACAATACTAAATACATAATTGTAAATGAGTTGTATTGTGTTAAGTCTCTTGATGGGGTCCATTTGGATATTTGTCCTTTTCAAATCTTGTTTTGGCTGCACTTGCACAATGTGGACTCTTAGGGGCGCTGTTGCCCTTTTTTTTGCTGTCAGCTTTTTTATTTTTTTGTTGCCTTTGTCACAATCCACTCAGTACGTGGATGGAACACGGAGTCAGTCGAAGAAGGAGCGCATTGTGCACGGATGTATTCTACTTTGGATTTTGCACCCACACTGAAAAGAAGTAGCGCTGCTTTTTTGTATTTTCCTATTTTTACATCCATTGGATTTGGTGACAAAAAGGGAATAAAAGGCCGCGCCTGCAGTGGAATCAGCCAGGACAATGAGACGGCAAGTATTGTTCATCTCCATCTTCTGCATCAGCTGCGTGATAGGGCAGGTCACCTACTCCATACCAGAGGAAATGGCAAAAGGGTCTTTAATCGGCAACATAGCCCGAGATTTGGGCTTGGACGTCAAGAGGCTGAGGGCGGGCAAAGCGCGCATTTACACGGGAGACAGCGCTCAGTACATCGAGCTGAACAGAGAACGAGGGGTCCTCCTTATCAAGGAAAAAATAGACAGGGAGATGTTGTGCAGGCAGACGACGCCCTGCGCGCTGCATTTCCAAATCACGCTTGAAAACCCGCTGGAATTGTTCCCCATCACTGTGGAAATCACGGACATAAACGACAATGCGCCACTGTTCCAGAAAGATGAAAGGACATTTGAAATCAGCGAATCTGCCGTGGTGGGCTCCAAATTCATGCTGGAGAAAGCGTTCGATCCTGATATAGGACTGAATGGTCTTCAGCGGTACACGCTGACGCCGAGTGACAGCTTTACGCTCAAATTGCACAGTCAGTCAGACGGCGGTAAAAAGGTGGAAATGGTGCTGCAGAAGCCGCTTGACAGAGAGAAACAGGAGCACGTAGCTTTGGTGTTGACCGCCGAGGACGGAGGAGAACCGCAGCTGAGTGGAACCATGCAGATACACATCAATGTTCTCGATATAAACGACAATGCGCCAGTATTCAGCAAGGCCGCGTACAAAGCGAGCATCACGGAGAACTCCGCCATTGGAACACTCATCACTAAAGTGAGCGCGTCGGACGCGGACAAGGGCGCGAACGGAGATGTGGTGTATGTGATAGGAAACAGCATGGACACTGCGTCCAGGTTATTTCACATTAACGGCGACGGCGACGTCACACTGAATGGCGCAATAGATTATGAAAAAGAGAAAATATACCACGTGGACATAGAGGCTATTGATCAAGGGGGGTTGTCTGATTCCAGTAAAATAATTATTGATGTGATTGATGTGAACGACAACAGCCCCATTGTCAATATGATTTCATCATCTGGCTCTGTGCCGGAAGATGCCAGCCTTAAAACTGTCATAGCTTTAATGAGTGTCAGCGACCCGGATTCTGATGCTAATGGTCAGGTCCACTGTGCGATAGGTGAAAATATACCTTTTGCTATTAAAACGACGTCTAATAATTTCTACAGTTTAGTGACAGACAGTGAATTAGACCGAGAGAGGTCGAGTGAGTATAACATCACAGTGATGTGCTCTGATGACGGAGTGCCCTCCCTCTCCAGCAGCGTCACTCTCACCTTACACATCTCAGATGTGAACGACAACGCACCTGTCTTTGAGAGGAGCTCATATGAGGCCTCCATTGTAGAAAACAACATTCCAGGTCTTTCTATATTCACAGTGAAAGCCAGAGACGCTGACTGGAACCAGAACGCTCGCCTCTCTTACATGCTGGAGGACTCCTCTGTTAACGGAGTGCCAGTCTCCTCATATGTGTCTGTTAGTGCTGATAGTGGAGTCATCCATGCAGTGCGCTCTTTTGACTACGAGCACCTGAAAGAGTTTCATTTCCGCGTCAGAGCTCAGGATGGAGGTTCTCCTCCCCTCAGCAGCAACGTGAGCGTCCGCGTCCTGATCCAGGACCAGAACGACAACGCCCCCCAGGTCCTGTACCCGGTCCAGACGGGCGGCTCGGTGCTGGCTGAAATGGTGCCTCGTTCAGCAGATGCGGGCTATCTGGTGACTAAAGTGGTGGCTGTTGATGTGGACTCTGGACAGAACGCCTGGCTCTCCTATAAAGTGCACAAAGCCACAGACAGGGCGCTGTTTGAAGTGGGCCTACACAATGGAGAAATAAGAACTGTCCGCCAAGTCACTGATAAAGATGCTGTCAAACAAAGACTGAGTGTTCTAGTGGAGGACAACGGGCAGCCCTCTCGTTCAGCTACAGTCATTGTTAACGTGGCGGTGGCGGACAGCTTCCCTGAAGTGCTGTCAGAGTTCACTGACTTTAGCATGCACGACAAGGAGTACAATGACAAGCTGACTTTTTACTTAGTCTTGGCTTTGGCTGTAGTCTCCTTCCTCTTCATCACCTGCTTGCTGCTCATCATATCAGTCAAAGTGTACAGGTGGAGACAGTCTCGCGTCCTGTACCACTCCAACCTCCCTGTCATTCCATATTATCCACCACGTTACTCAGACACTTTGGGGACAGGGACTCTCCAACACGTGTACAATTACGAGGTGTGCAGGACCACCGACTCCAGGAAAAGTGACTTTAAGTTGGACGGAGCTGCTAGTCACAACGTGCTGGTGATGGACCCCAGTTCTACAGGAACCATGCAGAAGATACACAGTGAAAGGAACATCCTGGATGAACCTGACTCTCCTCTAGAGGTTGGTCACTTGTGTTTTATTTGAGTTCCACACTAAATGTTTTTATTTGCCTGTCGTATGGTTGTGGATAACTAAAAATGTTCTCCACATGAGCTGTGGATCTTTGATCAGTTCTTTCCTTCTTCGGTGTATAAATATAGGCAGAAGGTTGTGTCTTGGTGTAGGTTTAAAGTTGTCCTATACACTTTTTACATATGGTGGTTTAAACAGTGCTCTGTGAGATGTTCAAAGTTTGGGAAACTGCATTGTTAACTTACTTTGTTTTAAAATTCACCCCAATTTTTTCTTTTACAAGTTTTGCAAGCTCCTTGGACGTCATGATGTTTGCTCTTTTTTCTCTCTTAATAATTCTCTGAGGCCATCACATAAAAGCTGCATCTTTTCTGATGTTAGATTAAACACAGCTAGACTCATTTGAATTATTATGTCAATATTTGATCATTCAGCAATCGTCAGACTTCTAAAGGCAATTGCTTGCACTCAAAGCGGGCCGATTCCTTTTACACGCCACACTTTTCAGTTGTGTATTCTATTTGAAAACACAAATGTCCTTCGACTTCACAATTTTGTGCCAGTCTGTGTTGTTCTTTCACATAAAATTGTAATAAATTATATTTACGTTCCTGGTTGTGACATACAAAATGTGGAACACTTCAAAGGATGTGACTATTTTACAAGCCACTGTTTATGCATGTGGGCTACTGTAACTGCCTGATGTCAGCTCTTTGTTTTACTCTTAAGGTGTTGTTGTTGGAGATGCTTGCTTGTCCTGTGTATGAAGTGGCCATTTTTGTGGTCATGATGCAGTGTTCAAGTATGCATCATTTTATTCAAACAACTTGGCACCACATATTTAATTTAGCTATGCAATATGGGAAACACATTTTGGATGAACACACTAGTGGTTAGTTGGATAGATAATAGTTGTACAAATGAGTGTTTTATTTTTATGTTAAAGAAGGACATTTGCACTAAGGCCTTGCAGTTTGCTTTTGTGTCTTGTGGCCTCTCTTCTACCATTTAATTACATCACTATTGACTAAATCCTAAATGTGTATATCCTTTTTTTTCATAATCTTATAGCCTGTGTGACTTCATGCATTTTAATATGAATGCATTCATCAACTATATGTGATAATGCAAATGCTTCAATATATTACATTTCAGCACCACAGACACTCGCACGGATGCCCTAAGTCACAAGTGTTAAACTCATGGCCCGGGGGTCAAATGTGGCCCGTCACATCATTTTATGCGGCCTGCAAAAGCCTGAAGATATTGTGTCAGGAAAACACGTGATCTTTTTCGCTGAATGTATTTGTTCTTTCATTTGTGACGGAAACACTGGATGCAGTTGCATATCTTCTAAACGTGAAAGTTATCTGATCATGTAACAAACTATTCCAAGCACTATTTTGTTATCAAAAAAGCGTGGCTCAGATGGTAGATCGGTCATCCAACATATTTGAGAGTTAGTTTGAATCCAGCTTCCGCCATCCGACCATTGTGTCCTTGGGCAAGACACTTCACCCACCGTTGCTCCCATGAGTGCCGCTCACGCTGGAGTTTAGGGTGTTGCTCTTGTGGCGACCCATCAGTTTTCTTGTTCTGTCTACCTGTTTGGACAGCTTGTACTGAAAAACCAACTGCCCCCCGGAGACAAATACATGTTCTAAAAAGTAAAAATAAAAATAAAAAATTCCTAAATATTTGTGTCAACTTTACTTATAATTAATATGCAAATAATCCATCAATTTGTGAGTAAAAATATACCAAATGCATGCCATAGACAACCTAAAGTTAAAGTTAAAGTTAAAGTACCAATGATTGTCACACACACACTAGGTGTGGTGAAATTAACCTCTGCATTTGACCCATAACCCTTGTTCACCCCCTGGGAGGTGAGGGGAGCAGCGGGGAGCAGCGGGGAGCAGCGGGGAGCAGCGGGCATCAGCGGTGGCCGCGCCCGGGAATAATTTTTTGGTGATTTAACCCCCAATTCCAACCCTTGAGCTGAGTGCCAAGCAGGGAGGTAATGGCTCCCATTTTTATAGTCTTTGGTACCAATCTGGTGCCCTAGGCAAGATTTTAGGTGGCGCCCCCCCACATCGGCAGTGAAGTGTATATACTCACAAGAAACCGAATAGCTTTGTCTTTGACCTTTTTTTTTACTTAAAGAAAGCAAATTAACAATCAGAATAGTTAACAAGATTAAAAAAAATATGGATAAATAAATGAATACAAAAAATAAAAAATGAATATATGAAATACAATATTTTTTACATACATAAACACAAAATAAAATGTGTCAACAAGTTGCATAAAATAAATTAAAAATACAATATAAATAAGGCACTGCACAAAACAAGATATCAAACCAGTATGACTTTAACAACTATATTACAAAAAAAGGGGATCCTACAGAGTTCTCTCTTTGTGCTTTTTAATATTGCATTAACTAGAATGACTTACAAATGACTGTACACCAGGGAGTACTGTAATTACCTAACGTTACATTATTATTGTCCATAACAATTTAGCCCCCTCCACAATATTAACCCGACGTTAAAACAGAACTAGCTATTTATTGATTAGCAATTGCAGAATCATGTAACATTAGCTTAATGCTAAAAAGCCAGGTTACTATCACATTCTGTAACAGACAAATAATTTCATGTAGGCTAACGTTACCTACCTGCTACCTCTGTCTTTTTCTCGTTTCTCCTCTTCTTTTCTCTTTTTTCTTCCCTGGGCACCTGACAGTTTTGGCCGTTTTGACATCTTGTGTTGATTTTTTGATGTGGTAAGAGTCATGATACGGGAAGGGAGGGGGCGCACCGTGCGGGGGGATGGGGGGGCGTAATGTTGTAACAAATAATATTTCTATTAAATAGGCTTTACTTTGCATTTTAATTAACGTGGGATTATTTTTTGTATTTAGAAATAATAGTACCAACTTTTTTTTTTTTTTTTTCTCCAACATTTGTGGCACTGGCGTGGCGCCCCCTGATGGACGGCGCCCTTAGCATTTGCCTATACGGCCTATGCCACGGGCCGGCCCTGCTTTGGTATGACTCGGCCGGGGTTTGAACTCACAACCTACCCATCTCAGGGCGGACACTCTAACCACTAGGCCACTGAGTAGACAATTGTGTAATAATATCATGAGACGATTATACGATTATATTCATCCATAATCACTGTTACAAAAGGCCGTGTGAAGGGCAGCCATAACTGCGATGTGGCCCTCGAAGAAAACAATTTTGACACTTCTGCCCTAAGTGCTATTCATTTATATACCTGTAATGATTACAGCTTCATAAATTAGTGTGAGGTGTGTGCAAATGATGCTTCACTTTTATAAAAATGACACATTGTTATTTAACATGCAACTTCTATTTGAATATGAATCGGCGCACTAAAGTCTGCTTCAAACATTTAGAGCCTAGGTGTCAAAGTCAAGGCCCGAGGGCCAGATCCAGCACGCGAATGAATGGTCTATGGCCCCCGGAATGATATTTGATTAGTATTAGTGCTGTTTTGCACACACCAAAACTCCATCAGTGTTGGTGCTAGGAATTTTCAAAATGGGGTCCTCTGGGACCCCATCAAGTCATAAAAATGGGGTCCCACGGTAATTGTTTGGGGTCCCACTTTTTTGTAAGCATTTTGTAAACAAATGATACATTTATGCATTATCCTGTTGTATATCACATTCTATATTGTGTTTTGGAAAAAGGTTGTCATAAATGTCACTTAATTCATTAAAACAATAATACAAAAGAAAACAAATGTTTACCGCTGCCGGTAGTTTTATTCCATATTTTTATTGTAAGATATTCAGAATGTGTTTGTTCTATTTTTGGCCAAAGTAAGCTGAAGTTGTCTTTATTTTTTAGTTTTAATGCCATTATTTTAAAAGTGTGCACAGATTTTCCTCCATGCGGCCCCTGAGCTAAAATGAGTTTGACACCCCTGATTTAGATGCACTAATTGAATAACTTTTAAAGTTTATTAGTCGACCATAAATAAGTAAGTATAGTGATAACATGTATAACCTTAGCACAGTGGTTCTTAACCTGGGTTCGATCGAACCCTAGGGGTTCGGCGGAGGTAAAGACACATCCGACTTATCGTGTAAATAAAAACTTCTCCCTATCAGCGTATTATGGATACCCCCAAACAATGTTCCCTCTAATTTTCCATCCGATTTGCAGGTTTTTTGATTAATCGATTGAAACTTTTACTAGCAGATTGCAAAGGAAGAGAATACATTATATGAAACAGTACAGTTTACACAGTGAAGTACATATTCCGTACAATTGACCACTAAATGGTAACACCCCAATAAGTTTTTCAACTTGTTTAAGTCGGGGTCCACGTTAATCAATTCATGGTAATGTGTGTAAGGTGTGTCATTTGTCTTTGAACAAGGTGATGTTCATGCACGGTTCATTTTGCGCACCAATAAAAAAAACCTATGACTTTTTCTTGAATTTGAAAAAAATACACTACCGTTCAAAAGTTTGGGGTCACCCAAACAATTTAGTGGAATAGCCTTCATTTCTAACAACAAGAATAGACTGTCGAGTTTCAGATGAAAGTTCTCTTTTTCTGGCCATTTTGAGCGTTTAATTGACCCCACAAATGTGATGCTCCAGAAACTCAATCTTCTCAAAGGAAGGTCACTTTTGTAGCTTCTGTAAGGAGCTAAAGTATTTTCAGATGTGTGAACATGATTGCACAAGGGTTTTCTAATCATCAATTAGCCTTCTGAGCCAATGAGCAAACACATTGTACCATTAGAACACTGGAGTGATAGTTGCTGGAAATGGGCCTCTATACACCTATGTAGATATTGCACCAAAAAGCAGACATTTGCAGCTAGAATAGTCATTTACCACATTAGCAATGTATAGAGTGTATTTCTTTAAAGTTAAGACTAGTTTAAAGTTATCTTCATTGAAAAGTACAGTGATTTTCCTTCAAAAATAAGGACATTTCAATATGACCCCAAACTTTTGAACGGTAGTGTACATATATATTTTTTTTCACTAAAGAAGGGTTTGGTGAATGCGCATATGAAACTGGTGGGGTTCGGTACCTCCAACAAGGTTAAGAACCACCGCCTTAGCATCACTTCTATCTCTTTTGGGACTTTTTCAGTATCCATCCATCCATTTTCTACCGTTTGTCCCTTTTTTTAGTTTAGTTTAGTTTAATTTATTAATGATCCCCATTAGTCTACACCGCAGTGGAGACTATTCTTCCTGGGGTCCAGGCAAATAAAACATCCCACAATCACAAAACAAAAGATTACAATGCAGTACAACATGATCAAATAATAAAATGTTGTAATACAAAAGTAAAAAACAAAGAACCAAACAAAGTAATAACAACTTCGAGTTTACATCATAATGTTCATACCAAAGATAAAAAGAGCAATATAAAAATAGATACATATATTTTTGCAATAATAAAACAAAGAGCCAATGGCCTAAAATATACACATTAGTGCAGTGGTTCTCAAATGGGGGTACACGTACCCCTGGGGGTACTTGAAGGTATGCCAAGGGGTATGTGAGATTTTTTTTAAATGTCTGTCAAAAAGAAGTGTGAAAAGAAATGCAACAATGCAATATTCAGTGTTGACAGCTAGATTTTGTGTGGACATGTTCCATAAATATTGATGTTAAAGATGTATTTTTTTGTGAAGAAATGTTTAGAATGAAGTTCATGAATCCAGATGGATCTCTACTACAATCCCCAAAGAGGGCACTTTAAGTTGATGATTACTTCTATGTGTAGAAATATTTATGTATAATTTAATCACTTGTTTATTTTTCAACAAGTTTTTAGTTATTTTTATATCCTTTTTTCCAAAAAGTTTAAGAAAGACCACAACAAATGAGCAATATTTTGCACTGTTATACAATTTAATATATCAGAAACTGATGACATAGTGCTGTATTTTACTTCTTTATCTCTTTTTTTCAACCAAAAATGCTTTGCTCTGATTAGGGGGTACTTGAATTAAAAACATTTTCACAGGGGGGTACATCACTGAAAAAAGTCTGAGAACCACTGCATTAGTGTACCAAAGAATATATTTTCCGACGGGGTCGCTGGGGGTGCTGGAGGCTATCTCAGCTGCATTCGGGTGGAAGGCGGGGTACACCCCTGGACAAGTCGACTTTTTCAGAATGTGTTCAAATTACTTTTATATTTCATATCATTATAATACCAATGTCCACCATATTTTGTTACTTTTCATGTAAATGTTGTGATGACCGCATGACTTGTATTGACGTGTAATTATAGGTGAATTACATTCATATAGCACTTTTCTCTAGTGACTCAAAGCACTTAACATAGTGAAACCTATCATCCAAGTTACATTTTTAAACCAGGGAGGGTTGACTCACTTCTGTTACCTGATAGTGATGCGTTTGTGGTCCTTTTCAAACATCCTCAGCATGAGTTTTTGCTCTTGCTGTGAAACGACTGTATTTTATCATTGGTCCTGCAGTTTCACATGTTGAACTCTTAGGGACGCTGTAGTCCGTGATGTCGCTGATACAGCAGCCGTGCCTCCATTAAAAGAAGACAGCCTACAGAGGAAAAAAGGCAAACCACAGGAAGAGACGCTTTGGACCGCAGCACATAACCTCACTGGGACTATTTTGTGATATTTTTTGAGGATTAACAGACCCGATCCACTCGTTGTTGGGATATATTGCCTTTTGGATTCGTTTTAGGCAGCACAGAGGTGTGTTTCTGTCCTGAACGTGATGCCAAGGAGAACAATGAGACGGCAAGTAGTGCTTTTCATCTCCTTGCTGTTCATCGGCGCTGCGTCCGCGCAGATCAACTATTCCATTCGTGAGGAGATGCAAGTGGGCTCCTTAGTGGGAAATATAGCCGAGGATTTGGGTATGGGCGTGCAGAGACTGAAGGCACGCAATGCTCGTGTTTATTTCGGTGACAGCAAACAATACATGGCGCTGAATAAAGACAGGGGCGTCCTCCTCATCCAGGAGCGGATAGACCGAGAGGCGCTGTGCGCGCAGTCGACGCCTTGCGCGCTGCGCTTTCAGATTATTCTAGAGAACCCCATCGAGTTTTATAAAATAATTGTGGAGCTCGTCGACATCAACGACCACGCCCCTGCCTTCGAGAAGGGCGACATTAAATTCAAAATAAGCGAATCTGCAGTGATAGGCTCGAAATTTGATTTAGAGCGAGCTGTGGATCTTGACGTTGGAATGAATGACCTCCAATCGTACGTTCTAGAACCGTCTGATAATTTTGCGTTAAAGCTACACGATCAAGCAGACGGATCCAGGAGCGTGGAGATGGTTTTAAAGCAAAGTCTGGACAGAGAGAAAAAGGAGCATTTGCGTCTTGTGCTGACGGCTGTCGATGGAGGAGAGCCGCAGTTGTCTGGCACGATGCAGATTCTTATCACCGTGTTAGATGCTAATGACAACGCACCCGTGTTTACTAAACCTGTTTATAAAGCTACTGTTGCAGAAAACACCCCCAAAGGCACCGTCGTGACAGTAGTCAGCGCCTCAGATGCTGATCACGGAGCTAATAGTAAAATAATATATTCAATCAGAAACACCATGGACGATGTGAGACATTTGTTTAACATAAATGAAAACAGTGGCGAGGTCACGCTGATTGGAAATGTAGACTTCGAGAAATCGCGCAACTATCAAATTAATGTGCGTGCGAGTGACGACGGCGGACTGACGGACAGCTGCAAAGTCATCGTGGACATTGTGGACGCGAATGATAACAGCCCGCTGATCAACATCATGTCTAAGACAAATGTCATATCCGAGGACGTCCGAAGTGAAACCGTCGTAACGATTATTAATGTTCAAGATCAAGATGATGGCGAGAATGGAAAAGTAGAGTGTGCGATAAATCCAAATATCCCCTTTGTGTTAAAGTCAACTGATACTCATTTCTACAGTTTAGTGACGGACAGTGAATTAGACCGAGAGAGGTCGAGTGAGTATAACATCACAGTGATGTGCTCTGATGAGGGAGTGCCCTCCCTCTCCAGCAGCGTCACTCTCACCTTACACATCTCAGATGTGAACGACAACGCACCTGTCTTTGAGAGGAGCTCATATGAGGCCTCCATTGGAGAAAACAACATTCCAGGTCTTTCTATATTCACAGTGAAAGCCAGAGACGCTGACTGGAACCAGAACGCTCGCCTCTCTTACATGCTGGAGGACTCCTCTGTTAACGGAGTGCCAGTCTCCTCATATGTGTCTGTTAGTGCTGATAGTGGAGTCATCCATGCAGTGCGCTCTTTTGACTACGAGCACCTGAAAGAGTTTCATTTCCGCGTCAGAGCTCAGGATGGAGGTTCTCCTCCTCTCAGCAGCAACGTGAGCGTTCGCATCCTGATCCAGGACCAGAACGACAACGCCCCCCAGGTCCTGTACCCGGTCCAGACGGGCGGCTCGGTGCTGGCTGAAATGGTGCCTCGTTCAGCAGATGTGGGCTACCTGGTGACTAAAGTGGTGGCTGTTGATGTGGACTCTGGACAGAACGCCTGGCTCTCCTATAAAGTGCACAAAGCCACAGACAGGGCGCTGTTTGAAGTGGGCCTACACAATGGAGAAATAAGAACTGTCCGCCAAGTCACTGATAAAGATGCTGTCAAACAAAGACTGAGTGTTCTAGTGGAGGACAACGGGCAGCCCTCTCGTTCAGCTACAGTCATTGTTAACGTGGCGGTGGCGGACAGCTTCCCTGAAGTGCTGTCAGAGTTCACTGACTTTAGCATGCACGACAAGGAGTACAATGACAAGCTGACTTTTTACTTAGTCTTGGCTTTGGCTGTAGTCTCCTTCCTCTTCATCACCTGCTTGCTGCTCATCATATCAGTCAAAGTGTACAGGTGGAGACAGTCTCGCGTCCTCTACCACTCCAACCTCCCTGTCATTCCATATTATCCACCACGTTACTCAGACACTTTGGGGACAGGGACTCTCCAACACGTGTACAATTACGAGGTGTGCAGGACCACCGACTCCAGGAAAAGTGACTTGAAATTGGACAGAGCTGCGAGTCACAACGTGCTGGTGATGGACCCCAGTTCTACAGGAACCATGCAGAAGATACACAGTGAAAGGAACATCCTGGATGAACCTGACTCTCCTCTAGAGGTTGGTCACTTGTGTTTTATTTGAGTTCCACACTAAATGTTTTTATTTGCCTGTCGTATGGTTGTGGATAACTAAAAATGTTCTCCACATGAGCTGTGGATCTTTGATCAGTTCTTTCCTTCTTCGGTGTATAAATATAGGCAGAAGGTTGTGTCTTGGTGTAGGTTTAAAGTTGTCCTATACACTTTTCACACATGGTGGTTTAAACAGTGCTCTGTGAGATATTCAAAGCTTGGGAAACTGCATTGTTGACTTACTTTGTTTTAAAATTCACCCCAATTTTTTCTTTTACAAGTTTTGCAAGCTCTTTGGACGTAATGATGTTTGCTCTTTTTTTCTCTTAATAATTCTCTGAGGCCATCACATAACAGCTGCATCTTTTCTGAGGTTAGATTAAACACAGCTGGACTCAATTTGATTGTTATGTCAATATTTGATCATTCAGCGATCGTCAGACAACTTCTAAAGGCATTTGCTTGCACTCAAAGCGGGCTGATTCCTTTTACACACCATTTTCAGTTTTTTTATTCTATTTGAAAACACAAATGTCCTTCAACTTCACAATTGTGTGCCAGTCTGTGTTGTTGTTTCACATGAAATTACAATTAATTATATTTACGTTCCTGGTTGTGACATACAAAATGTGGAACACGTCAAAAGATGTGAATATTTTACTAGCCACTGTTTATGCATGTGGGCTATTGCTAGTGCCTGATGTCAGCTCTTTGTTTTACTCTTAACCTGACTCTCCTTTAGAGGTTGGTCACTTGTGTTTTAGTTAAGTTATAGTAACTGTTTTTATTTGCCTATACTAACTAAAAGTGCATGGTTGTAGATAGCGATGTAATAATAAATGCGTTAAAATGTAATATCGGAAATTATCGGTATCGGTTTTTTTATTATCAGTATCGTTTTTTTTGTTTTTTGTTTTGTTTTTGTTTTTGTTTTTTTAATTAAATCCACATAAAAAACACAAGATACACTTACAATTAGTGCACCAACCCAAAAAACCTCCCTCCCCCATTCACACTCATTCACACAAAAGGGTTGTTTCTTTCTGTTATTAATATTCTGCTTCCTACATTATATATCAATATATATCAATACAGTCTGCAAGGGATACAGTCCGTAAGCACACATGATTGTGCGTGCTGCTAAGTCCACTAATAGTACTAACCTTTAACAGTTAATTTTACTAATTTTCATTCATTACTAGTTTCTATGTAACTGTTTTTATATTGTTTTACTTTCTTTTTTATTCAAGAAAATGCTTTTAATTTATTTATCTTATTTTATTTGATTCATTTTTTTAAAAAGTACCTTATCTTCCCCATTCCTGGTTGTCCAAATTAGGCATAATAATGTGTTAATTCCACGACTGTATATATCGGTTGATATCGGTATCGGTTGATATCGGTATCGGTAATTAAAGAGTTGGACAATACCGGCATATCGGATATGGGCAAAAAGCCATTATCGGACATCCCTAGTTGTAGATAACCACAACATACTCAACCAGGCACAATCACAGCTGTTTACAATGTTATCAATGCGGGTACTTACAGCACAATATTTCATAGTAAGACTTTTACATATAACCAGAAATGTTATGCTCATTTTATTCTAACTTGTAAAGATGGGTAACTTGAAAAGCATATTTTACCTTGACATCAACATAAATCATATGACTATTTTATCAGCAGATATACTATAACTGAATTTTAGTCACCCACCCAAAACTTTAGTCAATGCAATTGACATCTGGTTTGTGTAGTTATTGTTGCTTTTCACTTGCTTTGTTATACTAATACACTATTTGGCTCTAAAATACACTTGCTCAGCTTAATAGGAAACAGTACAAACACTGCATGAAAAAAAATGTCTTCACGAAGACAATAATGCTCATTTTTAGTGATATAACTTTTAAGTCTATTGTGTGTTTGCCTTGCAGTGTGGTTCATATCATACTGACACACGTGTTGAATAATTTGACTCCTGCCATGTCGCTAGCTCAAACTTAGTTTTTTGGTCGGCAAAGAATGGAATACATGTCCTCTGTCTTACTTAAAGCCGAACATATATCATTTTAGGCCGTGTCGAGATTGAAGTATTGTCACAAACTCAACATTTTTTAATGCGATCCAACTCCAAACATGTTATCATTAGAGAATAATATCTAAAAAAGCATCAGCACCAAGGACAGAGACAGTACATGGTGAGACTGGAAGATTATCGTTCCATTGTGGTTTCTCTGATTATTTTTTTTAGCAATAATAACAAGATATATCAGCTTAAATACTTCCTTTTCTCTATGGTTTATAGTTGGGTTTGGATTACTTGTATAGACAGTGTAGTTTTACGTTTGGACTCTAAGGGACGCTATTGGCTTTTTTTTTGTGTCTGTTCTGCAGCTGCCCTTGCTGAGCCGCCCATCATCTCCGTGCATTTAAAGAAAAAGAGAGAGAAAGCAGTCACAGTAGACGTTGCGCCGTCCGTGTGGTGATATTGGGGACTATTTATATTGTCACTGGATTTATTGTCACGCGTGGATTCATATTTTTCTTTTCAAAAAAAAAGGACACCACAAGGACTGGTACTCAGCATTCCAGACACAATGAGACGGCAAGTACTGTTGTTTATGTCGCTCCTCTCGCTCAGCTTTGTGCACAGCCAGGTCAGCTATTCCATCCCTGAGGAAATGGCGCCCGGCTCCTTGGTTGGCAACATAGCTCAGGATTTAGGCTTGGATGTAAAAAGGCTGAAAACAGGCAAGGCTCGTGTTTTTATGCGAGATGGTGCAGAATACATCGCTTTAAACCGAGAACAAGGAACCCTGATTATAAAGGAGAAGATAGACAGAGAGGCTCTTTGTGCGCAAACGGCACCGTGCGCTTTGCATTGTCAGATTATTTTAGAGAACCCCATGGAATTCTACAGCGTTAATATTGAAATAAGAGACATAAATGATAACCATCCTACATTTGAAACAAGCCAGCTCTATTTCAACATTAGCGAGTCAACACTAAGTGGTACGTCATTTATTTTAGACAAAGCTATTGATTTTGACGTGGGAGAAAACGGCTTAAAAAGCTATTTTTTGACGCCAACTAGCGCATTCTCCCTCAAAGCCAGCCAGCTGGACGCCAGTAAAAGCGTGGAGATGTTGTTGCACACGCCGCTGGATAGAGAGAAGAATGACCATTTGTCTCTCATCCTCACGGCAGTAGACGGAGGAGAGCCGCAGTTGTCCGGAACAATGCAGATCCACGTCACGGTGTTGGACGCTAATGACAACGCGCCTGTCTTCACGCAGCGTGTTTACAAAGCGTCTGTTAAAGAAAACGCGGCAAAAGGAACAGTAGTTGTGTCAGTAAAAGCTACAGACGCTGACCACGGCTCGAATGGGAAAATCATTTATTCCATTTCAAGTTCACTCGATCACGCCCGTGGTTTGTTTGAAGTGAACAGGAACACTGGCGATGTCACTCTCGTTGGAAAAGTGGATTATGAAAAGGCGGCAAATGTTGAAATTGATATTCGAGCAAGTGACGGTGGCGGACTAAGTGGCTCTTGTAAAGTAAAAGTAGATGTTTTGGACACAAACGACAACAAGCCTGTAATTCATATCATGTCCAAATCAAATGTGATTTCGGAGGACGCTGATATGAACACGGTTGTCACCATGATAAATGTTAATGATGCAGATTCTGAAGAGAATGGCAAAGTGTATTGTTCCATTAGTGATCATTTATATTTTGCATTAAAGTCCACATCTAATAATTTCTACAGTTTAGTGACAGACAGTGAATTAGACCGGGAGAGGTCGAGTGAGTATAACATCACAGTGATGTGCTCTGATGAGGGAGTGCCCTCCCTCTCCAGCAGCGTCACTCTCACCTTACACATCTCAGATGTGAACGACAACGCACCTGTCTTTGAGAGGAGCTCATATGAGGCCTCCATTGTAGAAAACAACACTCCAGGTCTTTCTATATTCACAGTGAAAGCCAGAGACGCCGACTGGAACCAGAACGCTCGCCTCTCTTACATGCTGGAGGACTCCTCTGTTAACGGAGTGCCAGTCTCCTCATATGTGTCTGTTAGTGCTGATAGTGGAGTCATCCATGCAGTGCGCTCTTTTGACTACGAGCACCTGAAAGAGTTTCATTTCCGCGTCAGAGCTCAGGATGGAGGTTCTCCTCCTCTCAGCAGCAACGTGAGCGTCCGCGTCCTGATCCAGGACCAGAACGACAACGCCCCCCAGGTCCTGTACCCGGTCCAGACGGGCGGCTCGGTGCTGGCTGAAATGGTGCCTCGTTCAGCAGATGTGGGCTACCTGGTGACTAAAGTGGTGGCTGTTGATGTGGACTCTGGACAGAACGCCTGGCTCTCCTATAAAGTGCACAAAGCCACAGACAGGGCGCTGTTTGAAGTGGGCCTACACAATGGAGAAATAAGAACTGTCCGCCAAGTCACTGATAAAGATGCTGTCAAACAAAGACTGAGTGTTCTAGTGGAGGACAACGGGCAGCCCTCTCGTTCAGCTACAGTCATTGTTAACGTGGCGGTGGCGGACAGCTTCCCTGAAGTGCTGTCAGAGTTCACTGACTTTAGCATGCACGACAAGGAGTACAATGACAAGCTGACTTTTTACTTAGTCTTGGCTTTGGCTGTAGTCTCCTTCCTCTTCATCACCTGCTTGCTGCTCATCATATCAGTCAAAGTGTACAGGTGGAGACAGTCTCGCGTCCTGTACCACTCCAACCTCCCTGTCATTCCATATTATCCACCACGTTACTCAGACACTTTGGGGACAGGGACTCTCCAACACGTGTACAATTACGAGGTGTGCAGGACCACCGACTCCAGGAAAAGTGACTTGAAGTTGGACAGAGCTGCTAGTCACAACGTGCTGGTGATGGACCCCAGTTCTACAGGAACCATGCAGAAGATACACAGTGAAAGGAACATCTTGGATGAACCTGACTCTCCTCTAGAGGTTGGTCACTTGTGCTTTATTTACACTAAATGTTTTTATTTTCCTGTCGTATGGTTGTGGATAACTACAAATGTTCTCCACATGAGCTGTGGATTTTTGATCAGTTCTTTATTTGTTCTGTTTATAAATATAGGCAGAAGGTTGTGTCTTGGTGTAGGTTTAAAGTTGTCCTATACACAGTGAAAGGAACATCCTGGATGAACCTGACTCTCCTTTAGAGGTTAGCATGTTTTAAATTGGGTTTATATCTTTCCTTTTATTGAGAACAAACTGCATATTATGCCTCCTGATATTTCAGTACTCTGGACAGCAACACTAGACTTTTTTTTCTTTTTTTTCCCCCCTCACTTTGTTTTTTTTACAAGTTCACACATGGATTCAATGTACTTTTTGTTTGCCCTGATAAAACATCACTTTTAAATAATAATTTACTGAAATAAGTGCCAGTTATGAGTCAAAATAGCACTTTATCACGGCATATTACATGTTTACATTTTAGTCAACAGCTTTTTTGATGGTAGCTCATGAAATAAAAAGCCTCTTATATTTTTAGCCCTTCTGCATGCAGTTACACAATGTAACCTCTAAGGGTCGCTGTTGGCCGCGTCTTAAGTGGTGTAGGGTTTAGATGTATTCAAACGCACCCTCCGTGAGCTCGCAGTACGGAAAGGACATCGACACGTAATGCAGGCTCCAAGATAGATGAAAAGAAAACACCATCGGATTATTACCCTGGAATATTTTCATAGTCATTTTGATTTCATCCCAGCTGGGCTTTGTTGCGTGATTGCGGTGCAAACGGGACGCAGTGACCATATTTGGGGTTTGGAGGGAGGCGCATTGTTTTAACAATGACACCACAAGTGCTGCCGTTTTTCTCCCTCCTCTTCCTCGCTCCGGTGCTCGGACATGTCAGCTACACCATCCCAGAGGAGATGAGCAAAGGATCCTTCATCGGCAACATAGCTCAGGATTTGGGCCTGGATGTTAAACGCTTAGAAGGAGGGAAAGCTCGCATCCACACGGGAGACAGCGCTGACTACGTCCAGCTGGACAAGCGTAAAGGCGTGCTGGTTATCAACGAGAGGATGGACCGAGAAGCTGTTTGTGATCGGACCACGCCTTGTGTGCTGCATTTCCAGATCGCGTTAGAACAGCCGATTGAAATATTCCCTGTGACTGTGGAGATCACGGATATTAACGACAACGACCCCGTGTTTGAGAAGGAAGGGAGGGTGTTGGAGATCAGCGAGTCTGCTGTTGTGGGCTCTAAATTCCTGTTGGAGAAGGCGGTAGACCCTGATATTGGTTTGAATGGACTTCAGAGCTACACGCTGCAGCCTAATGATCATTTTGTGCTTAAATTACACAGGCAGTCTGACAGTGGTAAGAAAGTGGAAATGATTTTACAGAAGCCGTTAGACAGAGAGAGAGACGAGTTTGTGACGCTGCTGTTAACTGCACAAGATGGAGGAGAGCCGCAGAGGTCAGGAACAATGCAAATTCAAATCAACGTACTAGATGCTAATGATAATGCTCCTGTTTTTACACAAAATGTTTATAAAGCTAGCATAAAGGAAAACTCCCCGTCTGGTACATTAATTACTAAAGTGAGTGCTTCTGATGCAGACAAAGGCTCAAATGGGGAAGTCAGCTATGTGATTGGAAACAGCATGAGCAGCATTTCCAAATTGTTTCACATTACTGAAGATGGGGGGTTTATTTTGAAAGGGCGTATTGATTACGAGAAAGCCCAAAAATATGAGATTGATGTCGAAGCAGTTGATCAAGGAGGTCTGTCGGACTCCAGCAAGGTGATTATTGATGTAGGCGATATAAATGACAACACTCCTGACATTAAAATGATTTCATCATCCACCTCAGTGGAAGAAGATACGCCTGCTAGCACAGTAATAGCGGTGATGAGTGTGAACGATCCAGATTCTGAAGAAAACGGGAGAGTTAGTTGTGCCATTAATGAAAATACACCATTTAAAGTTGTATCTTCAAGTAGTTTTTACAGTATTGTAGTGGACGGTGAATTAGACCGAGAGAGGTCGAGTGAGTATAACATCACAGTGATGTGCTCTGATGAGGGAGTGCCCTCCCTCTCCAGCAGCGTCACTCTCACCTTACACATCTCAGATGTGAACGACAACGCACCTGTCTTTGAGAGGAGCTCATATGAGGCCTCCATTGTAGAAAACAACACTCCAGGTCTTTCTATATTCACAGTGAAAGCCAGAGACGCTGACTGGATCCAGAACGCTCGCCTCTCTTACATGCTGGAGGACTCCTCTGTTAACGGAGTGCCAGTCTCCTCATATGTGTCTGTTAGTGCTGATAGTGGAGTCATCCATGCAGTGCGCTCTTTTGACTACGAGCACCTGAAAGACTTTCATTTCCGCGTCAGAGCTCAGGATGGAGGTTCTCCTCCCCTCAGCAGCAACGTGAGCGTCCGCGTCCTGATCCAGGACCAGAACGACAACGCCCCCCAGGTCCTGTACCCGGTCCAGACGGGCGGCTCGGTGCTGGCTGAAATGGTGCCTCGTTCAGCAGATGTGGGCTACCTGGTGACTAAAGTGGTGGCTGTTGATGTGGACTCTGGACAGAACGCCTGGCTCTCCTATAAAGTGCACAAAGCCACAGACAGGGCGCTGTTTGAAGTGGGCCTACACAATGGAGAAATAAGAACTGTCCGCCAAGTCACTGATAAAGATGCTGTCAAACAAAGACTGAGTGTTCTAGTGGAGGACAACGGGCAGCCCTCTCGTTCAGCTACAGTCATTGTTAACGTGGCGGTGGCGGACAGCTTCCCTGAAGTGCTGTCAGAGTTCACTGACTTTAGCATGCACGACAAGGAGTACAATGACAAGCTGACTTTTTACTTAGTCTTGGCTTTGGCTGTAGTCTCCTTCCTCTTCATCACCTGCTTGCTGCTCATCATATCAGTCAAAGTGTACAGGTGGAGACAGTCTCGCGTCCTCTACCACTCCAACCTCCCTGTCATTCCATATTATCCACCACGTTACTCAGACACTTTGGGGACAGGGACTCTCCAACACGTGTACAATTACGAGGTGTGCAGGACCACCGACTCCAGGAAAAGTGACTTTAAGTTGGACAGAGCTGCTAGTCACAACGTGCTGGTGATGGACCCCAGTTCTACAGGAACCATGCAGAAGTTACACAGTGAAAGGAACATCCTGGATGAACTTGACTCTCCTCTAGAGGTTAGACTTTGTTAATTATTCTTTACAAATACACAGGTAGGCCTTGATATTTTATGTTGGCATTTGGCAAAAAAATATATCATATACCAATCAAAAATGATATCCATTTTAAAGAGTGCCTCAGTCTCACCTAATTTTGTCAGTGTCAAACAATATCTCTTTGCACACTTGGCAGAAGTATTTCTAACCACATTTGAGCTTATTTCTGTTGTACATGCCCAAAGAGTGTATCGGTTTAGTTTATTTTGAACATGCAAAATTCACATAGCAACACATCACCTTTACATGTATTAAAACGTGTTCAAACTTAACAACAAACAAATGTAAACTACTAAGGTTGTGCACCGAAGGTTGCATCTGTTAAAAGAGCAAAATAGCAAGCGCAATCCATTTATTGTGTTTGCCTTCATGCATATACAGCATGCTTACTAATATGCAGATGATCAGAACATGCAAAATGGGCTGCTGAGCATTTAGCACCTGTTTAATGATGTGTGAAACCTGAAGGGGTTTTTATGTCTTTATTTAGCACTTTTTACAGATTCATGCAAACTGGCACAGTTACGCAAATATGACTTTGGCCGTTGTGACGAAAAGGCTTTCGATCTAATGACAGATGGAGATAGAGAATATTTTATGCGTACGTCAACATATTTGCATTGTCAGGAATACAAATAGTAGAGACATAGCATTTAGCAATTCCATTTTTTAACTGCTGGATGACAAGACTGATTTGCAGCCAGTATAAAAAAAAAAAGCATTTCCATAACTTCTATGAAAAGTCTTCCATAGCAACATGCATTTTCTTGCGTCTGGATCATCCCAAGGCATCACCACAGTCAGAGCCTGATTTACTAAAATCCAAATACTTTGTGCTAAACAACGTGTGAAAACAATAACATAGTGTGTACTATGTGTGGATGTGTTAAGTGTGTTTTACTTAGACTGTGTTTGCAGTTTAAAAATGTTGCAGACCACCTTATTTAAATGAGTATTTTGCATGCATACGGGACTTTTATACCACGGAGCCACTTGATCATTTACTGCACCTTCATGTTATCATGCACCTACCTGTGTGCGATGTGTTGAACCAGCAGCATACATCTATACTCAGTAACACCTTTTATGAATCCAATCTAGACAACGGAGACATATGCACACAGACACTTGATTCTGTGTGCTAGGAGTTTGGCTCTCCACATCAGCACATTCAGGCCCGGCCCTAACCAATCTGGTGCCCTAGGCAAGATTTTAGGTGGCGCCCCCCCACATCGGCAGTGAAGTGTATATACTCACAAGAAACCGAATAGCTTTGTCTTTGACCTTTTTTTTTACTTAAAGAAAGCAAATTAACAATCAGAATAGATAACAAGATAAAAAAAAAATATGGATAAATAAATGAATACAAAAAATTAAAAATAAATATATGAAATACAATATTTTTTACATACATAAACACAAAATAAAACGTGTCAACAAGTTGCATAAAATAAATTAAAAATACAATATAAATAAGGCACTGCACAAAACAAGATATCAAACCAGTATGACTTTAACAACTATATTACAAAAAAAGGGGATCCTACAGAGTTCTCTATTTGTGCTTTTTAATATTGCATTAACTAGAATGACTTACAAATGACTGTACACCAGGGAGTACTGTAATTACCTAACGTTACATTATTTTCCATAACAATTTAGCCCCCTCCACAATATTAACCCGACGTTAAAACAGAACTAGCTATTTATTGATTAGCAATTGCCGAATCATGTAACATTAGCTTAATGCTAAAAAGCCAGGTTACTATCACATTCTGTAACAGACAAATAATTTAATGTAGGCTAACGTTACCTACCTGCTACCTCTGTCTTTTTCTCGTTTCTCCTCTTCTTTTCTCTTTTTTCTTCCCTGGGCACCTGACAGTTTTGGCCGTTTTGACATCTTGTGTTGATTTTTTTGATGTGGTGACGTCCAAAAAGAGTCATGATACGGGAAGGGAGGGGGCGCACCGTGCCGGGGGAGGGGGGGGGGGGGGGGGGGGGCGTAATGTTGTAACAAATAATGTTTCTATTAAATAGGCTTTACTTTGCATTTTAATTAACGTGGGATTATTTTATGTATTTAGAAATAGTAGTACCAAAAATTTATTTTATTATTATTTTGTTTTTCCTCCAACATTTGTGGCACTGGCGTGGCGCCCTCTGATGGACGGCGTCCTTAGCATTTGCCTATACGGCCTATGCCACTGGCCGGCCCTGAGCACATTGGTGCGTCTGGAATGACTCAAACACAAGAAAATGCATATTTAAAGACGTCTTTTGATGTAGAAGATATATTAAATAAATGTATTTCTATGTCTTAAATAAATAAAATGCTAACAGACACCAAAACGCATCACTTGAATGTATTTGAATTAACCCCTTAAGACATCTACTGCAGCAGCTGTACAATTATAAAAGGACATTTGCTGAATAGAAAATATGTTTAATATTTTTATTAGTTCTGTCAGTCCAAATATGTTGAAGCCCACACGTAGCTGTCCATCGTCTGTCTTTGCAGCGCGAGCTCCTCTGAGGGAACTCTCCTGAAGGAATCAATAAAGTACTATCTATCTATCTATCTATCTATCTATCTTTTCTCACAGCCGTGTGCGTCTGTGTCAGACAGCACATCATTTTCACACATGCTAACTAACATAGAGCTCCCAAAACGTTGACGAGTGTTGATGATTCACATTGCGCGTGCTGTTAATTAAATATATTTGCAGTTTCTCCTCCCAGTATTGTGGTCGTTTTGATGCTCAGCATGTATTCTGATATCAATGAAGAAACGCTCTTTTTCTGCTTATATAACAGACGCAATCCAGTTAGTTTAGTACAGGGGTCACCAACGCGGTGCCCGCGGGCACCAGGTAGCCCGTAAGGACCAGATGAGTAGCCCGCTGGCTTGTTCTAAAAATAGCTCAAATAGCAGCACTTACCAGTGAGCTGCCTCGATTTTTTAAATTTTATTTATTTACTAGCAAGCTGGTCTCGCTTTGCCCGACATTTTTAATTCTAAGAGAGACAAAACTCAAATAGAATTTGAAAATCCAGTAAAATATTTTAAAGACTTGGTCTTCACTTGTTTAAATAAATGCATTAATTTTTTTACTTTGTTTCTTAAAACTTTCAGAAAGACAATTTTAGAGAAAAAATACAACCTTAAAAATGATTTTAGGATTTTTAAACACATATACCTTTTTACCTTTTAAATTCCTTCTTCTTCTTTCCTGACAATTTAAATCAATGTTCAAGTAAATTTATTTTTTTTATTGTAAAGAATAATAAATAAATGTCAATTTAATTCTTCATTTTAGCTTCTGTTTTTTCGACGAAGACTATTTGTGAAATATTTCTTCAAACTTATGATTAAAATTCAAAAAAATTATTCTGGCAAATCCAGAAAATATGTTGAATCAAATTTAAATCTTATTTCAAAGTCTTTTGAATTTCTTTTAAAATTTTTGTTCTGGAAAATCTAGAAGAAATAATGATTTGTCTTTGTTAGAAATATAGCTTGGACCAATTTGTTATATATTCTAACAAAGTGCAGATTGGATTTTAACCTATTTAAAACATGTCATCAAAATTCTAAAATTAATCTTAATCAGGAAAAATTACTAATAATGTTCCATAAATCCTTTTTTTAATTTTTTCAAAAAGATTCGAATTAGCTAGTTTTTCTCTTCTTTTTTTCGGTAGAATTTTCAATTTTAAAGAGTCGAAATTGAAGATAAACTATGTTTCAAAATTTAATTGTCATTTGTTTCGTGTTTTCTCCTCTTTTAAACCGTTCAATTAAGTGTAAATATCATTAATTATTAATAATAACATAGAGTTAAAGGTAAATTGAGCAAATTGGCTATTTCTGGCAATTTATTGAAGTGTGTATCAAACTGGTAGCCCTTCGCATTAATCACTACCCAAGAAGTAGCTCTTGGTTTCAAAAAGGTTGGTGACCCCTGGTTTAGTATGTGGCATAAAGTTTGCACATGTCTTAGTACACGCAAACCTTTGGTAAGTCAGGCCCTCAGTGCCAGCGTCTTACAGAGCTTAACTTTGTCATGCTAAAAAGTGTGTTCCGTTGTCTATATCACACTGAAGGAGTACTTCTATGTTGTCCGGAAAAGGTGGCACAGGTTATTGTCTGCTGCTGCATGTTCCACAACACAGCAAAATGCCACGGTTTGAAGCATGATGCCATGAATGCGCACTAAATGACCGAGTGACAGGCGGTAGTTCACACAACATCCTCGTTTAAATTACACACACTTTTGCACTTATCATTTGCACACGCACTAATACTAAGTCACTCTTAAAACGCTCACTAATACTACGTGCATCTTTTTCAAGTTTGCTCATTCTGCTTAGTGCTTGTTATTCTAGATCTAATCAGGCCGTTAGTGTCTTGCAAAAGTATTCACCCTCCTGTATTGACTTTGATAAATGATACATTTAAGTTCCATTCATATTTTTTTTGTTCTGTACTCTGCTCTTTCCATAGTTTAAGTCCACATGCTAAAATATGTTTGTGTTGCGTGTGCTTCCAAATGTTGTATCTCACCTCTCGTTGAAAAAAATGGTGTAAATTATTAGGTAGCAGTTTATTGTTTGCTTTGTGCAAAATTTCATAGCTGTTTGGAAATGTACTACATCTGTAAATTTAAATAATGACATGTAATGAAACAAGTTTTTGTTTCCCAAACTGACTTGTTTGTAGTACAGTTTTTTGTAGTATAGTTTGTGTAGTACAGTTGGTGAATGAAGTGCATTCTTGTAGTTGTTTCCCCATATCTTAACATAATCATTTGAATACGGTGTACCACCGGAAAAAAAACTAAAATAATTGTTTCAGAACATGTTTTGCTCTATTCAATATTGAAGTCTTTCTTGCCACTTCATGATTGTGTATATTTAATGTGAGAAATCTAGCGCTTTTTGCCTTTTGATACATGGTATGGCATGCTCTAAATCAGGTAAATCAGGCGCGCCCACACACTATATATATATATATATATATATATATATATATATATATATATATATATATATATATATATATATATATATATATATATATATATGTATATATATATATATATATACACTACCGTTCAAAAGTTTGGGGTCACCCAAACAATTTTGTGGAACAGCCTTCATTTCTAAGAACAAGAATAGACTGTCGAGTTTCAGATGAAAGTTCTCTTTTTCTGGCCATTTTGAGCGTTTAATTGAGCCCACAAATGTGATGCTCCAGAAACTCAATCTGCTCAAAGGAAGGTCAGTTTTGTAGCTTCTGTAACGAGCTAAAGTGTTTTCAGATGTGCGAACATGATTGCACAAGGGTTTTCTAATCATCAATTAGCCTTCTGAGCCAATGAGCAAACACATTGTACCATTAGAACACTGGAGTGATAGTTGCTGGAAATGGGCCTCTATACACCTATGCAGATATTGCACCAAAAAGCAGACATTTGCAGCTAGAATAGTCATTTACCACATTAGCAATGTATAGAGTGTATTTCTTTCAAGTTAAGACTAGTTTAAAGTTATCTTCATTGAAAAGTACAGTGCTTTTCCTTCAAAAATAAGGACATTTCAATGTGACCCCAAACTTTTGAACGGTAGTGTGTATATATATATATATATATATATATATATATATATATATATATATATATATATATATATATATATATATATATATATATATATATATATATATATATATATATATACATATATATGTATACGTTATGGGGCGGCATGGCGTAGTGGGTAGAGCGGCCTTGCCAGAAACCTGAGGGTTGCAGGTTCGCTCCCCGCCTCTTACCATCCAAAAATCGCTGCCGTTGTGTCCTTGGGCAGGACACTTCACCCTTGCCCCCGGTGCCGCTCACACCGGAGAATGAATGATGAATGAATGAGTTGTAAAAATGAATGATGGGTTCTCACTTCTCTGTGAAGCGCTTTGAGTGTCTAGAAAAGCGCTATATAAATCTAATCCATTATTATTATTATTATTATATATATATATATACATATATATATATATATATACATATATATATATATATATATATGTATATATATACATACATATATACATATATATATGTATGTATATATATATACATATATATATGTATATATATGTATGTATATATATGTATGTACAGTATATGTGTATATATATATATATATGTATGTATATATATGTATGTACAGTATATGTGTATATATATATATATATATGTATGTATATATATATGTATGTACAGTATATGTATATATATATATATATATATATATATATATATATATATATATATATATATATATATATATATATATATATATATATATATATATATATATATATATATATATTGCTTTTATTTATTTATTAGATGCATTTTACTGAATATGCACAAGCACTGTTTTGTTATGTGATAATGCCTTTTATACTGTTTTTGTTTTTTTTAAATTGTATGTCTACTTGGACGTTGGAACCTGCAATAAAGCTTGATTGATAAAGGGCTAAAAAAAACAACAAATCTTAAAAAGTAGATATGATGGTTTGTCCAACCTCTCAAACTAAAGCTGAAAAGTTACACTTCGATCACACATGTTTTTTATTAAATTCTAGACCACATTGCTCGTGTATGAAAAGAAGTACCATGCAAAGTCTGTCATTGCCCAAATTCGTCTGCCGGGGCCTCTCATTCCAGCACCATGGAGAGTGACATGCCTCTTTCTTTTGTTCTGTTGCCTCTTGCACGTCTACATCATTTATATGACATGTGCAGGCATTTATATGTGTTGTATGCAGCATTTCTATAGTAGTCTGCATTTTGCAAGTTTTATATTCCTAATATAAAAAAAATAAATCATATCTAACCATCGTTTTGTTTTGTTTTGTTTTTTTCTTGCTCATGCAGTTTAAAGGACATCTGCACACGTGTGCAATGTTGCAACGTGAACTCACAGCGCCGCTGCAGGCCTGCGTGTGTTAGATTGAGCCCAGACTCAACACTCTTGCCATCATTTTAGATCAATCTAAACTCCAAACATCTCAGAACAAGCTAGTCAGGTTACTTCTAGACCTCCACCCCAGATCCCACCTCACTCCTACCCACTTCTCTAAAGTGGGCTGGCTCAAGGTGGAGGACAGAGTCAAACAACTTGCACTGAGCCTAGTCTATAAAATCCGCTACACCTCCCTGATACCGAAGTACATGTCAAACTACTTCCTTAACGTAAATGGCCGCCATAACCACAACACCAGGGGGAGCTCCACTAACCACGTTAAACCCAGATTCCCAACTAACAAAGGTCTTAACTCATTCTCTTTCTATGCCACATCAATGTGGAATGCGCTCCCAACAGGTATAAAAGAAAGGGCATCTCTATCCTCCTTCAAAACCGCAATAAAAGTTCACCTCCAGGCAGCTACAACCCTAAACTAACACCCTCCCCGGATTGCTAATAATCAAATGTAAACAATCAAATGCAGATACTTTTTCTTATGCCTTCTGATCTCTCTCTCTCTCTCTCTCTCTCTCTCTCTATCTCTCTCTATGTCCACTACTTGATGTCCATATCCCCCCCCCCCTCCACACCCCTGATTGTAAATAATGTAAATAATTCAATGTGACTATCTTGTGTGATGACTGTATTATGATGATAGTATATATGATAGTATATATCTGTATCATGAATCAATTTAAGTGGACCCCGACTTAAACAAGTTGAAAAACTTATTCGGGTGTTACCATTTAGTGGTCAATTGTACGGAATATGTACTTCACTGTGCAACCTACTAATAAAAGTCTCAATCAATCAATCAATCAATCAATCAAAGAGACGCGACCGACGCACGCTTGCCGCAATCGCTCGATCACCTCTCTGGATTATCATTCGTCTTTCATGTTTGGAATATTCGTTTGTTCTAACTTTCTAATCAAGGAGGACGACGTTTGTTTTGGCTTTCCGGCGCATCGGAAGGAACGATGAGGGGGCAAGTTGTGTGGTTTCTCCCGCTCCTTTGTGCCTGCGCGGTGCTCGGGCAGGTCAGCTATTCCGTTCTCTTGTGGGCAACATGGCGAAAGACTTTGGTGTGGACGTGAAAAGGCTGAAAACGGGAAAAGTGCGCATATTCACCACCGACAGCCAGCAGTATGTGGAGTTAAATAAGGAGCGAGGGCTCCTGGTCGTCAGGGACAGGATGGACAGAGAGGCGCTGTGCGGCGAGACGACGCCTTGCGCCTTGCATTTGCAGGTCATTTTAGAGAACCCCATGGAATTCTACAGCGTCACGGTGGAGATCGCGGACATAAACGACAACCCCCCAGAACGACGTGCAATTTACAATCAGCGAATCCGCCGTGGGTTGGGGCTAAATTCATATTGGACCGCGTGGTTGACGCGGACGTGGGTTTAAATGGATTGCAGTCGTACAAATTGGAACCGTCCGATCATTTTGTTGTGAAATTACTTGATCAGGCGGATGGAACAAAGAATGTGGAGATGGTGTTGGAGAAGCCTCTGGACAGAGAAAAAAAAACGAGCGCTTGTCTCTTGTTCTCACTGCGGTGGACGGAGGAGAGCCGCGAATGACAGGAACAATGCAGATTTTAATTACCGTTTTAGACGCGAAAGGAACATCCTGGATGGACCCGACTCTCCTCTCGAGGTTAGCATGTTGCAACATATCATATTTGCTTATTTTGTCTGAAATAACTTGTATATACAGCACAGTGCTGCCATTCATCTCATTATTACTGAGCTGCAGTACCTATTTTAGTCTCTAAGGGCCGCTGTAGGTTAACATAAGAATATAACCAATTTCAGACTAAAGTGTGTGCTCCTCTCTGCAGTCTCATTCAGTGTCGTGCAACACATCGACAGACAAGCTCCTTTTTTCTCTACTTTTGAATTTGTGGAAGGATTTCTTTAAGATGTGTCGTTTTTTACTGTTTTCTTGGAGGCTGCTGTTTTTCTGCGTGCTTGTTGCAGACGTGGCCGTCGCTCACGTCCGCTACTCTGTGCCCGAGGAGATGGCCGTGGGCTCCATTGTTGGAAACATCATGCAGGATTTAGGTTTGGATGTGAAGAGACTGAAATCCGGGCGTGGCAGAATATTTACAGAGGACAGCAGTGAGTACGTTGCTCTCAGTTTGGACAAAGGGACGCTTGAAATAAAGCAGAGAATAGACAGAGAAGAGAGGTGCGGCCAAGTGTCTCCTTGCTCTTTGCATTTCCAAATCATCCTAAATAACCCCATGGAGCTCCATCATGTCGATGTGGAGATTATTGATATAAATGATAATGCTCCTCTGTTTACAAACAGAGAAATTCATTTTGAAATTAGTGAATCAGCTGTAAAAGGGGCTCGTTTTTCACTGGACAGTGCCAAAGATCCAGACGTGGGCTCCAATTCCTTACACACATATAAGCTCAGCCCTACGGATCATTTTAAAATAAACATACTCTCTCGTCCTGATGGCACCAAATATGCTGAAATGATACTGGATGCTTTGTTAGATAGAGAAAAACAGGAGGAGCACAAGCTGACTCTGACTGCGTATGATGGCGGCGACCCTCCGAAATCAGGCTCTGTTAGAATAAACATCGTTGTAGTGGATGCAAATGACAATGCACCAGTTTTCAGCCAGTCTCGGTACAAAGTAACTGTACCTGAAAACGCTCCCAGGGGGACAAAAATATTACAAGTAAGCGCCACAGATGCAGATAAGGGGGAAAACGGGGAGGTTGCATATTCATTCTCCCGTGATATGGCTTCATCTGTGTTTAATATCCACGCAAATACAGGAGAAATTCATGTAGTGGGTGAGCTTGATTACGAGAAAGTCAAACAGTATGAAATAGACGTGGAAGCGACTGACAAAGGAGGTCTGAGAGACACCAGTAAGGTGTTCATTGAGCTTGTAGACCGAAATGACAACGCTCCGGTCATAAGCATCATTTCACTCTCCAATCCAATACCGGAAGATTCCCCTTTAGAAACAACAATAGCCATGCTCAACATTAAAGATTTAGACTCTGGCGCCAACGGTCACGTGAAGTGCTTCATCCGCCACGATTTGCCCTTCAAAATAAAACCCTCGTCGCTTAATTTCTATAGTTTGGTGTCTGACGACGCGTTGGACCGAGAGACGGTGCCGGAATATAACGTAACGATAACGGCAACAGATGAGGGCAGTCCGCCTCGCTCTGTTAATAAAACTATTCATCTTAAACTGTCGGATGTAAATGACCACGCCCCGGTGTTTTCACGCACGTTTTATTCAGCGTCCATCACTGAGAATAACACGCCCGGTGCTTCTATTGTCGCCGTCAAAGCCCGCGATGAAGACTCGGGCAACAACGCGCGTCTTTCTTATTTCCTCGAAGACAAACCACTTAACGGAATGTCAGCGTCAGCTTTTTTCACAGTCAACGCAGAGAGCGGGGAGATCATGGCCGTGCGTGCTTTTGACTACGAGCAAACTAAAGAGTTCAGCATCCGCGTCAGAGCTCAGGATGGAGGCTCTCCTCCCCTCAGCAGCAACGTGAGCGTCCGCATCCTGATCCAGGACCAGAACGACAACGCCCCCCAGGTCCTGTACCCGGTCCAGACGGGCGGCTCGGTGCTGGCTGAAATGGTGCCTCGTTCAGCAGATGTGGGCTATCTGGTGACTAAAGTGGTGGCTGTTGATGTGGACTCTGGACAGAACGCCTGGCTCTCCTATAAAGTGCACAAAGCCACAGACAGGGCGCTGTTTGAAGTGGGCCTACACAATGGAGAAATAAGAACTGTCCGCCAAGTCACTGATAAAGATGCTGTCAAACAAAGACTGAGTGTTCTAGTGGAGGACAACGGGCAGCCCTCTCGTTCAGCTACAGTCATTGTTAACGTGGCGGTGGCGGACAGCTTCCCTGAAGTGCTGTCAGAGTTCACTGACTTTAGCATGCACGACAAGGAGTACAATGACAAGCTGACTTTTTACTTAGTCTTGGCTTTGGCTGTAGTCTCCTTCCTCTTCATCACCTGCTTGCTGCTCATCATATCAGTCAAAGTGTACAGGTGGAGACAGGAGCGCCTGTTTTTGAAGTCCAACGCGGCACTGCCGGTTATTCCGTATTACCCGCCGCTTTACGCTGACGTAGACGGCTCCGGCACGTTGAAGCAGGCTTTCAGTTATGACGTATGCGGAACTGCGGACTCCCGGAAGAGCGATCTGAAGTTTTCCCGGCAATTCAGTCAAAACACTCTGAGCGGTGACCGCACTCGAACTGTACCAAGGCAGAAAACTGATTTGGATAATTTTCTGGCAGAGGTGAGATCAATAGAAAATCATATTCTTCTTGACATTATCTATGAAGACGCTGCTTACTTACTATTTGGAAGTATCTGTCCAGAAATGTAAGTTATCAGTATCAATTGTTTTGTTTTGAAATACAGTACAAGCCACAATTTTGGACACACCTTCTCATTTAATAGGTTTTCTTTATTTTCATGACTATTTACATTGTAGATTGTCCCATCAAAACTATGAATGAACACATGTGGAGTTATGTACTTAACAAGAAAAGGTGAAATAACTGAAAACATGTTTTGTACTGGCTTCATGAAACCTTTTCACTTTCCAGTTAGTTAAACAAGAAGTCGCAGACGTCAGGATGAGTTGGACCCGTTTTTATATGGCAGGTGTGAAACTATAACAAACAGATACAGTATAGGTGCATCAGTATACATTAATAATGCAGCAATTATTAATTAAAGCTTAACATAAATCATATACTGTCTCATTACATTGATATGAGCCAAAATAATGCATTCAAAATAAGACTTGTAAATAGTTCCTTAAACATTAAATGAACTACTTAAATGTACTACTTTCTAACATATATTCTATCTAAACATCATTTTTTACTGCAATACTCACAGGGAATGCCTTTATGAACTCTAACACAGCTGCAGAACAGAACAACATGCCGTCTCCGTGGTCTGAATCACATTACATCATCATCTCTGCGCAGCACGGCCAGGACACTCACTTCCTGATTCTCTTAAAGAGCCAGTGCACACAATACTAATGGCAGAGCCAGAGCATGTTTTGTATTCTAGTTTCTTCAAAATAGCCACCCTTTGCTCTGATTACTGCTTTGCACACTCTTGGCATTCTCTCCATGAGCTTCAAGCACACCTGTGAAGTGAAACCCATTTCAGGTGACTACCTCTTGAAGCTCATCGAGAGTGTGCAAAGCAGTAATCAGAGGAAAGGGTGGCTATTTTGAAGAAGCTAGAATATAAAACATGTTTTTAGTTATTTCACCTTTTTTTTTGTTAAGTGCATAACTCCACATGTGTTCATTCATAGTTTTGATGGCTTCAGTGACAATCTACAATGTAAATAGTCATGAAAACAAAGACAACACATTGAATGAGGAAAAGGTGTGTCCAAACGTTTGGCCTGTGTCATCTTGTCTTTCCACATTGTTCAGAAATAATAGGGAAACTAATGGTATTTGTTTACTTATGTAAGCATAATTAGTTACAACTGACTAAAGGCATTTTTCTTTTGTCATCCTATCACACACGTTCATTTTACCTACTGGAACAGAAAGCTTTAATGTTATGAAACGTGACAAAAATAAAGGTATAGCTACTAGTTATTGTGCTATCAAATGCAAAACAAACAATA
Organism: Entelurus aequoreus; assembly: GCF_033978785.1. Taxonomy (NCBI): domain Eukaryota; kingdom Metazoa; phylum Chordata; class Actinopteri; order Syngnathiformes; family Syngnathidae; genus Entelurus; species Entelurus aequoreus. Next base: position 4,247,743 of record NC_084734.1, read on the forward strand.
TAAGCCATCAACTTAAATAATCACATTTTCCTTCACGTTGGTATCATTCAAACTTTTTGTTTTGCTTGCTGCACTCAGTCGGAACGTTGCCTATATTACCTAATAAGCCTGATGACGTAACTCTTTAGCAATGTGATTCTACTTTACTGTTTGATTCCATCCTTCTGCCTTAACGTTCAATCATGTTTTGACTTATGTGCTCGGTTATATACGCTCCAAAGTTCCAATATAATTCATGAATATGATGTTTTTCTCTCCTTTCCCCTTCATAGTTTGGTCATACTTACAATCGTGTTTGTTTCTATTTCCTTATCAGCTTAGACGGTGCTTGTGGACAGGAGTTACCTGTTCTATTTCTCTGCTTTTTGCAGTTAATTGACTCCATGTTAATCGTCAGCTTTTGTTTTTATACAGCTTTGAACATTTGATTTATTTGCCAACATATAAAGTACTATACATAGTTTATTTAGTGTATTATGTTATTTCACAATGATGAAATACCTGCTTTGCCCTAAAAATGAGTTATAAACATTGCAATGTTTGTATGACGTCGATGAGTATTAGGGATGTCCGATGATGGCTTTTTGCCGATATCCGATATGCCGATATTGTCCAACTCTTTAATTACCGATACCGATATCAACCGATACCGATATCAACCGATATATACAGTCGTGGAATTAACACATTATTATGCCTAATTTGGACAGCCAGGTATGGTGAAGATAAGGTACTTTTTAAAAAAGTGAATAAAATAAAATAAGATAAATAGATTAAAAACATTTTATTGAATAAAAAAGAAAGTAAAACAATATAAAAACGTTAAAATGTAATATCCGAAATTATCGGTATCGTTTTTTTTATTATCTGTATCGGGTTTTTTTTGTTTGTTTGTTTTTTTTAGTTTTTTTTTTATTAAATCAACATAAAAAACACAAGATACACTTACAATTAGTGCACCAACCCAAAAAACCTCCCTCCCCACATTTATTTCTGTTATCAATATTCTGGTTCCTACATTATATATCAATATATATCAATACAGTCTGCAAGGGATACAGTCCGTAAGCACACATGATTGTGCGTGCTGCTGCTCCACTAATAGTACTAACCTTTAACACTTAATGTTACTCATTTTCATTAATTACTAGTTTCTATGTAACTGTTTTTATATTGTTTCACTTTCTTTTTTATTCAAGAAAATGTTTTTAATTTATTTATCTTATTTTATTTGATTAATATTTAAAAAAAGGAGCTTTTCTTCACCATACCTGGTTGTCCAAATTAGGCATAATAATGTGTTAATTCCACGACGGCATACATCGGTTGATATCGGTATCGGTTGATATCGGTATCGGTAATTAAAGAGTTGGACAATATCGGAATATCGGATATCGGCAAAAAGCCATTATCGGACATCCCTAATAAAAACAGTTACATAGAAACTAGTAATTAATGAAAATTTGTAAAATGAAGTGTTAAAGGTTAGTACTATTAGTGGAGCAGCAGCACGCACAATCATGTGTGCTTACGGACTGTATCCCTTGCAGACTGTATTGATATATATTGATATATAATGTAGGAAGCAGAATATTAATAACAGAAAGAAACAACCCTTTTGTGTGAATGAGTGTAAATGGGGGAGGGAGTTTTTTTGGGTTGGTGCACTAATTGTAAGTGTATCTTGTGTTTTTTATGTGGATTTAATAAAAAAAACCAAAAAAAACCCAAAAAAACGATACTGATAATAAAAAAAACGATACCGATAATTTCCGATATTACATTTTAACGCAGGGGTCACCAACCTTTTTAAAACCAAGAGCTACTTCTTGGGTAGTGATTAATGTGAAGGGCTACCAGTTCGATACACACTTAAATAAATGGCCAGAAATAGCCAATTTGCTCAATTTACCTTTAACTCTATGTTATTATTAATAATTAACAGAGGTGGGACCAAGTCATTGCTTTGCAAGTCACAAGTAAGTCTCAAGTCTTTGCCCTCAAGTCTCGAGTCAAGTCCCGAGTCAAGACAGGCAAGTCCCGAGTCAAGTCCAAAGTCAAGACTGGAAAGTCTCAAGTCAAGTCACAAGTCCTGCATTTTGAGTTTCGAGTCCTTTCAAGTCCTTTTAACCACAGACTAATATTTTTACACAGATTGTGTATGCTTTTAAACCGCTGTATTTATTTATTAAAACAAGTGCATTTGAAATAGCAGGAAAAAAAATAGTACTGACATTGCAATTCATAATAGCACTATTAACCAGTCATTTTAATAGTTTAAACAATTTTAAACATTTAACTCATTCCTTTACAGAATAAACACATTTGCAAAAACAAGTGCAACTGTACTTATTTGTACAAAAGTGTTAACATTGTATTTCCATGGCATATTGCATTGTAACTAGTTCCACAGCAGTTTCTATTCTGTTCTTACCTTATCTCATTGATCTCATCTCATACTGTATGTGTGTTTATGTGTGCGTACACATGAAAAACATAACAAATACATGAACATAACAATGAACAGAATTGTAGTTTTTAGATGTCAGGGCCCTATGCAATATGTACACATATTCTTAATATAGTATACATTTTAATTGACCTTTATTTGACTATGTTTGTCTTTTTGTAGGTGGCTAAAATATGCTGTGCTGCTGACCGTTGTCTAACGTTATGTTACTGTGTGTGATACATTGACTAACGTAACGTTATGTTTAGGTACCTCATGCAACCCTGCTTAAAAAAATCACTTGACAAAAAGTATGAATAAGGTGGCAAACTGCAGTGGACGCAACATATTCCTGTGTTTGAAATTATGTTATAACCACAGACATCTTGTAAGTACACGCAGTATTGGTTGCTGTGACGCGAGCAAATTGCATCTTGAAGTGGTGATGAGGAGCCGGCGAACAGCCTAAACTGACAGTTGACAGGTAGAAAACAAAGATGCCGGGCTGGTGTTCAGCGTTTTCCTGCTCAAATGAGCGGACTGTTGAAAATAGGAATCGGGGGATTACTTTTCACAAGTAAGATTTAACATTAATGTACTATTGGTTGTATTTTATGAAAATAACATTACCACAGAGTTGAGAAGGAGCAAAGATCTTCAATATTTGTATGTGAAAATCACAAATAAATCTTCTGGGGGAGGATGACGCCCCTACAGGGGTTTGGTTTACAAACTTTCAGCCCCACCTAAAACAAAATTCACCAGCCGCCACTGATTATGATGCATTCTCATTTTAGGCAAAATATAAGACAATACTTTCTTAACAGTATAATTGTAACCAGGAATAAGTCTTCAAGTAACAATATTCAAATACTAACATTGTTGGACAGCATTTGGTTTTATTCTGAATCCAGTGAAACAGATTGGTGGTTTTAGCTGATATAAAGAGTTTCAGGTGTTTATATATGTTTAAGTATTTGGCAGACGCTTTTATCCAAAGCGACATACATAAAAAATACATATATAACAATCACTGTAAACATTATCATTTAAGGGAAGAATGTAATACAAAATATCAATACAAAGTGTCAAGACAGAATAAACTCTCTGCTGCTGCAGCAACAGAGATACAGTCTATAAGATATATAGATATCTAATGTATTCATACATTGTTTATGTAGGATATACGCATGTATATATAACGTAATCATATTGTTTCTTCAACTTAAAAATAGCTGACCGTTTTTTCCCTCTTCTCTGGGTTTATATTCCCAGTTTTGATCTCGGACGTCTGGTCACTTATAGCATATAAGAATATTATATTACTGTTAAGCAAACTATGAATAATAAAACATGTATCCGTTATCATAGCTACACGTATGACAAAAAAGCGCGTGAAAATGAGTGGTATTCAGTGAGGTAAAATGAATTACCGTATTTTCCGCACCATAAGCCGCACCTAAAAACCACAATTTTTGTCAAAAGCAGACAGTGCGGCTAATAACCCGGTGCGCCTTATATATGGATTAATATTCATATTTATTTTCATAAGGTTTAGGTCTCGCAACTACGGTAAACAGTCGCCATCTTTTTTCCCCGTAAAAGAGGAAGCGCTTCTTCTTCTACGGTAAGCAACCGCCCCATAGAAGAGGAAGCGCTTCTTCTTCTACTGTAAGCAACCGCCAAGGTGAGCACCCGCCCCCGGAGAAGAAGAAGCTCGCGGATATTTAATTTCATTTGTTTTTCTGTAAAGACAACAAAATGTCTCCTACTAAGAGACACGCGTACAAGGTTCCACTGGCTTTTGATATTCATGTGAACCGCACTGTGGATACAACGGGAGCACGTACGGTGAATATTCGCACCACAGGGAATGAGAAGTCCTACTGTGGTTCTAGCTTGCCATGCTAACGGCCAGAAACTTCCACCCATGGTGATATTCAAAAGGAAGACCTTGCCAAAAGAGAACTTTCCAGCCGGCGTCATCATAAAAGCTAACTCGAAGGGATGGATGGATGAAGAAAAGATGAGCGAGTGGTTGATAGACGTTTACGCGAAGACACCGGGTGACTTTTTTCACGCAGCGCCGTTCCTGTTGATCTACGACTGCATGCGCGTCCACATCACAGATGGTGTCAAAAAACAAGTGAAGCACACCGAAGAAGAATAATTCGAGGGATTTGTAGATGAGTAATAACTTCAGAAAGTGAGCTTTAAATGTTTATTTTGTGTGTTGCGTGACACTAACGTATGAGCAACGTTGAGTTATTGATGTTGCTATTGCTCTGCACTATTTTGAGTGTTACTATTTTTGTGATTGCACATTTGCACATTACATTTTGGGAGTGAACAGAGTTGTTAGAACGCTGGTTTGTAATATATTATTAAAGTTTGACTGACCTATCTGACTGTTTTGTTGACATTCCCTTTAGCGTAGCGTAGGTGCGGCTAATAGCACGGGGCGGCTAATAGGTAAACAAAGTTTTGAAATATGCCGTTCATTAAACGTGCGGCTAATAACACGGGGCGCCTTATGGTGCGGAAAATACGGTAAATGCGCTGACAGTTCATTGCTCCTGCCAAATGAATTGCACCGAGTGGAGCGGATCACCACTCCAAGATGGCGGCCCCGCGTCTCGTCTGCGCCAGTAGGCAGTAGCGCTCGATGCTGCGTCTACTTATAAGATGTCTATGGTTATGACGTTAGCAGTGAGTTTACAGCCTCACTGATTTAACTACACAGCAAATAAAAGTCATGTTACTTAGCCAATAAACGTTAGCTTATATTCAAAACTTACCCTTCTTTGTGCAACTTCAAATGTCGAACGAAGTTGGAAGTTGTTGCGTCTCCGTCTGTAATATTCGAACTGCGTGATTTGCATACGGCAATTCGTTTTTTGTAGACCAAGTCGTAGTTTTTATACCCGAACGAAACCAACTTTGGTATAAATCTTTCTCACTGGCGCGTTGTTTGGCAACTCTTGTTCATTGGTTGTCCTGCAATTTGATTGGCTGAATGCTGTGGGATGAAAACAATGTAGATCTAATTTGATTGGCTGTTGTACTGAGAGCACACACGCTGACACGCAGCACACACGCTGATAGACAGACACGTACAAAATGAAAGCAACGGAGCGCTCCCAAATAACTTTTTAAGCTTTAGGTTTTGGGGAAAGTAGCAAGTCATGTCAAGTCAAAAGGCTCAAGTCCAAGTGAAGTCACAAGTCATTGATGTTAAAGTCTAAGTCGAGTTGCAAGTCTCTTTACATTTTGTCAAGTCGAGTCTAAAGTCATCAAATTCATGACTCGAGTCTGACTCGAGTCCAAGTCATGTGACTCGAGTCCACACCTCTGATAATTAATGATATTTACACTTAATTGAACGGTTTAAAAGAGGTGAAAACACGAAAAAAATGACAATTACATTTTTAAACATAGTTTATCTTCAATTTCGACTCTTTAAAATTCAAAATTCAACGGAAAAAAAGAAGAGAAAAACTAGCTAATTCGAATCTTTTTGAAAAAAATTTAAAAAATGAATTTATGGAACATCATTAGTAATCTTTCATGATTAAGATTACTTTTAGAATTTTGATGACATGTTTTGAATAGGTTAAAATCCAATCTACACTTTGTTAGAATATATAACAAATTGGACCAAGCTATATTTCTAACAAAGACAAATCATTATTTCTTCTAGATTTTCCAGAACAAAAATTTTAAAAGGAATTCAAAAGACTTTGAAATAAGATTCAAATTTGATTCTACAGATTTTCTAGAAAATTTTTTTTTAATTTGAATCATAAGTTTGAAGAAATATTTCACAAATATTCTTCGTCGAAAAAACAGAAGCTAAAATGAAGAATTAAATTAAAATGTATTTATTATTCTTTACAACAAAAAAAATTAATTCACTTGAACATTGATTTAAATTGTCAGGAAAGAAGAGGAAGGAATTTAAGGTTAAAAAGGTATATGTGTTTAAAAATCCTAAAATCATTTTTAAGGTTGTATTTTTTCTCTAAAATTGTCTTTCTGAAAGTTATAAGAAGCAAAGTAAAAAAAAATATGAATTTATTTAAACAAGTGAAGACCAAGTCTTTAAAATATTTTCTTGGATTTTCAAATTCTATTTGAGTTTTGTCTCTCTTAGAATCAAAAATGTCGGGCAAAGCGAGACCAGCTTGCTAGTAAATAAATAAAATTTAAAAAATAGAGGCAGCTCACTGGTAAGTGCTGCTATTTGAGCTATTTTTAGAACAGGCCAGCGGGCTACTCATCTGGTCCTTACGGGCTACCTGGTGCCCGCGGGCACCACGTTGGTGACCCCTGTTTTAACGCATTTATCGGCCGATATTATCGGACATCTCTAGTGAGTATGTCTGTTTATTTTTTCATTTGTCACTCTAAATAATTTCCCTTTGTAAGTTCAATTAAATAATAATGTGTGTGTAAAGGTCTAATATATCATTAAGTGATTGTCGCTATCAGAGAGGATCACCACTGCATTAGAGATCAATGAAAAAGCTGCCATGACATGGAGGCTTCATCCCTGCTAAAAACCTTGCCACTGATTGCTCCCACATAGAAACACACCAGCATGCAGTGCACTACTTTTCTAGTGACCTACTTCCCTGCAGCTTGGTGCCACGAGACACGGGGGACGGACAAAAGCACAGGAATAGATGCAACCGATCAAAGTGTGGTTGATGTGTTTGCACCGTAATGTCATTTAACATGTGGCTGAGTAGAGAAGATAGAAACTGCTGGTGCTGTGGAGATGGAGAGGGAGAAAGCATCATGATGGGAGAGGAGTATAAAGGCAGGAAGCGGGGGAGGCGAGTGGTCTCCTGCACACTCATCGCTGTGCAGCACTCGTGTTTGTGCTGCCTGGCCGCCATTTTACTCCGCCTGTTGTCATCTTTGTCCGCTGAAATGGGAAAACATGCATGACCAGACTTGTAGTAGGCTCTCAATTAAGTCCTGTGCAGGGATTGGCACAGGCTGGGTGAGATTTTTTTACCAAGTGGTGGATTGAAAGACAAAGGGATGGTGATGAGGGAGAGGTTATGCAAGCATAAACTAGGACAGAGGCTGCATGTGTTTCACAATGGATGAAAGTAGGCTAACTATATCATTTAATGACAGCTATCAGTCCTCAAACAGCATCACAGACTATCTGTACGGCTAATAAGGTGTTGTACTTAAACGCTGTATGATGTCATCATTTTGAACATGATGCTGCATGGTTTTTTTTGTTTATTTTGACAGGGACAGTAGAATTAAACATTGCTACCCATATGTAACCAATGTCAAAGTATATAAGAATATAAGACTTCTATACAGTTACAAAATAAAAATACATTAAAAATAATTGGCCCCATTTGTCCATACTACACTAAGTTCTACTGCTCACACTTCGGATTTCCTTAAGCCACTTTTTCAGTTTTGTGGAAAGACATTTCATGTTCGACTGTGACTTTAAAGGCCTACTGAAATGAAATGTTTTTATTTAAACGGGGATAGCAGATCTATTCTATGTGTCATACTTGATCATTTCGCGATATTGCCATATTTTTGCTGAAAGGATTTAGTATAGAACAACGACGATAAAGATCGCAACTTTTGGTATCTGATAAAAAAAAGGCTTGCCCCTACCGGAAGTAGCGTGACGTAGTCAGTTGAACATATACGCAAAGTTCCCTATTGTTTACAATGATGGCCGCATGAAGTGGGAGAGATTCGGACCGAGAAAGCGACAATTTCCCCATTAATTTGAGCGAGGATGAAAGATTTGTGGATGAGGAAAGTGCAAGTGAAGGACTAGTGGGTAGTAGAAGCTATTCAGATAGGGAAGATGCTGTGAGAGGCGGGGGTGACCTGATATTCAGCTGGGAATGACTAAAACCGTAAATAAACACAAGACATATATATACTCTATTAGCCACAACACAACCAGGCTTATATTTAATATGCCACAAATTAATCCTGCATAACAAACACCTACGTGTTTGTTATGCTAGCTCCTAGCTCCTCTGCTAGCTCCTAGCTCCATAGAACACGCCAATACAATTCAAACACCTGCACAACACACACAATCACTCAGCCCAAAAGACCGTTCACCTAACCCAAGGTTCATAAAGCTTATATATTTAAACAAAGTTGCGCACGTGACGCGCACATACGGTCAAGCGATCAAATGTTTGGAAGCCAAAGCTGCATACTCACGGTAGCACGTCTGCGTCTTTGTCATCCAAATCAAAGTAATCCTGGTAAGGGTCTGTATTGTCCCAGTTCTCTACAGGCGTCTGTGTATCCAAGTCAAAAGTCGTCCTAGTTAGAGTCTCTGTTATCCGAGTTCTTCCATCTTGACTGCATCTTTCGGGAATGTAAACAAAGAAGCGCCGGCTGTGTACGTGTTGCTGCTGACTTCCCTCGCAAAATAGACGCTTCGCACCGACAACTTTCTTCTTTGCTTGCTCAGCTTCTTTCTCCATAATGCAATGAACATAATTGCAACAGATTCACCAACACAGATGTCCAGAATACACCCAGAATGAGATGAAAACAGCTATTTCGTATTGGCTTCAATGTGGAAGCCATACCCGTGTTCCCCGGGCTACGTCACGCGCATACGTCATCCTCAGAGGCGTTTCGAACCAGAAGTTTAGCGGCAAATTTAAAATGTCACTTTATAAGTTAACCCGGCCGTATTGGCATGTGTTGCAATGTTAAGATTTCATCATTGATATATAAACTATCAGACTGCGTGGTCGCTAGTAGTGGCTTTCAGTAGGCCTTTAAAGCATTCATTTGGTGAAATTGCAATTGTTCTTCAAAGTCTGTCCTTCACATGAGTATAGTTGTTGTTGTTTCAGAACCGTGCATAAGTTGTTCAGATATGCTTGGGTCATTTGTTTGTTCGTCATCAAAACACATCTTTACATTTGACTTGAACTGAATTGCTGTAATAAAGGACACATTGTCTCAAAGTTGGTTCCTGAAGCCTTACATTAATCAATACTGATCTCAAACGAGCTGTAGAAAAAAAAGAAGAGAAAAACTAGCTAATTCGAATATTTTTATGGAACATAATTAGTAATTTTTCCTGATTAAGATTAATTTTAGAATTTGGATGACATGTTTTAAATAGGTTAAAATCCAATCTGCACGTTGTTAGAATATATAACAAATTGGACCAAGCTATATTTCTAACAAAGACAAATCATTATTTCTTCTAGATTTTCCAGAACAAAAATTTTAAAAGAAATTCAAAAGACTTTCAATTAAGATTTAAATTTGATTCTACAGGTTTTCTAGATTTGCCAGAATCATTTTTTTGAATTTTAATCATAATAAGTTTGAAGAAATATTTCACAAATATTCTTTGTCGAAAAAACAGAAGCTAAAATGAAGAATTAAATTAAAATGTATTTATTATTCTTTACAATTAAAAAAATAAATTTACTTGAACATTGATTTAAATTGTCAGGAAAGAAGAGGAAGGAATTTAAAAGGTAAAAAGGTATATGTGTTTAAAAATCCTAAAATCATTTTTAAGGTTATATTTTTTCTCTAAAATTGTCTTTCTGAAAGTTATAAGAAGCAAAGTAAAAAAAATAATGAATTTATTTAAACAAGTGAAGACCAAGTCTTTAAAATATTTTCTTGGATTTTCAAATTCTATTTGAGTTTTGTCTCTCTTAGAATCAAAAATGTCGGGCAAAGCGAGACCAGCTTGCTAGTAAATAAATACAATTCAAAAAATAGAGGCAGCTCACTGGTAAGTGCTGCTATTTGAGCTATTTTCAGAACAGGCCAGCGGGCTACTCATCTGGTCCTTACGGGCTACCTGGTGCCCGCGGGCACCGCGTTGGTGACCCCTGTGTTACAGTATGCTTGTGTTAGTGTGTAAACCATACCATCCGATGTATAAGGGTGTGTTGATCCCTATACTGTATTGTAATTGTGTATTATTGTGTCGTCTTCTGAACTGTCTGAACCACTGCACAGGACTTAAATTCAGGACTAGCCATGAGGACACAGTAGTAATGTGGGACAGTGGCAAAGGTGTGTCGGGTGCATTAAGCAGAGTTCCCAAACATACTTCTTCCAATCTTACTTGTCTTTGAACATTGTTTACATAGGTCAATCTGTGTGAGGTGATTTTAGACATGAAAACTAGTCACTGAAATCTAGTGATTTTAATAGGAAATAACACAATGTGTTATAGTTGATTTTTTTGGAATAACGCAGCATATTGTTGACACTGTTTCCTCATGTGGAGGATGGCCAGTATATGCTATTCCAAAGTCTTCCTTATTTCCCCCTCCTGCTCTGCTTCTCTGCATCCCGCCCCACCCCCACTCCAGCTGCACCACTCTGCAGCACAGAGAGGCTGAGAGAAAGGGAGAGGAAGAAAGATGTCTCTATGTGGGACGTTTTGTTCTGTCTATAAAAAGCCAACCAACCACATACAGTATGGTGTCAATTCATTCCTAATGTAGTCGCATTTTGTTGTTTACGTTTATTATATTACTTTAATGCATTGCTTTTATTTGTCATGGTGCCAGGAGTCTGACCAATCAGAGCATCAGATAAGATATATATTTGTTTTTATTTTATTTTATTTTATTTTATATTAGCGTAACTTATTTTATTTTATTTTATTTTATGTATTTTATTTATTTTTTTATTTATTTTAAATATTTGTATTTATTTATATTTATATATATTTCCTGTCACTCAGTATTGTTTTTGTAGACCTTTTTTTCCCCCCCTCAGCCATGGTCGCCAGCTTGCCATGGAACCTGGGTGGGATGCAAGAGGCTGCATGTGTTACCATGGCAACAAGCTGACTCACAGGCAGGGCTGGTCCATTTTTGAGTGATGGAGGGGAGCAGGGGCGGTGTGTGATCGCTCCCCGAGTTCGGGGGGGAGATAAATAGGACAGGAAACACCCCTGACTTTGCCGAAGAGGTGAAACATTCTCACACCAGTGGGGGGTGACTGATCGTGATGATGATGTGGAAGGGGGAGGGGGAATCATGGGTCCTTTTTAGATATGTGGTGATTTATCCTGAGTTGTTTGTTGAGATGAATAATTCTTCACTGATCATGGAGTTGTCCACGTTTTTTTGTTTTTGTTTATATCATTAGCTAGAAAGAAAACTGTTATCTCCCTTTTTTGTGTAGCCAGACTGTTGTGTGCACAAGCAGAATGTGTATTAATTATAGATTAGATTGCAGAATGCTTGCCTAAATTCATGTCCTTTGATAAGGATTTTCCCCCCTCATACACAGACAGTCAGCATTGAGCCTCATGAATAATGCATGATTGTCACTCACCATCGCCTCAAGGCCCTCTGCTGTCTGTTTAAGGTTACTGACTCAGTGCTGCACAGATGCAGTAAGGTAGGATGAACTCATACATATAGCAGTTTTTACATCTACAGCAGGCATTTTAACCATGTTGTACATTTTGTATATATGCTGTACTAATAGTTAATATATATGTATATACACTATCGTTCAAAAGTTTGGGGTCACATTGAAATGTCCTTATTTTAGAAGGAAAAGCACTGTACTTTTCAATGAAGATAACTTTAAACTAGTCTTAACTTTAAAGAAATACACTCTATACCAGGGGTCACCAACCTTTTTGAAAGCAAGAGCTACTTCTTGGGTGCTGATTAATGCGAAGGGCTACCAGTTTGATACACACTTAAATAAATTGCCAGAAATAGCCTATTTGCTCAATTTACCTTTAACTCTATGTTATTATTAATAATTAATGATATTTACACTTAATTGAATGGTTTAAAAGAGGAGAAAACACGAAAAAAATGACAATTACATTTTGAAACATAGTTTATCTTCAATTTCGACTCTTTAAAATTCTAAATTCAACCGAAAAAAAGAAGACAAAAACTTAAAAAAATAATTTATGGAACATCATTAGTAATTTTTCCTGATAAAGATTACTTTTAGAATTTTGATAATATATTTTAAATAGGTTAAAATCCAATCTACACTTTGTTAGAATATATAACAAATTGGACCAAGCTATATTTCTAACAAAGACAAATCATTATTTCTTCTAGATTTTCCAGAACAAAAATGTTAAAATAAATTCAAAAGACTTTGAAATAAGATTTAAATTTGATTCTACAGATTTTCTAGATTTGCCAGAATATTTTTTTTGAATTTTAATCATAATAAGTTTGAAGAAATATTCCACAAATATTCTTCGTCAAAAAAACAGAAGCTAAAATGAAGAATTAAATTACAATTTATTTATTATTCTTTACAATAAAAAAAATACATTTACTTGAACATTGATTTAAATTGTCAGGAAAGAAGAGGAAGGAATTTAAAAGATAAAAAGGTATTTGTGTTTAAAAATCCTAAAATCATTTTTAAGGTTGTATTTTTTCTCTAAATTTGTATTTCTGAAAGAAAGACAAATTTAAAGTAAAAAAAATAAATAATGAATTTATTTAAACAAGTGAAGACCAAGTCTTTAAAATATTTTCTTGGATTTTCAAATTCTATTTGAGTTTTGTCTCTCTTAGAATTAAAAATGTCGGGCAAAGCGAGACCAGATTGCTAGTAAATAAATACAATTTTAAAAATAGAGGCAGCTCACTGGTAAGTGCTGCTATTTTAGCTATTTTTAGAACAGGCCAGCGGGCTACTCATCTGGTCCTTACGGGCGACCTGGTGCCCGCGGGCACCGCGTTGGTGACCCCTGGTCTAGAGCATGTACATATGTAGTTATTGTGGAACAGATGCATCAAATTTCATTTAGAGCTTGTTATATAATTGTTGCATTATACAACACTGGGTGAATGTGATAGTCAAAATGCTTGGCCTGTTGCAGTAGACTCAAACAGGTTGTATTCCCTCCACTACATCACTGGCTGAAGTATTTTCTCTATACATGGATAGTATACATTCTACCCTTGTGTTGTGTTCTGGTCAAATGTTGTTTTTTTTAGGTTTTTCTATATTTGGGTCTTACAGGGTTAAAGTAAACCTTACAGTATATAAATTGACAATGGTACAGAAAGGTCATAGTATGTACATGGACATGCTAATACTGTATGCACACAATGTTGTGTGATGTCTATTCAATGAAGGGACACTTGAATAAATATGGAAACACACTGGTGTCAGTTAGCACACATATTTCCATGAAAAAATCTGACAAGTCAAACAAACAGTTTGGTTACCTGGTAAGTATTAGTTGGTTGTCCATACAGCTTCCCCAAATACAGTGTTATCTGATCACTTCTCTGACCAGTATCCCTTCTCTCTTTTCTCTTCCACGTCTTCTCGTCACCTGCTGCCTCTTCCTGGATCTCTCCATCCTGATCAACAATGACTCTCTCCATTTAAGGTAAGAAAGTGTTTCTCTATACTTCTCACGCACGTATACAGAAACAACACATTGTCGCACACCAACTTTGGAAATTATTTGTTCACAATTTCCATTTCGGCTGACACATCTTTTCTATATATCCACTATACAAACACATATTTACACTGTGTGTTGCTTTATCATTTGTTGCTCACTCTCTCATTACATATTGCTCACAAAGTCATGGCATGTGTTCAAACGTGTGGATATAGACCAGGGGTCACCAACGCGGTGCCCGCGGGCACCAGGTAGCCCGTAAGGACCAGATGAGTAGCCCGCTGGCCTGTTCTAAAAATAGCTCAAATAGCAGCACTTACCAGTGAGCTGCCTCTATTTTTTAAATTTTATTTATTTGCTAGCAAGCTGGTCTCGCTTTGCCCGACATTTTTAATTCTAAGAGAGACAAAACTCAAATAGAATTTGAAAATCCAAGAAAATATTTTAAAGACTCGGTCTTCACTTGTTTAAATAAGTTCATTAATTTTTTTTACTTTGCTTCTTATAACTTTCAGAAAGACAATTTTAGAGAACAAAATACAACCTTAAAAATGATTTTAGGATTTTTAAACACATATACCTTTTTACCTTTTAAATTCCTTCCTCTTCTTTCCTGACAATTTAAATCAATGTTCAAGTAAATGTATTTTTTTTATTGTAAAGAATAATAAATACATTTTAATTTAATTCTTCATTTTAGTTTCTGTTTTTTCGACAAAGAATATTTGTGAAATATTTCTTCAAACTTATTATGATTAAAATTCAAAAAAAATATTCTGGCAAATCTAGAAAATCTGTAAAATCAAATTTAAATCTTATTTCAAAGTCTTTTGAATTTCTTTTAAAATTTTTGTTCTGGAAAATCTAGAAGAAATAATGATTTGTCTTTGTTAGAAATATAGCTTGGTCCAATTTGTTATATATTCTAACAAAGTGCGGATTGGATTTTAACCTATTTAAAACATGTCATAAAAATTCTAAAATTAATCTTAATCAGGAAAAATGACTAATGATGTTCCATAAATTATTTTTTAAATTTTTTCAAAAAGATTCGAATTAGCTAGTTTTTCTCTTCTTTTTTTCCGTTGAATTTTGAATTTTAAAGAGTCGAAATTGAAGATAAACTATGTTTCAAAATTTAATTGTCATTTGTTTCGTGTTTTCTCCTCTTTTAAACCGTTCAATTAAGTGTAAATATCATTAATTATTAATAATAACTTAGAGTTCAAGATAAATTGAGCAAATTGGCTATTTCTGGCAATTTATTGAAGTGTGTATCAAACTGGTAGCCCTTCGCATTAATCACTACCCAAGAAGTAGCTCTTGCTTTCAAAAAGGTTGGTGACTCCTGATATAAACTATATATAATGTGTCCTAAACAGATATGTGTGGCCAGTCACACAACATTGGCAGCAGTAAAATATTACATCTGTCTACTAACAGCTTGTAGGCATCAGAGATCAAGCAAATGTGCATCACTTTATGTGCAGGCCTCATACAATATGGCTGCTTCTTTGATTATAGTACCACAGTAATACACAAAATAGCAAGAGTATTTTCTGTTTTATGATGACATCACAGTACATACATATTATGTAGTAATCATTCCTCTTAGCTAATTCATTTTAGTCCATCCTATCTCACTCTAAAATGACCCAGAGAGTGAACCATTTTTATTGAAGATCAATGCTTGCTCAGGTAAGAACATTTATATGAATTGTGTGAATGCTAATAATATTTAAACTGTCTTGCTTGTATTATTTATATTGCTTTTTTCTTTCTTTCCTATATTTAAATCCTACATCTGCTATTTCATTTAGGTAACTGACACACTGCAAACATCTAAGTAAGATGAAATATCTCAAATAAGGGTGATATTTGCTTATTTTCTGTCTGATAAGATCATTCTTCTCACTAAGCAGATTTTATGTTCGAGTGTTTTACTTGTTTTAAGTGTTTTGGTCCTAAATGATCTCGGTAAGATATTACAGCTTGTAGCTGAGATTTGATGACCTATATTGAGTAAAACATGCTTGAAACTAGAATATCAACTGTTGCAAAGCTGTGTCATCAACACTCACATGTATAAAAGTAATCATTTCTTATTTCAAGCATGAAAAAAAAAATCATAATGCCGAGCGCATATCATTATGTCAAGATAATGGCACTAAGAATATATTTTTTAACATATTGAGCAAAAAGGTCTCTCTTTTTTTTCTACCAAGAAAAGTGCACTTTTTATTAGTGAGAATATACTTATTTTAAGGTATTTTCATTGAGGTTAGCTAATTTTACTTGTTTTGGAAAGTCTTGACAAGCCGAATCTTCTTGTTCTATTGGCAGATAATTTTGCTTAGTTCAAATAAAATTCCCCTGATTTTTGTATTTTTTTTTCTTGTTTTTGAACACTGACTTTTTGCAGTGCATGCACTTTCTACATTTATAATAATAGAAATGTGTACACTACCGTTCAAAAGTTTGGGGTCACAATGAAATGTCCTCATTTTTGAAGGAAAAGCACTGTACTTTTCAATGAAGATAACTTTAAACTAGTCTTAACTTGAAAGAAATACACTCTATACATTGCTAATGTGGTAAATGACTATTCTAGCTGCAAATGTCTGCTTTTTGGTGCAATATCTACATAGGTGTATAGAGACCCATTTCCAGAAACTATCACTCCAGTGTTCTAATGGTACAATGTGTTTGCTCATTGGCTCAGAAGGCTAATTGATGATTAGAAAACCCTTGTGCAATCATGTTCACACATCTGAAAACACTTTAGCTCGTTACAGAAGCTACAAAACTGACCTTCCTTTGAGCACATTGAGTTTCTGGAGCATCACATTTGTGGGCTCAATCAAACGCTCAAAATGGCCAGAAAAAGAGAACTTTCATCTGAAACTCGACAGTCTATTCTTGTTCTTAGAAATGAAGGCTATTCCACAAAATTGTTTGGGTGACCCCAAACTTTTGAACGGTAATGTATAAGCGGAAGAAGATGGATGGATGGATGGAGAAATATGTATAATATTCTCATTATTTTATAGCACTGTTGTCTGAAATATAGCATCGGTTCAAAAGTGAATTGACACATCTTTTTAATCCCGCGTTAATGGGACAGCGTTCAATAAGTGAAGATCAGACAATATTATGTGCGACAAAATAGTTGAACGTACTCGTCTTTGTTGTATCTTAAGGTCCTTGTAAACGTTCAACACAGGAGTCATGAGTCGACTTTTAAAGTTGATTCTGCATCCCTCTAGAAGAGCGGTTTGTATTTCATAGTTAATATTGTTATAATAAGATCTATAGCTTTACTGTACATAGGGCAACATATTACCAACACCTGCCGCAGAGTGCAGTCCACAGCAAACTCCAGACAATAATTAACAACCACAACAGCGCATAATTAAGCATTATGCTGCGTACCTATGAGTGGTTGTTTACAAATACACATGTATTTCACCTGCATATGTGGCGGTGGATTTTTACAAAACATGAAAATGTTCTGGGGCCGTACTTATCAAGCTTCTTAGAATTACTCCTAAGAAGTCTGCTAAGAGTTGACTTAAGAGTAAATAAATTATTCGCTGAAAGCTGCACTTAAAAGTTAGTTATCAAGTGTCTTACTCACACTTTCAGCGAAGTGTAGGACTGAATCTTAAGTGTCACACTCAGAGCTGAATTACGACATTACTATGTGCCGTAAACGCTATTTTAGGTGACGTCATTTCTGTGTCCATAGAAATGACCAATCACGGAAGGGAATCCGTTGTCTAAGAATAAAGAAATATCTTAGAAATATTTAAGTGGACAATGGGAGTGTATATTTTGACAATAAACTACAAAATAATACAAAACAAACTAGTCCCCGCCGGCACTCACGCTACCGCTCCCTCTCTTCTCTCGCCCACACACTCACTGACGTCACTCACCTCACGGCCACACACATACGCTACTGTCATAACATTTTCTTTCCAATTCATTAATTAGGCAACTAATTTGAAACTGGTGTGGGTGGCTCTATATATACTAGCCCACTGCAGACACATGCAGAAATCAACAAGGAATCGAAAAGTATTAAATCTGTGACAAAAATAATATCCGCTCTGTCTAAACGATACCGTTTGATCAGCTGCTCGTCATCAAAAAAACAAACAAACATTGTTCCGTTCCCTGAACGTTCGCGCACGTCTCTCTCGCCTCAGTGCCATCCCCTGCTGGCAACTCCTAACCACTTAAGACACCTCTGAAGGTCTCTTAAATATCGTGGAGAGTAGGAGTGATTCTTAGACTTAAGAACGTTGATAAAAAGCTTTTATTCTTAAGTTTGAGAGTAGGACTAAATTTCGCAAATTCTCAGGACTTAAGTGTAAAATGGCACTCTAAGAAGCTTGATAAGTACGGCCCCTGATCACCATAGTAGTGTATTGTTGGCTATAATTTTAATTATAATAGTTTAGTCTAAATTGACAGATCTGCTGTTGTCAGGACATATCACTCATTGTTACCACAGCAGAAACATAAAACAGCAGTGTTCTACGACTACTAATAAACTGAAAAAAATGTCATAGTAAATTCACAGTAAATTACTGGCTAATAATTGCATTATTATCCACTGTATCATTTACAGTATTTCACTGTGAAGTTAAATGCAGCGAAATATTTTGCAGTATTTGTTGAAAGATTACAGTAAATTTCAATGACAGTATTTTACTGTGGAATAATACAGTTAAATGACGTGTAATCCTGGTAGTTAGAGTGGAGTAGTACTGCATGTTTGTCCTAAATGTGTTAGGTCAGGGGTGCCCATTACGTCGATGGCAGAGGGTGTGTCAGTCGATCACCAGCCAGGCATTAAAAAAATAGACATACAAATTAGCGATTATCAATCTTCACTATGACGTCACTTCCGTCACTTGATTGACATTCACGGCACCCGAGGGTCTTGTGAGATGACGCTGGCTGCTGCGAGCTCATTGGCGTTGTTAGGCCTATTTTAGGGGGGCTCAAGTTGCATTGCAAAATTACATAGAATAAATATGTTTATTTTGTTTAGAATTCAGATGGGATTTGATTTGGTGCGCGGCATATATTTGCTGCGCGCAGCGGACGCTTGAGCAGTGCGCAATTGCGCAGGCGCGCACCTTAGAGGGAACATTGCTTGGCAGTCCATGTCTTGTTGAAAACACGCCATTCCTCATCAACTTTTCTCTTTTTAGCGTCTCGGGTGTATACCGCGCATCGCTTGTCGCTGCATGTGCACCTTCACTCGCAGGTTACACACGGACACACGCTCATAAATGATACTTTTCAAAATAAAAGCAGCACAGTTGTATTGCGCGCACGACATAGATGTTTTTTCAACTTTTATTTTGTAATTGATGATTGCAGCTGTTCACATTCGCTCGCAATCACGCACGCGCATACGTCCACACGGAAGTAATACAAATAACGCTTTTCAAAACAAAGGCAGCACCGTTGTATTGCACACTCGACATAGATACTTTTTAAAATGTATTTTGTCATTTATAATTGGCCTCACGCGGGCCGGACAGGGACGCACAAAGGGCCGGATGTGGCCCGCGGGCCGCAGAATGCCCAGGTCTGCTCAAGAGTGTGCAAAACAGAATGAGGAAATATATAAATACACTATAACCACATATAAACCTGTTAACAAAAACGTCTCTTTCATGAATAAATCAATATAAATGATGTATATGAATGAGGTAGATCCCCTCCACTTGGTCAATTGGAAAGTATCTGGCCTGCAGGAAAAGTGTGGCCACTCCTGTTAGGTGGTGTGGGTTGCAGATGCAGCAGTCGACCGCCTGTGTGGCGCTGTCCACCCCCGTGGTGCTGAAAGCTTCTGTCTGGCTCTCACTCCTTCCCTCATCCCTCCCTGCTCGCTGACTGCCTCTCCACATCGCCCTCTGTCGCCCACATTTATGTATAGCACACAGCTGGTGCAAAAGTGATGCTTCAGTGATGGGTTTTATTTCTATTTTCGCTTTTCCCCTGCCAGGTGTCGTACATAAAACATGTATTTTATTATCATAGTCATTCATGATGGTATAGAGCAGGGGTCACCAACGCGGACCCCGCGGGCACCAGGTAGCCCGTAAGGACCAGATGAGTAGCCCGCTGGCCTGTTCTAAAAATAGCTCAAATAGCAGCACTTACCAGTGAGCTGCCTCTATTTTTTAAATTTTATTTATTTACTAGCAAGCTGGTCTCGCTTTGCTCGACATTTTTAATTCTAAGAGAGACAAAACTCAAATAGAATTTGAAAACCCAAGAAAATATTTTAAAGACTTGGTCTTCACTTGTTTAAATAAATCCATTTACTTTTTTACTTTGCTTCTTATAACTTTCAGAAAGACAATTTTAGAGAAAAAATACAACCTTAAAAAAGATTTTAGGATTTTTAAACACATATACCTTTTTACCTTTTAAATTCCTTCCTCTTTTTTCCTGACAATTTAAATCAATGTTTAAGTAAAAAAAAATATATATATATTGTAAAGAATAACAAATACATTTTAATTTAATTCTTCATTTTAGCTTCTGTTTTTTCGACGAAGAATATTTGTGAAATATTTCTTCAAACTTATTATGATTAAAATTTTAAAAAAAATTATTCTGGCAAATCTAGAAAATCTGTAGAATCAAATTTAAATCTTATTTCAAAGTCTTTTGAATTTCTTTAAAAAAAAATCTTCTGGAAAATCTAGAAGAAATAATGATTTGTCTTTGTTACAAATATAGCTTGGTCCAATTTGTTATATATTCTAACAAAGTGCAGATGGGATTTTAACCTCTTTAAAACATGTCATCAAAATTCTAAAATTAATCTTAATCAGGAAAAATTACTAATGATGTTCCATAAATTATTTTCTTAATTTAATAGTATATATATTTATTGTGAGAAATCATTAAGATGATCAGTGTTTCCACAAAGATAAATATCATTAATTATTAATAATAACATAGAGTTAAAGGTAAATTGAGCAAATTGGCTATTTCTGGCAATTTATTGAAGTGTGTATCAAACTGGTCGCATTAATCAGTACCCAAGAAGTAGCTCTTGGTTTCAAAAAGGTTGGTGACCCCTGGTATATAGTGCGTTTATTATGTGCGTGTTGTTATGTTGCTTTCATGTCAGAGAGATATAAAAAGAAATTTAAAAAATAAAAATATAACAAACACCTCCTTACATTTTCCCCGTGAAAAGCTTCCCTCCTTGCCCTCCCTTTTGGGTTGCTCTACAGACCTCCATCCGGGTATTTTACGTAGGATTCTCTTTCTTAAGCCTCATGCAAGGAGGACGTGCTGACGTGCACAGGCTGCACTTCCTTTATTTAGCCACAGGAAGGCAATGAAGCGCCTTGTGAGCCGCAGAGGTTCTGCGTGTGAGTGCGTGCTGCAGGTGCATGATGGACAGATGGATGATACATGGTGCGTATTTATATAGCAATAGATGGATAACTATACATTATGATTATTCTTATGAGTTGTCTTTCAGTGGTTTGATAAGTCCTAATCCATATCAGGCATTGTAATTTAGTCAAATGCACAAGTAGACTTGTATTTATCTATTTAAATTGTATATGTTTATGTATAATATACGTGCACGTTTAATTGAATTTTTTTTTTTTTTTTTTCGTTTTAGGGCCTTTAAATACACTTATTTCAATTGTAATTGTATTTGTATATTATACATACCTACTTGCATATTTAAATGTAAAATGGTTTAATACAATCTGATAGTTAATAAAGTATAATTTGAGGGTTTTTTGCCCTTTAATTACACATTTGGTTACTGTTTGTCCATTATCACATTTTGTATGTATACTTGCGCATTTACTTGTAAAATGTTTTATTACAGTCATATAATATTCGTGTTGCAAACACAAGTATTAATTGTTTAATGGCTTTCAAATACACTTTGGTAATTGCAATTATATTTGTACATATTATAGCCTACTTGCGTATTTTATTGAAAAATGTTTTTTTTATACAGTCAAATACTTAATATAGTATATTGGCCTTTGAATACATTAATAATGTGTTGAGTATTTGTCCATTGATATTCTATATTGTTTTGTATATATTATATGTGCATATTTAATTTGATTTTTTTTTTAAAATAAAATACAATATTTTATCCAGTACACAGCAAATAAAAGTATTGTTTAGTCAATTGTAATAGCCACTTGCAAACTTAAAATGTATGAAATACTATATGTCATATAAAAAAATGTATTATTTGTTTCATGGGCTTTAAATACACTTCTGTCAATTGAATGTTTATATATATATATATATATATATATATATATATATATATATATATATATATATATATATATATATATATATATATATAAATTATAAATTGTAAAATTGTGTAACACAATCAAATACTTTTTGGCTTTTAAATACACTTTGGTCAATTAAAATTGTATTATTTATATAAATCATATTTGCAAATTGAATTGTAAAATATTGTAATACAAAAAAATACTGTATCCGGTATTGTTTTTATTTTTTGTTTTTTGTTGTTGGTGTTGGATTGTTGTTTTGTTTGGTTTGTTTTTTGTGGTATTTAAATACGCTTTTGTTGATTGAAATTATTATTTTTTTGTATAAATTATACTTGCAAATTTAATTGTAAAATATTGTTACACAATCAAATACGTTATCCAGTACTGCAAATAAAAGTATTATTTGTTTTTTGGCCTTTGAATACGTTTTTGTCATTTCTTCCCCCTATAAATTATACTTGTAGATGTAATTGTAAGATAGTGTAGTACCTTATCCAGTATTGCAAAAATAAGTATTATTAGTTTTTTGTTTTTTTCTTTGGGCCTTTACCTACCCCTTTGTTAATTAAAATGGTATTAGTTTTATAAATTATACATGCAAAATGAATTGTGAAACAATGTCAATCAATAGATCCAGTAATGCAAATAAAAGTATTATTTGTTTTTGGCCTTTTTATACGTTTTTGTCAATGTTTTTTTTCCTATAAATTATACTTGTAAATTTAATTGTAAGATATTGTAATACAATCATATACCTTATCCAGTATTGCAAAAATAAGTATTACTATTTTTTTATTTTTTTTATTTTTTTGGGGGGGGGCCTTTAAGTACCCCTTTGTCAATTAAAATTTTATTATTTTTATAATTTATACTTGCAAAATGAATTATAAAACATTATAATAGAATCAAATACTTGATCCAGTAATGTTTTTAGCCCTTGAATACGTTTTTGTCAAATTTTTTTTCCTTATAAATTATACTGGTAAATTTAATTGTAAGATATTGTAATACAATCATATACCTTATCCAGTATTACAAATAAAAATAATATTCGATTTTTTTGGCCTTTATATACGCCTTTGTCAATTGAAATTGTATTACTTTTATAAATTATACTTGCAAAATTAATTTTAAAATTTTGTAATACAATCAAATACTTGATCCAGTACTGTAAATAAAAGTAATATTTGTTTTTGGCCTTTAAATACATTTTTGTTATTTTTTTCCTATAAATTATACTTAATTGTAAGATATTGTAGTACAATCATATACCTTAACCAGTATTGCAAAAATAAGTATTATTTTTATTTTTTTCTTTCTTTGGGCCTTTAAGTACCCCTTTGTCAATTAAAATGTTAGTATTTTTTATAAATAATACTTGCAGAATTAATTGTAAAATATTGTAATAGAATCAAATACTTGATCCAGTAATGCAAATAAAAGTACTATTTGTTTTTAGCCCTTAAATGCGTTTTTGTCAATGTTTTTTTTTTCCTATAAATTATACTTGTAAATTTAATTGTAAGATATTGTAATACAATCATATACCTTATCCAGTATTACAAATACAAGTATTATTAGATTTTTTTGGCTTCTATATATTCCTTTGTCAATTGAAATTGTATTACTTTTATAAATTATACTTGCAAAATTAATTTTACAATCAAATACAATCAAATACTTGATCCAGTACTGCAAATAAAAGTTGTATTTCTTTTTGGCCTTTAAAAAAATTTGTGTTATTTTTTCCTATAAATTATAATTAATTGTAAGATATTGTAGTACAAACATATACCTTATCCAGTATTGCAAAAATAAGTATTATTTTTATTTTTTTCTTTCTTTGGGCCTTTAAGTACCCCTTTGTCAATTAAAATTGTATTATTTTTTATAAATTATACTTGCAAAATGAATTGTAAAATATTGTAATTGAATCAAATACTTGATCCAGTAATGCAAATAAAAGTATTATTTGTTTTTAGCCCTTAAATACGTTTTTGTCAATGTTTTTTTCCCTATAAATTATACTGGTAAATGTAATTGTAAGATATTGTAATACAATCATATACCTTATCCAGTATTACAAATAAAAGTATTTTCAGATTTTTTTGGCTTTTATAAACGCCTTTGTCAATTGAAATTGTATTACTTTTATAAATTATACTTGCAAAATTAATTTTAAAATATTGTAATACAATAAAATAGTTGATCAGTACTGCAAATAAAAGTCGTATTTGTTTTTGGTCTTTAAATACGTTTTTGTTATTTTTTTCCTATAAATTATACTTAATTGTAAGATATTGTAGTACAATCATATACCTTATCCAGTATTGCAAAAATAAGTATTATTTTTTATTTATTTATTTCTTTTAGCCTTTAAGTACCCCTTTGTCAATTAAAATTGTATTATTTTATAAATAATACTTGCAGAATTAATTTTAAAATATTGTAATAGAATCAAATACTTGATCCAGTAATGCAATTAAAAGTATTATTTGTTTTTAGCCCTTAAATGCGTTTTTGTCAATGTTTTTTTCCCCCTATAAATTATACTTGTAAATTTAATTGTAAGATATTGTAATACAATCATATACCTTATCCAGTATTACAAATAAAAGTATTATTAGATTTTTTTGGCTTCTATATATTCCTTTGTCAATTGAAATTGTACTACTTTTATAAATTAAACTTGCAAAATTAATTTTACAATCAAATACAATCAAATACTTTATCCAGTACTGCAAATAAAAGTTGTATTTGTTTTTGGCCTTTAAATACGTTTTTGTTATTTTTTCCTATAAATTATACTTAATTGTAAGATATTGTAGTACAATCATATACCTTATCCACTACTGCAAAAATAAGTATTATTTTTGTTTTTTGTTTTTGGGCCTTTAAGTACCCCTTTGTCAATTAAAATTGTATTATTTTTTATAAATTATACTTGCAACATTTATTGTAAAATATTGTAATAGAATCAAATACTTGATCCAGTAATGCAAATAAAAGTATCATTTGTTTTTAGCCCTTAAATACGTTTTTGTCAATGTTTTTTTTCCTATAAATTATACAGGTAAATTTAATTGTAAGATATTGTAATACAATCATGGTTTTTTTCCTATAAATTATACTGGTAAATTTAATTGTAAGATATTTTAATACAAGCATATACCTTATCCATTATTACAAATAAAAGTATTATTAGATTTTTTTGGCCTTTATATACGCCTTTGTCAATTGAAATGGTATTACTTTTATAAATTATACTTGCAAAATTAATTTATACATTTTGTAATACAATCAAATTATTGATCCAGTACTGCAAATAAAAGTTGTATTTGTTTTTGGCCTTTAAATACGTTGTTGTCATTTTTTTTTTTCTATAAATTATACTTGATTGTAAGATATTGTAGTACAATCATATACCTTATTCAGTATTACAAATAGAAGTATTATTATATTTTTTTGGCCTTTAAATACCCCTTTGTCAATTGAAATGGTATTATTTCTATAAATTATACTTGCAAAATGAATTGTAAAATATTGTATACTTGATCCATTACTGCAAATAAAATTTGTATTTGTTTTCTGCATTTAAATACGTTTTGGTCAATTTATTTTTCCTATAGATTATACCTAATAGTAAGATATTGTAGTACAATCATTTACCTTATCCAGTATTGTAAATAAAAGTATTGCTAATTTTTTTTGGTCTTTTTTATACGCCTTTGTCAATTGAAATTGTATTTTTTTTAATCAATTATACTTGCACAATTAATTTTAAAATATAGCCATACAATCAAATACTTGATCCAGTACTGCAAATAAAAGTTGTATTTGTTTTCTGCCTTTAAATGCATAAAGCATGTCGTATTGGTGTTGTCACAAGACAATATTGTACTTCAGTGGACTTATTGAGTGTTGTGACGTCACTGCCATGCAGGAGCATTATGATAGGCTGCAAGGTGTCGTCACAGTCCACCAATGAGAGTGAGAGCTGCACAAAGAGATCCAGTCACATCGTAGCTTCATCCTAGCTTGCCTTCACAATGTAGTGTTCTAGGGGAGGACTTTATGCACGCAAAGCATGACTATCTCTTCTATTATTATAGCCCAGGACGCTTTTTTTCCTGCGAGGACTACCGACCTCTTCTTTGCTTCGGATTGGGTTGATTGGATATTTTACTGAAGGTGAAATAATGTGGAAGAAATTACCCGCCTGGCAGTTGCTGTGGTGGTGCCATGGTTTCTCCCTACTGTGG
This sequence comes from Entelurus aequoreus, assembly GCF_033978785.1. NCBI lineage: Eukaryota > Metazoa > Chordata > Actinopteri > Syngnathiformes > Syngnathidae > Entelurus > Entelurus aequoreus. Next base: position 4,274,203 of record NC_084734.1, read on the forward strand.
AGTACAATCCTCGCACAGAGCCGCTACAGAATCCCGGAGGAGCTGAAACTAGGCTTGGTGGTGGGGAATCTCGCCAAAGGTTTGGGTTTAGAGCTGCACAGACGCAAGCTGCGGATAACCACGGAGGCCGGTAAGCAGTATTTCAGAGTGGACCTCGGGAAGGGAGACCTGCTGGTGACAAATCGAATAGACAGGGAAGAGAAGTGTGGACAAAGAGCGACGTGTCTGCTGCCGCTGGAGCTCGTTCTAGACAAGCCCTTACAACTGCACAGGGTTGTGTTGTATATTTAAAGCTCATGCCACTCTCCCAGGACAGAGTGACTGTGTGATGAGTGATGAGCCAAGAAGACGCCAACGAGGAATCGTCGAACAAAAAGCTTTATTTGTTTCAGCGAGCCTCCAACTGGAACTGCAGCTCCAGGAGAAAGAGTATGGGCCGGATCTCTCTTCTGATATCCTCTCTTGACAACTGTCCTTAAATACCTTTTACACAAAGACCCCCACTCTTTGTAACTGTAGCCTTGAAGCCGGCCAGTCTGGACAAAAGCCCAGCTTGTTGTTTGGCCAGTCAACCAATTTCCTGTGATCGGTTTGAGTCGGGTGACCTCCGGCCCCTATCCTCTACTCCTACTTGTGAGGGCTTCCTACCAGATGTTGCTAATGTCTTTACACTTCCTCCTAAAATCCAACTGCTGCTATCCTTTAAGTTCCTCAATGTCCTGGGGGCAACAGCCCCAACTCTCTGAACGTGCAGTCATGGACATGTGCACTTTTGACCTTAGTAGAATAATCCTCCAAAGGATTCTGCGACTAAATACAAAGACATGCTACTTCACAATCATTGTATACGGTATAATTTACCACAGTTGAAACTGAAATACTGGACACTAATGATAATGCTCCTAGAAATAGCAGAGCTTGTCAATTCAGATGCAAGGTTTCCTTTAGAAAGTGTGCAGGATTCTGATGTCAGCCCTAATTCTGTACGCTCCAACCTTATCAGCAGAAATTAGAATTTTACATTAGCAGTTTTCGCTCAGCCTCAGTATAATGTTTATACTCAGACTGAGCACGACGACTCCTCTCAGAGGCTGCTTGTAGAGGTCCAGGACGACGGGGAAGCGGTCCAGTCGGCCACCGTCACGCTGTCCATCCTCCTTCAGGTCGTGCATGTCTCCAATGTCAGAGTACAGTGATTTCACTTTGGTGAAGCCCAGCAGCACCACTGACTTTAAGGAGGTCATCAGCGTCCTGGACGCCTCTTTACCTGACAGCACCTGGACCTTTGAGAGCCAGCAGGTGAGCAGAAACTACAACAAGAATTGGCTAAAATTCGACTACAGTTTCTAAACCCAGAAAAAGTTAACCAATATTTTTCTCCAAGCATTGATCAAATCCTAAATGCTTTTAGTAAATGCCTAAATGATAAATGATAAATGGGTTATACTTGTATAGCGCTTTTCTACCTTCAAGGTACTCAAAGCGCTTTGACAGTATTTCCACATTCACCCATTCACACACACATTCACACACTGATGGCGGGAGCTGCCATGCAAGGCGCTACCAGCACCCATCAGGAGCAAGGGTGAAGTGTCTTGCCCAAGGACACAACGGACGTGACTAGGATGGTAGAAGGTGGGGATTGAACCCCAGTAACCAGCAACACTGCGATTGCTGGCACGGCCACCCTACCAACTTCGCCTAATAAATAGAATTTAATTACATAATAATAAGCATTTTAAATGAGTGCAGTCCATGTTCATTCATAATTATAACCCATTGGTAAAACACAGTTGACACACTTTGTGTTGTTTAATGTCGTGGTGCATTTCAGGTCCATTCTCAGGTAGCAGTTTCAGCACCACCTTGGTGGACAGCGACTCTGACCAATGTTCCATTAGTAAACAAAAAACAATGTTAATAAATGAGTGTCAATGGACATTTTTCTATACAAGACATATATTCAAATCATTGACTCATATATAGAAAAAAATACTTACATTAGAAAAAAAGATTTAATTTATTATATGTAGTAGATATTGGTAATATGTTGTAAATTCACTGGCCAAAATATTAAGTACACCTCACAATAAAGGTTGTGTATAACGAGCGTTTTTTGTTTATTTTTACATTGTTTAGAATGCATTATTATTTTAAATATTATGAAATATATTGTTTGTAGTTTTTAATGGATTACAGCTGCACTGTAAAATATTTCTCATATGCTTTCTTCTTATGTAGCAATAACACATAAGCAAAATATTTAGAATAGCTAATGCAGTGCAGTTTTGTATGAATTTGAACACCAGACACAAAAATAGACAAAACTGACCCTATTTTGTTTTTCCTTGTAGTGATGTGACCAATGGAAATAGCAAGTGCTTATAATGCTATGGGTATGAATAACATACATTTATTCATTGTATTTACCGTATCATTAAAACAATGTATTAATGTTTCCTATTTGAATATGCTGCTTTAAAAAGAGTGCGGATCATCAGTGTGTGTGTGTGTGCGCCCGTGTGTGTGTGTGTAACAGTGCTGCACAGAGTGCCTCTGATTGGCCGAGGGTGAAAGCTGCTGAGCACCAATAGCAGTCAGAGCCGTACAAAGAGATCTTCTCCCTCCCCCCATACTTAGCAACACAACCACAATGCTCAGTGTAGAGAGGAGAGAAGGTACATCAGTCATGTACTGCCAGGATTTGGTGTATTTGGAGTCATATTTTTGACTATGAACGGATATTGTTTTCACTCACCATGTCGCATGTTGGAAATATGGATTTTTACTTCATGGTCTGTCTTCTTTTGGATTGGAATTGATGCATTTTAGAGGATCAAGGATGACAAAGACAATAGGATACAGAGACTGGAGATGGCAGGCTCTTTTGTGGCATCACGTCTTTCTCTTGTGGACTACAGTGGATGCACAGACTCGTTACAGCATCCCAGAGGAGCTCAAACAAGGTTCTGTGGTGGGAAATCTGGCCAAAGATCTGTCTTTGGGACTGTCTGAGATATTTGAGCGCAAGCTGCGTGTCGCCTCTGAGGCTGGTAAGCAGTATTTCAGCGTGGATGCGGGGAAGGGCGAGCTGCTGGTCAATGACAGAATAGACAGAGAGGCTTTATGCGGACAAAGCGCCAGCTGTGTGCTCCCTCTGCAGGTTGTCATCGAGGACCCCTTGCAGCTTTTCCGTGTGGAGGTGGAAATACAGGACATGAATGATAACGCGCCCCAGTTTCCCTCGAGTGACGTCACGCTGGAGATTGCAGAATCTATGTTAGTCGGGGTCCGTTTTCCAGTAGAAAGCGCCGTTGATCCGGACGTGGGCGCTAATTCGCTCAGGTCGTACACTCTCAGCAAAGACGAGTGTTTTAATATTAGACTTAAAGAGGTTGCAGGAGGCAGAAAAGTGCCTGAGCTTGTTTTAGTCAAACCTTTAGATAGAGAGAAAAAGTCCGTTCATCAGCTTTTGCTCACAGCTCTAGATGGAGGCAGCCCTGTGAAATCAGGGACATCCCAAATTACCGTCAAAATTCTTGACAATAATGACAATGGTCCAGTCTTTGAGAAAGCACTACAAAAAGTGTCAGTCGCTGAAAACCTAGAAAAAGGTGCAACCATCGCACAGACAAAAGCAACAGACATGGATGACGGCCCAAATGGAGAAATAGAATATTTTTTTGGTGCTCATACACCTGAAAATGTCCTTTCTATATTTACTATTGATAATTTGACCGGCACCATACTTTTAAAAGGAATTTTAGATTTTGAGTCCACTTCAAATTATGAACTAGACCTAACTGCTAAAGACAAAGGCAATCATAGAATGGAGGGTCATTGTACTGTGCATGTCGAAGTTTTAGATGTGAATGACAACGCTCCAGATATCATTTTCACTTCTAATTCAAAACCTGTGCGTGAGGACTCTCCTACTGGCACTGTGGTAGCATTACTCAGTGCTAGAGATGATGACACTGGGGACAATGGTAAAGTTACATTACATCTACCCCCAAAATATCCTTTTGCCCTCAAACCATCTTTTTCTAACAATTATGCGCTGGTCACCAGTGGTGCTTTAGACAGAGAGAGAGTGTCTGAGTACAAGATTGAGATAACAGCCACTGATTCAGGATCTCCTCCTCTCTCCAGTAAGAAAATGATATCTGTCAGCATCACTGATGTCAATGACAACCCTCCTGTATTCTCTCAGAGCTCTTATAATGTTTATCTAAAAGAGAACGGAGTAGCAGGTTCTATACTGTACTCGGTGTCTGCATGTGACCTGGATGCTGGCCAAAACGCCAAAGTGTCTTACTCTATCGTGGACTCTAAAGTGCACGACGTGTCCGTGTCGTCTTACGTTTACATGAACTCAGAGAACGGCAGCATCTACAGCATGCACTCCTTTGACTACGAGAAAGTCAAAGTGTTCCACATTCAGGTTCAGGCAAAGGACCAGGGCTCTCCGTCTCTCAGCACCAACGCCACCGTCCATGTTTTCATCCTGGACCAGAACGACAACGCCCCCGCTGTTATTTACCCTTCCCCCCACGCCGCCTCCCACCTGCGGGTGCCCCGCACGGCCAAGGCGGGCCACCTGGTCACCAAGGTGACGGCCGTGGACGCGGACTCGGGCCACAACGCCTGGATCTCGTACAAAGTGTCTGAGGCCACAGACGCCTCTTTGTTCACGGTCAGTGTGTACACAGGGGAGGTGAGGACTAAACGCGCTGTGTCCGAGCACGACGACTCCTCTCAGAGGCTGCTTGTAGAGGTCCAGGACGACGGGGAAGCGGTCCAGTCGGCCACCGTCACGCTGTCCATCCTGCTGGAGGACGGTGTGAGCGAGCCCATGTTGGAGCTGAGACACAAGGTGTCGGAGCCCAGTAAGACAAGCGGCACAATCACGCTTTATTTGATCGTGTCTCTGGCCTCGGTGTCCGTGCTGTCTCTGGTGACTTTGCTGGTCTTAGCGGTGAAATGCTTGAGGAGCAGCGGAAGCGACGCTAGTTGCTGCATGAGACGGACACACTGTGATGAGGACAAGAAGCCCAACAGAAACCTGCACATTCAGCTCAACAGTGATGGACCTATCAAGTACGTGGAGGTTCTGGGAGGAGACGTCATGTCTCAGAGTCACTCCTTCAGGTCGTGCATGTCTCCAATGTCAGAGTACAGTGATTTCACTTTGGTGAAGCCCAGCAGCACCACTGACTTTAAGGAGGTCATCAGCGTCCTGGACGCCTCTTTACCTGACAGCACCTGGACCTTTGAGAGCCAGCAGGTGAGTGAGAATACAACAAGAATTGGTTAAAATTCGACTACAGTTTCTAAACCCAGAAAAAAGATAACCAAACTCTTTCTCCAAGCATTAAGAAAAATAAATCTTAGCTTACCTTTAGTTGTAGCTTTCAAAATATAATTTTGTTACCTATTGGTAGGCATTTTTATTTTAGTACAGTCCATGTTCATTCATAAATGTAACACTCTGTGTACATACAGTCAACACACTTCATGTTGTGTAAGGTCGTGGTTGATTTCAGGTCCATTCTCAGGTAGCACTTTCAGCACCAATTTGGTGGACAGTGACTTTGTCCAATTTTCCAGTCCTAACCATTATAAATGATAAATGATAAATGGGTTATACTTGTATAGCTCTTTTCTACCTTCAAGGTACTCAAAGCGCTTTGACAGTATTTCCACATTCACCCATTCACACACACATTCACACACTGATGGCGGGAGCTGCCATGCAAGGCGCTAACCAGCAGCCATCAGGAGCAAGGGTGAAGTGTCTTGCCCAAGGACACAACGGACGTGACTAGGATGGTAGAAGGTGGGGATTGAACCCCAGTCACCAGCAACCCTCCGATTGCTGGCACGGCCACTCTACCAAATTCGCCTAATAAATAGAACTTAATTACATAATAATAAGCATTTTAAATGAGTGCAGTCCATGTTCATTCATAATTATAACCCATTGGTAAAACACAGTTGACACACTTTGTGTTGTTTAATGTCGTGGTGCATTTCAGGTCCATTCTCAGGTAGCAGTTTCAGCACCACCTTGGTGGACAGCGACTCTGACCAATGTTCCATTAGTAAACAAAAAACAATGTTAATAAATGAGTGTCAATGGACATTTTTCTATACTAGACATCTATTCAAATCATTGATTAATATTTAGAAAAAAATACTTACATTAGAAAAAAAGATTTAATGTATTATATGTAGCAGATATTGGTAATATGTTGTAAATTCACTGGCCAAAATATTAAGTACACCTCACAATAAAGGTTGTGTATAACAAGCGTTTTTTAGTTTATTTTTACATTGTTAATAATGCTTTATTATCTTAAAAATTACCAAATATATTGTTTGTAGTTTTTAATAGATTACAGCTGCACTGTAAAATATTTCTCATATGCTTTCTTCTTATGTAGCAATAACACATATGCAAAATATTTAGAATCGCTAATGCTGTGCAGTTTTGTATGAATTTGAACAACAGACACAAAATAGACTAAACTGACCCTATCTACCAACCGAGCGGTATAGCTCGGTTGGTAGAGTGGCCGTGCCAGCAACTTGAGGGTTCCAGGTTCGATCCCCGCTTCAGCCAACCTAGTCACTGCCGTTGTGTCCTTGGGCAAGACATTTTACCCACCTGCTCCCAGTGCCACCCACACTGGTTTGAAAATGTAACTTAGATATTGGGTTTCACTATGTAAAGCGCTTTGAGTCACTAGAGAAAAGCGCTATATAAATATAATTTACTACTACTACTACTACTATTTTGTTTTTCCTCGTAGTGATTTGACCAAAGGAAATAGCAAGTGCTTATAATGTTATGGGTATGAATAACATACATTTATTCATTGTATTTACCGTATCATCAAAACAATCTATTAATGTTTCCTATTTGAATATGCTGCTTTAAAGAGAGTGCGGATCATCAGTGTGTGTGTGTGTGTGTGCGCCCGTGTGTGTGTGTGTGTGTGTGTGTGTAACAGTGCTGCACAGAGTGCCTCTGATTGGCTGAGGGTGAAAGCTGCTGAGCACCAATAGCAGTCAGAGCCGTACAAAGAGATCTTCTCCCTCCCCCCATACTTAGCAACACAACCACAATGCTCAGTGTAGAGAGGAGAGAAGGTACATCAGTCATGTACTGCCAGGATTTGGTGTATTTGGACTTATATTTTGGACTATGAACGGATATTGTTTTCACTCACTATGTCGCATGTTGGAAATATGGATTTTGTCTTCATGGTCTGTCTTCGTTTGGATTGGAATTGATGCATTTTAGAGGATCAAGGATGACAAAGACAATAGGATACAGAGACTGGAGATGGCAGGCTCTTTTGTGGCATCACGTCTTTCTCTTGTGGACTACAGTGGATGCACAGACTCGTTACAGCATCCCAGAGGAGCTCAAACAAGGTTCTGTGGTGGGAAATCTGGCCAAAGATCTGTCTTTGGGACTGTCTGAGATATTTGAGCGCAAGCTGCGTGTCGCCTCTGAGGCTGGTAAGCAGTATTTCAGCGTGGATGCGGGGAAGGGCGAGCTGCTGGTCAATGACAGAATAGACAGAGAGGCTTTATGCGGACAAAGCGCCAGCTGTGTGCTGCCTCTGCAGGTCGTGGTGGAAAATCCTTTGAGATCACATCGAATTGAAGTAGAAATTAAAGACATTAATGACAATTCACCTCGTTTTCTGACAGACGAAATTAATCTTAAAATACCAGAATCGGTTGCGGTTGGTACACGTTTTCCTTTGGAGAGTGCAGAGGATCCTGATGTAGGAGGAAATTCCTTAAGGAGTTACACAGTATTGAAAAATGATTATTTTTCTTTGAAATTTAAAACAGAAAAAAATGGTCTCACTGCACCAGAGTTGGTGTTAGAAAAATCTTTGGACAGAGAAAATATGTCCATGCATCAGCTGCTAATAACAGCACTGGATGGAGGAAACCCTGTTAAATCTGGAACATGTAAAATTATAATTCATGTACTTGATAATAACGACAATGTTCCTATTTTTGATGAAAAGGAGTACAAATTATCTTTGAAGGAAAACAGCACGAAAGGAACATTTGTATTAAAAGTTAAAGCTACAGATATTGATCATGGCGTTAACAGTGAAATTAAATATTCCTTCGGGTCTCGCACTGCAGAGGCTGTTTTATCAACATTTGAAATTGACGAGCAAACAGGACAAATAATTTTAAATGGAGAATTAGATTATGAAACATTCCCATCGTATCTGATTGACATTACTGCCAAAGACAAAGGTGTACCTGAAATGGAGGGTCACTGTCGCCTGCAGCTTAATATTGAAGACATCAATGATAATGCTCCTGAAATTATTCTGACTTCTAAACCCAGTCCTGTAAGAGAGGATGCTCCATCTGGCACAGTGGTGGCTTTGATTACTGTTAAAGACATTGACTCTGGTGATAACGGAAAGGTGACCCTGCAGCTTCCCAAAAGCTCACCTTTTTCACTGAAACCAACTTTTGCCAAAAGTTTTGAACTAGTAGCCAGTGGTGCTTTAGACAGAGAGAGAGTGTCTGAGTACAAGATTGAGATAACAGCCACTGATTCAGGATCTCCTCCTCTCTCCAGTAAGAAAATGATATCTGTCAGCATCACTGATGTCAATGACAACCCTCCTGTATTCTCTCAGAGCTCTTATAATGTTTATCTAAAAGAGAACGGAGTAGCAGGTTCTATACTGTACTCGGTGTCTGCATGTGACCTGGATGCTGGCCAAAACGCCAAAGTGTCTTACTCTATCGTGGACTCTAAAGTGCACGACGTGTCCGTGTCGTCTTACGTTTACATGAACTCAGAGAACGGCAGCATCTACAGCATGCACTCCTTTGACTACGAGAAAGTCAAAGTGTTCCACATTCAGGTTCAGGCAAAGGACCAGGGCTCTCCGTCTCTCAGCACCAACGCCACCGTCCATGTTTTCATCCTGGACCAGAACGACAACGCCCCCGCTGTTATTTACCCTTCCCCCCACGCCGCCTCCCACCTGCGGGTGCCCCGCACGGCCAAGGCGGGCCACCTGGTCACCAAGGTGACGGCCGTGGACGCGGACTCGGGCCACAACGCCTGGATCTCGTACAAAGTGTCCGAGGCCACAGACGCCTCTTTGTTCACGGTCAGTGTGTACACAGGGGAGGTGAGGACTAAACGCGCTGTGTCCGAGCACGACGACTCCTCTCAGAGGCTGCTTGTAGAGGTCCAGGACGACGGGGAAGCGGTCCAGTCGGCCACCGTCACGCTGTCCATCCTGCTGGAGGACGGTGTGAGCGAGCCCATGTTGGAGCTGAGACACAAGGTGTCGGAGCCCAGTAAGACAAGCGGCACAATCACGCTTTATTTGATCGTGTCTCTGGCCTCGGTGTCCGTGCTGTCTCTGGTGACTTTGCTGGTCTTAGCGGTGAAATGCTTGAGGAGCAGCGGAAGCGACGCTAGTTGCTGCATGAGACGGACACACTGTGATGAGGACAAGAAGCCCAACAGAAACCTGCACATTCAGCTCAACAGTGATGGACCTATCAAGTACGTGGAGGTTCTGGGAGGAGACGTCATGTCTCAGAGTCACTCCTTCAGGTCGTGCATGTCTCCAATGTCAGAGTACAGTGATTTCACTTTGGTGAAGCCCAGCAGCACCACTGACTTTAAGGAGGTCATCAGCGTCCTGGACGCCTCTTTACCTGACAGCACCTGGACCTTTGAGAGCCAGCAGGTGAGTGAGAATACAACAAGAATTGGTTAAAATTCGACTACAGTTTCTAAACCCAGAAAAAAAGATAACCAAACTCTTTCTCCAAGCATTAAGAAAAATAATCTTAGCTTACCTTTAGTTGTAGCTTTCAAAATATAATTTAGTTACCTATTAGTAGGCATTTTTATTTTAGTACAGTCCATGTTCATTTATAAATGTAACACTCTGTGTACATACAGTCAACACACTTCATGTTGTGTAAGGTTGTGGTTGATTTCAGGTCCAATCTCAGGTAGCACTTTCAGCACCAATTTGGTGGACAGCGACTTTGACCAATTTTCCAGTCCTAACCATTATACAATGTTAATAGATGTCAATGTACAGTATTATATATTACATTTACAAACATCACTGACTTAAATTTGCAAAAAAAAATACTTACAATAAATAATAAAATATGTACACTATAAGATTACAAAGTAGTTATTATCAATTCTATATGTTGTACTATAAACTTACCGGCAAATATGTTAAGTACACATAGAAAGAGTTGTATAAATCAAGCGTCATTTTACATTGTTAATCATGTGTATTTATAATAATTATTAAAAGGTAGATTGGTTGTCGTTGGCATGTGGATTAAAACTGCACTGTAAAATGTTTCTCTTATGTGCTGTAGCTATAACAGGTAACACAACTATTAGGAACTGCAGATGCAGTTCATTATTATATTATTATACACATAACTGACACTGAACAATATTTTCTTTGTAGTGATTGTTCATTCATAAATGCAACACCTTGTGAAAATACTGTCAACACACTTTCTGTTGCGTAATGTCGTGGTGGATTTCAGGTCCATCCTCAGGTAGCAGTTTCAGGACCATGTTGGGGGGTAGTGACTTTGACCAAGTGTCCATACTAACCATTATATTGTATAATGTTAAGTGGGTGTCAATGGACATTTTTAAATAATAAATTGACTATCATAACTGACTTATATTTAGAAAAATACTTACATTGAATTAGAAAAAAAGTATTATAAAAATATTTAGTAGCTCTTGGCAATTATGTGTTATGCTATATAGTACTCACTGGCCAAAATATTACATACACTTGACAAAAAGGGTTTTGCAAAACAAGCCTCCATTCACTATGTTGATAGTACTTAATTGTGATAAATAGTACACCATATAATGGTTTTAGTTGGCAGTGGATACAACTGCACTGTGTGTTTCGTACATCTCTTCCTCTTATGTAGCAGTAACAAGTATCCAAACAATTAGGAACCACTAATGCAGTACAGTTCTACATATATATGTGAACGACTACCACAATAATACACATTACTGACCCTATTTTTTTTTGTAGTAATATGAATAACTGGAATATCAAGTGCACCTAATGTTGAGGGTAAATCACAATGTTTTTATTTATTGTAATGATCATAATAGCCAAACATAATGTGTAACGGTTTCCTATTTGAATCTGTACTTGCTCTACAATGAGTGCAGATCAGCAGTGTGTGTGTGTGTGTGTGTGTGTGTGTGTGTGTGTGTGTGTGTGTGTGTGTGTGTGTGTGTGTGTGTGTGTGTGTGTGTGTGTGTGTGTGTGTGTGTGTGTGTGTGTGTGTAAAACAGTGCTGCACAGAGTGCCTCTGATTGGCTGAGGGTGAAAGCTGCTGAGCACCAATAGCAGTCAGAGCCGTACAAAGAGATCTTCTCCCTCCCCCCATACTTAGCAACACAACCACAATGCTCAGTGTAGAGAGGAGAGAAGGTACATCAGTCATGTACTGCCAGGATTTCATTTATTTGGAGTTATATTTTTGACTATGAACGGATATTGTTTTCACTCACCATGTCACATGATGGAAATATGGATTTTGTCTTCATGGTCTGTCTTCTTTTGGATTGGAATTGATGCATTTTAGAGGATCAAGGATGACAAAGACAATAGGATACAGAGACTGGAGATGGCAGGCTCTTTTGTGGCATCACGTCTTTCTCTTGTGGACTACAGTGGATGCACAGACTCGTTACAGCATCCCAGAGGAGCTCAAACAAGGTTCTGTGGTGGGAAATCTGGCCAAAGATCTGTCTTTGGGACTGTCTGAGATATTTGAGCGCAAGCTGCGTGTCGCCTCTGAGGCTGGTAAGCAGTATTTCAGCGTGGATGCGGGGAAGGGCGAGCTGCTGGTCAATGACAGAATAGACAGAGAGGCTTTATGCGGACAAAGCGCCAGCTGTGTGCTCCCTCTGCAGGTCGTGGTGGAAAATCCTTTGAGATCACATCGAATTGAGGTAGAAATTAAAGACATTAACGACAATTCACCACAATTTCATACAAAAGAACTATCCATAAATATTGCTGAATTGGCAGTAGTCGGAACCCGTTTCCTTTTGGAAAGTGCGGATGATTACGATGTTGGAAGTAATTCGGTAAAGACTTACACGTTGACTAAAAATGACTGCTTCACGTTGAAGATGAAGGAGGTTGAGGATGGTAAATTAGTGCCCGAGTTAGTGTTAGAAAAGCCTCTGGACAGAGAGAAGAAAGCATCTTATCAGCTCCTCTTGACTGCTTTAGACGGAGGGAATCCAGTCATGTCTGGCACTGCACAAATTAATGTTATAGTGCTTGATAACAACGATAATTTCCCAGTTTTTGACAAAAATGTATACAAAACCTCCTTGCAAGAGAATGTGGCAAAAAACACATTCGCACTTAAAATTACAGCGAATGATGCAGACGAAGGACCAAATGGAGAGGTAGAATATTTTTTTGGTACACGCACACCTGATTCTGTCTTATCTGTATTTGAGTTAAACTCAGAAACAGGTGAAATATTTTTAAAAGGAGAATTAGATTACGAAAAATCTACGTCTTACAAAATTGAAGTGATTGCCAAGGACAAAGGACTTCCTGTGATGGAAAGTCACTGTCGGGTGCAGATTGATGTTATTGATGTTAATGATAATGCTCCTGAAATTATCCTCACCTCAGAACCGCAGCCGGTCAGGGAGGATGCACCAAGAGGATCAGTTGTGGCTCTGCTAACATCACGTGATGCAGACTCTGCTAATAATAGCAAAGTAACTTTGCAGCTACAAAAAGGCTTACCTTTTACACTTAAACCGTCTTTTTCTAATAGTTATGAACTAGTAACCAGTGGTGCTTTAGACAGAGAGAGAGTGTCTGAGTACAAGATTGAGATAAAAGCCACTGATTCAGGATCTCCTCCTCTCTCCAGTAAGAAAATGATATCTGTCAGCATCACTGATGTCAATGACAACCCTCCTGTATTCTCTCAGAGCTCTTATAATGTTTATCTAAAAGAGAACGGAGTAGCAGGTTCTATACTGTACTCGGTGTCTGCATGTGACCTGGATGCTGGCCAAAACGCCAAAGTGTCTTACTCTATCGTGGACTCTAAAGTGCACGACGTGTCCGTGTCGTCTTACGTTTACATGAACTCAGAGAACGGCAGCATCTACAGCATGCACTCCTTTGACTACGAGAAAGTCAAAGTGTTCCACATTCAGGTTCAGGCAAAGGACCAGGGCTCTCCGTCTCTCAGCACCAACGCCACCGTCCATGTTTTCATCCTGGACCAGAACGACAACGCCCCCGCTGTCATTTACCCTTCCCCCCACGCCGCCTCCCACCTGCGGGTGCCCCGCACGGCCAAGGCGGGCCACCTGGTCACCAAGGTGACGGCCGTGGACGCGGACTCGGGCCACAACGCCTGGATCTCGTACAAAGTGTCTGAGGCCACAGACGCCTCTTTGTTCACGGTCAGTGTGTACACAGGGGAGGTGAGGACTAAACGCGCTGTGTCCGAGCACGACGACTCCTCTCAGAGGCTGCTTGTAGAGGTCCAGGACGACGGGGAAGCGGTCCAGTCGGCCACCGTCACGCTGTCCATCCTGCTGGAGGACGGTGTGAGCGAGCCCATGTTGGAGCTGAGACACAAGGTGTCGGAGCCCAGTAAGACAAGCGGCACAATCACGCTTTATTTGATCGTGTCTCTGGCCTCGGTGTCCGTGCTGTCTCTGGTGACTTTGCTGGTCTTAGCGGTGAAATGCTTGAGGAGCAGCGGAAGCGACGCTAGTTGCTGCATGAGACGGACACACTGTGATGAGGACAAGAAGCCCAACAGAAACCTGCACATTCAGCTCAACAGTGATGGACCTATCAAGTACGTGGAGGTTCTGGGAGGAGACGTCATGTCTCAGAGTCACTCCTTCAGGTCGTGCATGTCTCCAATGTCAGAGTACAGTGATTTCACTTTGGTGAAGCCCAGCAGCACCACTGACTTTAAGGAGGTCATCAGCGTCCTGGACGCCTCTTTACCTGACAGCACCTGGACCTTTGAGAGCCAGCAGGTGAGTGAGAATACAACAAGAATTGGTTAAAATTCGACTACAGTTTCTAAACCCAGAAAAGAGATAACCAAACTCTTTCTCCAAGCATTAAGAAAAATAAATCCTAGCTTACCTTTAGTTGTAGCTTTCAAAATATAATTTTGTTACCTATTAGTAGGCATTTTTATTTTAGTACAGTCCATGTTCATTCATAAATGTAACACTCTGTGTACATACAGTCAACACACTTCATGTTGTGTAAGGTTGTGGTTGATTTCAGGTCCATTCTCAGGTAGCACTTTCAGCACCAATTTGGTGGACAGTGACTGTGTCCAATTTTCCAGTCCTAACCATTATAAATGATAAATGATAAATGGGTTATACTTGTATAGCGCTTTTCTACCTTCAAGGTACTCAAAGCGCTTTGACAGTATTTCCACATTCACCCATTCACACACACATTCACACACTGATGGCAGGAGCTGCCATGCAAGGCGCTAACCAGCAGCCATCAGGAGCAAGGGTGAAGTGTCTTGCCCAAGGACACAACGGACGTGACTAGGATGGTAGAAGGTGGGGATTGAACCCCAGTCACCAGCAACCCTCCGATTGCTGGCACGGCCACTCTACCAACTTTGCCTAATAAATAGAATTTAATTACATAATAATAAGCATTTTAAATGAGTGCAGTCCATGTTCATTCATAATTATAACCCATTGGTAAAACACAGTTGACACACTTTGTGTTGTTTAATGTCGTGGTGCATTTCAGGTCCATTCTCAGGTAGCAGTTTCAGCACCACGTTGGTGGACAGCGACTCTGACCAATGTTCCGTTAGTAAACAAAAAACAATGTTAATAAATGAGTGTCAATGGACATTTTTCTATACTAAACATCTATTCAAATCATTGATTAATATTTAGAAAAAAATACTTACATTAGAAAAAAAGATTTAATTTATTATATGTAGTAGATATTGGTAATATGTTTTAAATTCACTGGCCAAAATATTAAGTACACCTCACAATAAAGGTTGTGTATAACGAGCGTTTTTTGTTTATTTTTACATTGTTTAGAATGCATTATTATTTTAAATATTATGAAATATATTGTTTGTAGTTTTTAATGGATTACAGCTGCACTGTAAAATATTTCTCATATGCTTTCTTCTTATGTAGCAATAACACATAAGCAAAATATTTAGAATAGCTAATGTAGTGCAGTTTTGTATGAATTTGAACAACGGACACCAAAATAGACAAAACTGACCCTATTTTGTGTTTCCTTGTAGTGATGTGACCAATGGAAATAGAAAGTGCTTATAATGTTATGGGTATGAATAACATACATTTATTCATTGTATTTACCGTATCATCAAAACAATCTATTAATGTTTCCTATTTGAATATGCTGCTTTAAAGAGAGTGCGGATCATCAGTGTGTGTGTGTGTGTGCGCCCGTGTGTGTGTGTGTGTGTGTGTAACAGTGCTGCACAGAGTGCCTCTGATTGGCCGAGGGTGAAAGCTGCTGAGCACCAATAGCAGTCAGAGCCGTACAAAGAGATCTTCTCCCTCCCCCCATACTTAGCAACACAACCACAATGCTCAGTGTAGAGAGGAGAGAAGGTACATCAGTCATGTACTGCCAGGATTTCATTTATTTGGAGTTATATTTTTGACTATGAACGGATTTTGTTTTCCCTCACCATGTCGCATGATGGAAATATGGATTTTGTCTTCATGGTCTGTCTTCTTTTGGATTGGAATTGATGCATTTTAGAGGATCAAGGATGACAAAGACAATAGGATACAGAGACTGGAGATGGCAGGCTCTTTTGTGGCATCACGTCTTTCTCTTGTGGACTACAGTGGATGCACAGACTCGTTACAGCATCCCAGAGGAGCTCAAACAAGGTTCTGTGGTGGGAAATCTGGCCAAAGATCTGTCTTTGGGACTGTCTGAGATATTTGAGCGCAAGCTGCGTGTCGCCTCTGAGGCTGGTAAGCAGTATTTCAGCGTGGATGCGGGGAAGGGCGAGCTGCTGGTCAATGACAGAATAGACAGAGAGGCTTTATGCGGACAAAGCGCCAGCTGTGTGCTCCCTCTGCAGGTCGTGGTGGAAAATCCTTTGAGATCACATCGAATTGAGGTAGAAATCAAAGACATCAATGACAATTCACCTCGTTTTTTGACTGATGAAATTAATCTTAAAATACCAGAATTGGTTGCGGTTGGTACACGTTTTCCTTTGGAGAGTGCAGAGGATCCTGATGTTGGAGGAAATTCCTTAAAGAGTTACACAATATTAAAAAATGATTATTTTTCTTTGAAATTTAAAACCGAAAAAAATGGTCTCACTGCACCAGAGTTGGTGTTAGAAAAATCTTTGGACAGAGAAAATATGTCCATCCATCAGCTGCTAATAACAGCACTGGATGGAGGAAACCCTGTTAAATCTGGAACATGTAAAATTATAATTCATGTACTTGATATTAACGACAATGTTCCTATTTTTGATGAAAAAGAGTACAAATTATCTTTGAAGGAAAATAGCACGAAAGGAACATTTGTATTAAAAGTTAAAGCTTCAGATATTGATCATGGCGTTAACAGTGAAATTAAATATTCCTTCGGGTCTCGCACTGCAGAGGCTGTTTTATCAACATTTGAAATTGACGAACAAACAGGCCAAATAGTTTTAAAAGGTGAATTAGATTATGAAACATTCCCATCGTATCTGATTGACATTACTGCCAAAGACAAAGGTGTACCTGAAATGGAGGGTCACTGTCGCCTGCAGCTTAATATTGAAGACATCAATGATAATGCTCCTGAAATTATTCTGACTTCTAAACCCAGTCCTGTAAGAGAGGATGCTCCATCTGGCACAGTGGTGGCTTTGATTAGTGTTAAAGACATTGACTCTGGTGATAACGGAAAGGTGACGCTGCAGCTTCCCAAAAGCTCACCGTTTGCCCTGAAACCAACTTTTGCCAAAAGTTTTGAACTAGTAACCAATGGTGCTTTAGACAGAGAGAGAGTGTCTGAGTACAAGATTGAGATAACAGCCACTGATTCAGGATCTCCTCCTCTCTCCAGTAAGAAAATGATATCTGTCAGCATCACTGATGTCAATGACAACCCTCCTGTATTCTCTCAGAGCTCTTATAATGTTTATCTAAAAGAGAACGGAGTAGCAGGTTCTATACTGTACTCGGTGTCTGCATGTGACCTGGATGCTGGCCAAAACGCCAAAGTGTCTTACTCTATCGTGGACTCTAAAGTGCACGACGTGTCCGTGTCGTCTTACGTTTACATGAACTCAGAGAACGGCAGCATCTACAGCATGCACTCCTTTGACTACGAGAAAGTCAAAGTGTTCCACATTCAGGTTCAGGCAAAGGACCAGGGCTCTCCGTCTCTCAGCACCAACGCCACCGTCCATGTTTTCATCCTGGACCAGAACGACAACGCCCCCGCTGTCATTTACCCTTCCCCCCACGCCGCCTCCCACCTGCGGGTGCCCCGCACGGCCAAGGCGGGCCACCTGGTCACCAAGGTGACGGCCGTGGACGCGGACTCGGGCCACAACGCCTGGATCTCGTACAAAGTGTCTGAGGCCACAGACGCCTCTTTGTTCACGGTCAGTGTGTACACAGGGGAGGTGAGGACTAAACGCGCTGTGTCCGAGCACGACGACTCCTCTCAGAGGCTGCTTGTAGAGGTCCAGGACGACGGGGAAGCGGTCCAGTCGGCCACCGTCACGCTGTCCATCCTGCTGGAGGACGGTGTGAGCGAGCCCATGTTGGAGCTGAGACACAAGGTGTCGGAGCCCAGTAAGACAAGCGGCACAATCACGCTTTATTTGATCGTATCTCTGGCCTCGGTGTCCGTGCTGTCTCTGGTGACTTTGCTGGTCTTAGCGGTGAAATGCTTGAGGAGCAGCGGAAGCGACGCTAGTTGCTGCATGAGACGGACACACTGTGATGAGGACAAGAAGCCCAACAGAAACCTGCACATTCAGCTCAACAGTGATGGACCTATCAAGTACGTGGAGGTTCTGGGAGGAGACGTCATGTCTCAGAGTCACTCCTTCAGGTCGTGCATGTCTCCAATGTCAGAGTACAGTGATTTCACTTTGGTGAAGCCCAGCAGCACCACTGACTTTAAGGAGGTCATCAGCGTCCTGGACGCCTCTTTACCTGACAGCACCTGGACCTTTGAGAGCCAGCAGGTGAGCACAGAATTTTACACGAACTGACAAAAATTTGACTACAGTTACAACTTAGAAAAGAGACAACCAATCTCCTTTTCCGAGCATTAAAAGACTATTAAAATACTTTTAGTTGGAACTTTTAAAAGTATAATTTAAGTTCTTGTTAATTATAATTTTTATTTTAGTACAGTCCATGTTCAATCATAAATATAACCTATTGCAAAAATGCAGTCGACACACTGTGTTGTTCAAGGTCGTGTTTGATTTCAGGTCCATTTTCAGGTATCAGTTTCAGCACCACATTGAATAACAGCAACATTGAACAACGTTAGAGTTTTAACTATTAAACAATGTTAATGATTGTCTGTGCACATTTTCATGTAATCTATTTAATCAAATAATAGACTAATATTTATTTTAAAAAACATAATTAGCTATTATACAAACAACTTTTTTTTTTTTAAATACATTTGCCCAAAAACAAAAGATGTTATATGTAGAGCTATTGGAAATGTATTTTATGTATTATGCTGTAAACCCATTGGCAAAAATAGTATATACACCTGACAAAAAGAGATTGATAAAATGACCCTGTATAAACAACATTAATAACACTTTACTGAAATAATTATTACAAAACATATTGATTGTAGTTTACATGTTTTTCATGTTGTCCTCCTATGTAACTTTAACACATAACCAAATTATTAGGAACTGCTGAGGCAGTGCCGTGATACATGAACGTGAACAATAACCACAATAATACACATAACTCACCCTGAGTATTATGTTCTTTGTCCAGGCAAAATTTGAATCAGTAATAGGAAGAAGCACAAGTGCATCTAATATTGTGGGTATAAATCACAATGTTTAAAATCATTGTGATTAACATATTTTGAAATCATTGTATTATTTCCTGTTTGAATTTGTACTTGCTCTACAGTCACTGCAGATACACTGTGTGTGTGTACGCCTGTGTGCGTGTGTGTGTGTGTGTGTGTGTGTGTGTGTGTGTGTGTGTGTGTGTGTGTGTGTGTGTGTGTGTGTGTGTGTGTGTGTGTGTGTGTGTGTGTGTGTGTGTGTGTGTGTGTGTGCGTGTGTGTGTGTGTAACAGTGCTGCACAGAGTGTCTCTGATTGGCTGAGGGTGAAAGCTGCTGAGCACCAATAGCAGTCAGAGCCGTACAAAGAGATCTTCTCCCTCCCCCCATACTTAGCAACACAACCACAATGCTCAGTGTAGAGAGGAGAGAAGGTACATCAGTCATGTACTGCCAGGATTTCATTTATTTGGGTTTATATTTTTGACGATGAACAGATTTTGTTTTCCCTCACTATGTCGCATGTTGGGAATATGGATTTTGTCTTCATGGTCTGTCTTCTTTTGGATTGGAATTGATGCATTTTAGAGGATCAAGGATGACAAAGACAATAGGATACAGAGACTGGAGATGGCAGGCTCTTTTGTGGCATCACGTCTTTCTCTTGTGGACTACAGTGGATGCACAGACTCGTTACAGCATCCCAGAGGAGCTCAAACAAGGTTCTGTGGTGGGAAATCTGGCCAAAGATCTGTCTTTGGGACTGTCTGAGATATTTGAGCGCAAGCTGCGTGTCGCCTCCGAGGTTGGTAAGCAGTATTTCAGCGTGGATGCGGGGAAGGGCGAGCTGCTGGTCAATGACAGAATAGACAGAGAGGCTTTATGCGGACAAAGCGCCAGCTGTGTGCTCCCTCTGCAGGTCGTGGTGGAAAATCCGTTGAGATCACATCGAATTGAGGTAGAAATTAAAGACATTAACGACAATTCACCACAATTTCATACAAAAGAACTATCTTTAAATATTGCTGAATCTGCTGCTGTCGGGACTCGTTTCCTTTTGGAAAGTGCGGATGATTACGATGTTGGAAGTAATTCGGTAAAGACTTACACGTTGACTAAAAATGACTGCTTCACGTTGAAGATGAAGGAGGTTGAGGATGGTAAATTAGTGCCCGAGTTAGTGTTAGAAAAGCCTCTGGACAGAGAGAAGAAAGCATCTTATCAGCTCCTCTTGACTGCTTTGGACGGAGGGAATCCAGTCATGTCTGGCACTGCACAAATTAATGTTATAGTGCTTGATAACAACGATAATTTCCCAGTTTTTGACAAAAATGTATACAAAACCTCCTTGCAAGAGAATGTGGCAAAAGACACATTTGCACTTAAAATTACAGCGAATGATGCAGATGAAGGACCAAATGCAGATGTAGAATATATTTTTAGCACACGCACACCTGATTCTGTCTTATCTGTATTTGAATTAAATTCAGAAACAGGTGAAATATTACTAAAAGGAGAATTAGACTACGAAAAAGCTGCGTCTTACAAAATTGAAGTGATTGCCAAGGACAAAGGATTTCCTGTGATGGAAAGTCACTGTCGGGTGCAGATTGATGTTATTGATGTTAATGATAATGCTCCTGAAATTATCCTCACCTCAGAACTGCAGCCGGTCAGGGAGGATGCACCAAGAGGATCAGTTGTGGCTCTGCTAACATCACGTGATGCAGACTCTGTTAATAATAGCAAAGTAACATTGCAGCTACATAAAAGCTCCCCTTTTGCTCTGAAACCGTCTTTTTCTAATAGTTATGAACTAGTAACCAGTGGTGCTTTAGACAGAGAGAGAGTGTCTGAGTACAAGATTGAGATAACAGCCACTGATTCAGGATCTCCTCCTCTCTCCAGTAAGAAAATGATATCTGTCAGCATCACTGATGTCAATGACAACCCTCCTGTATTCTCTCAGAGCTCTTATAATGTATATCTAAAAGAGAACGGAGTAGCAGGTTCTATACTGTACTCGGTGTCTGCATGTGACCTGGATGCTGGCCAAAACGCCAAAGTGTCTTACTCTATCGTGGACTCTAAAGTGCACGACGTGTCCGTGTCGTCTTACGTTTACATGAACTCAGAGAACGGCAGCATCTACAGCATGCACTCCTTTGACTACGAGAAAGTCAAAGTGTTCCACATTCAGGTTCAGGCAAAGGACCAGGGCTCTCCGTCTCTCAGCACCAACGCCACCGTCCATGTTTTCATCCTGGACCAGAACGACAACGCCCCCGCTGTCATTTACCCTTCCCCCCATGCCGCCTCCCACCTGCGGGTGCCCCGCACGGCCAAGGCGGGCCACCTGGTCACCAAGGTGACGGCCGTGGACGCGGACTCGGGCCACAACGCCTGGATCTCGTACAAAGTGTCTGAGGCCACAGACGCCTCTTTGTTCACGGTCAGTGTGTACACAGGGGAGGTGAGGACTAAACGCGCTGTGTCCGAGCACGACGACTCCTCTCAGAGGCTGCTTGTAGAGGTCCAGGACGACGGGGAAGCGGTCCAGTCGGCCACCGTCACGCTGTCCATCCTGCTGGAGGACGGTGTGAGCGAGCCCATGTTGGAGCTGAGACACAAGGTGTCGGAGCCCAGTAAGACAAGCGGCACAATCACGCTTTATTTGATCGTGTCTCTGGCCTCGGTGTCCGTGCTGTCTCTGGTGACTTTGCTGGTCTTAGCGGTGAAATGCTTGAGGAGCAGCGGAAGCGACGCTAGTTGCTGCATGAGACGGACACACTGTGATGAGGACAAGAAGCCCAACAGAAACCTGCACATTCAGCTCAACAGTGATGGACCTATCAAGTACGTGGAGGTTCTGGGAGGAGACGTCATGTCTCAGAGTCACTCCTTCAGGTCGTGCATGTCTCCAATGTCAGAGTACAGTGATTTCACTTTGGTGAAGCCCAGCAGCACCACTGACTTTAAGGAGGTCATCAGCGTCCTGGACGCCTCTTTACCTGACAGCACCTGGACCTTTGAGAGCCAGCAGGTGAGTAGAGAATTTTACAGGACATGACAAAAATTTGACTCCAGTTTTTAAATCTGGAAAAGAGACAACCAATATGTTCCTCCGATTATGAAAAAATGTTAAATTACTTTTAGTTGGAACTTTAAAAATAAAATGTAAATACATAAAACTATTTTCTCCAAAAATTTAAAAAAATTGTAATGGCTTTATTTGGAATTTTCAAAATAGAATATATTTACATATTTTTGTGCATGTTTTAATTTAGTGTAATCCATGTTCATCCATGAATGTAGTAACACATTGTGTAAATACAGTCAACACACTTTGTATTGTGTAAAGTCGTCGTTGATTTCAGGTCCATTCTCAGGTAGCAGTTTCAGCACCATGTTGATGAACAGCGACATTGACCAATGTTACAGTATAGTCCATTAAACAGGCTTGTTTTAAACATCCTTTTTTGTAAGGTGTACCGAATATTTTGGCCACTGACAGTTGGCATAACATATGTATTTGCTAATAGTTACTATATCTAATATAACACTACATATTTTCTTGTTTTTGTTCAGAATATAAGTCAGTGATGTTATTATGTCTATAAAAATGTCAGTTTGACACCCACTTAACAAGCCTGTATTAACAATCTTAATATTGTTTTATTATAATGAATGTCAACAAATATGTTGGTTGTTGTTTGCAGTTTATTACAACCGCAACTGCATATTTCTCTAATGTGTTCCTCTTATTTAGCTATAACAGGTAAACAAAATATTAGGAACTGCTATTGCAGTGCAGTTCTACATGACTGTAAAAAAAACATCCACAACAATACATATAACTATCCCTGGGTATTATTTCGTCTGTATGGGCAAAATGTGTATATTGGAAGAACATATGAAAATAATGCTGTGGGCATGAATCACAATGTATTTGTTGGTATTATCAAAACATTGGTTGTTTCCCTAAGGAAATTGTTGTACTTGCTCTACAGTGATTGCATATAAGCAGTGTGTGTGTGTGTGTGTGTGTGTGTGTGTGTGTGTGTGTGTGTGTGTGTGTGTGTGTGTGTGTGTGTGTGTGTGTGTGTGTGTGTGTGTGTGTGTGTGTGTGTGTGTGTGTGTGTGTGTAAAAGTGCTGCACAGAGTGCCTCTGATTGGCTGAGGGTGAAAGCTGCTGAGCACCAATAGCAGTCAGAGCCGTACAAAGAGATCTTCTCCCTCCCCCCATACTTAGCAACACAACCACAATGCTCAGTGTAGAGAGGAGAGAAGGTACATCAGTCATGTACTGCCAGGATTTCATTTATTTGGAGTTATATTTTTGACTATGAACGGATATTGTTTTCACTCACCATGTCGCATGATGGAAATATGGATTTTGTCTTCATGGTCTGTCTTCTTTTGGCTTGGAATTGATGCATTTTAGAGGATCAAGGATGACAAAGACAATAGGATACAGAGACTGGAGATGGCAGGCTCTTTTGTGGCATCACGTCTTTCTCTTGTGGACTACAGTGGATGCACAGACTCGTTACAGCATCCCAGAGGAGCTCAAACAAGGTTCTGTGGTGGGAAATCTGGCCAAAGATCTGTCTTTGGGACTGTCTGAGATATTTGAGCGCAAGCTGCGTGTCGCCTCTGAGGCTGGTAAGCAGTATTTCAGCGTGGATGCGGGGAAGGGCGAGCTGCTGGTCAATGACAGAATAGACAGAGAGGCTTTATGCGGACAAAGCGCCAGCTGTGTGCTGCCTCTGCAGGTCGTGGTGGAAAATCCTTTGAATTTGCATCGAATTGAAGTAGAAATTAGAGATATTAACGACAATTTTCCCCAATTTCATACAAAAGAACTATCTTTGAATATTGCTGAATTGGCAGTAGTCGGAACCCGCTTCCTTTTGGAAAGTGCGGACGATTACGATGTTGGAAGTAATTCAGTAAAGTCTTACACGTTGACTAAAAATGACTGCTTCACGTTGAAGATGAAGGAGGTTGAGGATGGTAAATTAGTGCCCGAGTTAGTGTTAGAAAAGCCTCTGGACAGAGAGAAGAAAGCATCTTATCAGCTCCTCTTGACTGCTTTAGACGGAGGGAATCCAGTCATGTCTGGCACTGCACAAATTAATGTTATAGTGCTTGATAACAACGATAATTTCCCAGTTTTTGACAAAAATGTATACAAAACCTCCTTGCAAGAGAATGTGGCAAAAGATACATTCGCACTTAAAATTACAGCGAATGATGCAGACGAAGGACCAAATGGAGAGGTAGAATATTTTTTTGGTACACGCACACCTGATTCTGTCTTATCTGTATTTGAATTAAACTCAGAAACAGGTGAAATATTATTAAAAGGAGAATTAGACTACGAAAAAGTTGCGTCTTTCAAAATTGAAGTGATTGCCAAGGACAAAGGACTTCCTGTGATGGAAAGTCACTGTCGGGTGCAGATTGATGTTATTGATGTTAATGATAATGCTCCTGAAATTATCCTCACCTCAGAACCGCAGCCGGTCAGGGAGGATGCACCAAGAGGATCAGTTGTGGCTCTGCTAACATCACGTGATGCAGACTCTGCTAATAATAGCAAAGTAACTTTGCAGCTACAAAAAGGCTTACCTTTTACACTTAATCCGTCTTTTTCTAACAATTATGTGCTGGTCACCAGTGGTGCTTTAGACAGAGAGAGAGTGTCTGAGTACAAGATTGAGATAACAGCCACTGATTCAGGATCTCCTCCTCTCTCCAGTAAGAAAATGATATCTGTCAGCATCACTGATGTCAATGACAACCCTCCTGTATTCTCTCAGAGCTCTTATAATGTTTATCTAAAAGAGAACGGAGTAGCAGGTTCTATACTGTACTCGGTGTCTGCATGTGACCTGGATGCTGGCCAAAACGCCAAAGTGTCTTACTCTATCGTGGACTCTAAAGTGCACGACGTGTCCGTGTCGTCTTACGTTTACATGAACTCAGAGAACGGCAGCATCTACAGCATGCACTCCTTTGACTACGAGAAAGTCAAAGTGTTCCACATTCAGGTTCAGGCAAAGGACCAGGGCTCTCCGTCTCTCAGCACCAACGCCACCGTCCATGTTTTCATCCTGGACCAGAACGACAACGCCCCCGCTGTCATTTACCCTTCCCCCCACGCCGCCTCCCACCTGCGGGTGCCCCGCACGGCCAAGGCGGGCCACCTGGTCACCAAGGTGACGGCCGTGGACGCGGACTCGGGCCACAACGCCTGGATCTCGTACAAAGTGTCTGAGGCCACAGACGCCTCTTTGTTCACGGTCAGTGTGTACACAGGGGAGGTGAGGACTAAACGCGCTGTGTCCGAGCACGACGACTCCTCTCAGAGGCTGCTTGTAGAGGTCCAGGACGACGGGGAAGCGGTCCAGTCGGCCACCGTCACGCTGTCCATCCTGCTGGAGGACGGTGTGAGCGAGCCCATGTTGGAGCTGAGACACAAGGTGTCGGAGCCCAGTAAGACAAGCGGCACAATCACGCTTTATTTGATCGTGTCTCTGGCCTCGGTGTCCGTGCTGTCTCTGGTGACTTTGCTGGTCTTAGCGGTGAAATGCTTGAGGAGCAGCGGAAGCGACGCTAGTTGCTGCATGAGACGGACACACTGTGATGAGGACAAGAAGCCCAACAGAAACCTGCACATTCAGCTCAACAGTGATGGACCTATCAAGTACGTGGAGGTTCTGGGAGGAGACGTCATGTCTCAGAGTCACTCCTTCAGGTCGTGCATGTCTCCAATGTCAGAGTACAGTGATTTCACTTTGGTGAAGCCCAGCAGCACCACTGACTTTAAGGAGGTCATCAGCGTCCTGGACGCCTCTTTACCTGACAGCACCTGGACCTTTGAGAGCCAGCAGGTGAGCACAGAATTTTACAGGAAATGACAAAAATTGGACTCCAGTTTTTACATCTGGAAAAGAGACAACCAATATGTTCCTCCGATTATGAAAACATCTTAAATTACTTTTAGTTGGAACTTTAAAAAATAAAATTGAAATACATAAAACTATTTTCTCCAATAAGTTAAAAAAAAATTGTAATGGCTTTATTTGGAATTTTCAAAATAGAATATATTTACATATTTTTGTGCATGTTTTAATTTAGTGTAATCCATGTTCATTCATGAATGTAGTAACACATTGTGTAAATACAGTCAACACACTTTGTATTGTGTAAAGTCGTCGTTGATTTCAGGTCCATTCTCAGGTAGCAGTTTCAGCACCATGTTGATGAACAGCGACATTGACCAATGTTACAGTATAGTCCATTAAACAGGCTTGTTTTACACATCCTTTTTTGTAAGGTGTACCGAATATTTTGGCCACAGAGTTGGCATACAATATGTAAGTGCTAATAGTTACTATATCTAATATAACACTACATATTTTCTTCTTTTTGTTTTTTTTCACAATATAAGTAAGTGATGTTATTATGTTTATAAAAATGTCCATTTGACACCCACTTAACATATTGGAAGCCTTAATATTGTTTTATTATAATGAATGTCAACAAATATGTTGGTTGTTGTTTGCAGTTTATTACAACTGCAATGTACCATATTTCTATAATGTGTTCCTCTTATTTATCTATAGCAGGCAAACAAAATATTAGGAACTGCTATTGCAGTGCAGTTCTACATGACTGTAAAAAAAAACATCCACAACAATACATATAACTAGCCCTGGGTATTATTTTGTCTGTATGGGCAAAATGCGTGTATTGGAAGAACATATGAAAATAATGCTGTGGGCATGAATCACAATGTATTTGTTGGTATTATCAAAACATTGGTTGTTTCCCTAAGGAAATTGTTGTACTTGCTCTACAGTGATTGCACATAAGCCGTGTGTGTGTGTGTGTGTGTGTGTGTGTGTGTGTGTGTGTGTGTGTGTGTGTGTGTGTGTGTGTGTGTGTGTGTGTGTGTAACAGTGCTGCTCAGAGTGCCTCTGATTGGCTGAGGGTGAAAGCTGCTGAGCACCAATAGCAGTCAGAGCCGTACAAAGAGATCTTCTCCCTCCCCCCATACTTAGCAACACAACCACAATGCTCAGTGTAGAGAGGAGAGAAGGTACATCAGTCATGTACTGCCAGGATTTCATTTATTTGGGTTTATATTTTGGACTATGAACGGATTTTGTTTTCACTCACCATGTCGCATGTTGGGAATATGGATTTTGTCTTCATGGTCTGTCTTCTTTTGGATTGGAATTGATGCATTTTAGAGGATCAAGGATGACAAAGACAATAGGATACAGAGACTGGAGATGGCAGGCTCTTTTGTGGCATCACGTCTTTCTCTTGTGGACTACAGTGGATGCACAGACTCGTTACAGCATCCCAGAGGAGCTCAAACAAGGTTCTGTGGTGGGAAATCTGGCCAAAGATCTGTCTTTGGGACTGTCTGAGATATTTGAGCGCAAGCTGCGTGTCGCCTCTGAGGCTGGTAAGCAGTATTTCAGCGTGGATGCGGGGAAGGGCGAGCTGCTGGTCAATGACAGAATAGACAGAGAGGCTTTATGCGGACAAAGCGCCAGCTGTGTGCTCCCTCTGCAGGTCGTCATCGAGGACCCCTTGCAGTTGCATCGAATTGAAGTTGAAATACGAGACATTAATGATAACTCTCCAAGTTTTATTTCTAATGAGTTATCTCTAAAATTAGCAGAATTAGCAGCCGTGGGAACACGTTTTCCTTTAGAGAGTGCAGCTGACCCTGACGTTGGGAGCAATTCTATCAGATCTTATACTCTCAGTAAAAATGACTGCTGTTCACTTCGAATAAAAGAAATAGAGGGCGGCAAATCTGTCCCTGAGCTTGTTTTAGACAAGCCTCTTGACAGAGAGAAGAAGGCAGTTCACAAAATATTATTAACTGCGTTAGACGGGGGCAGTCCAGCTAGAACTGGGACGTCACAAATTACCATAAATGTTCTTGACATTAATGATAATTTCCCTGTGTTTGAGAAAAACCTTTACAAAGTAACAGTGGGTGAAAAAAGCCCAAAAGGGACTATTATTATTAGACCTAAAGCAACAGATGCAGATGAAGGTTTGAATGGTGAAATAGAATATTCATTTGGCTCCAGAACATCAGACTCTGTTTTGTCAGTATTTAATATGGACGCCATTAGTGGTGAGATCAGTTTAAAGGGAGAGTTGGACTATGAGACGGTCAAGTCCTATGACATTGATATCACTGCTAAAGATAAAGGCAGCCCTGAGATGGAGGGACACTGTCGTGTCCAAGTTGACGTGATGGACTTTAACGATAATCCTCCTGAAATTGTCCTCACTTCTCAGCCTAAACCTGTACGTGAGGACGCCCCGAGTGGGACCGTCGTGGCCCTGATTAGTGCTCGTGATCTTGACTCTGGTAATAACGGTAATGTGACGTTACGCCTGAAAAAAGGGTTTCCGTTTAACCTGAAAAGCTCTTTTTCTAACAATTATGCGCTGGTCACCAGTGGTGCTTTAGACAGAGAGAGAGTGTCTGAGTACAAGATTGAGATAACAGCCACTGATTCAGGATCTCCTCCTCTCTCCAGTAAGAAAATGATATCTGTCAGCATCACTGATGTCAATGACAACCCTCCTGTATTCTCTCAGAGCTCTTATAATGTATATCTAAAAGAGAACGGAGTAGCAGGTTCTATACTGTACTCGGTGTCTGCATGTGACCTGGATGCCGGCGAAAACGCCAAAGTGTCTTACTCTATCGTGGACTCTAAAGTGCACGACGTGTCCGTGTCGTCTTACGTTTACATGAACTCAGAGAACGGCAGCATCTACAGCATGCACTCCTTTGACTACGAGAAAGTCAAAGTGTTCCACATTCAGGTTCAGGCAAAGGACCAGGGCTCTCCGTCTCTCAGCACCAACGCCACCGTCCATGTTTTCATCCTGGACCAGAACGACAACGCCCCCGCTGTTATTTACCCTTCCCCCCACGCCGCCTCCCACCTGCGGGTGCCCCGCACGGCCAAGGCGGGCCACCTGGTCACCAAGGTGACGGCCGTGGACGCGGACTCGGGCCACAACGCCTGGATCTCGTACAAAGTGTCCGAGGCCACAGACGCCTCTTTGTTCACGGTCAGTGTGTACACAGGGGAGGTGAGGACTAAACGCGCTGTGTCCGAGCACGACGACTCCTCTCAGAGGCTGCTTGTAGAGGTCCAGGACGACGGGGAAGCGGTCCAGTCGGCCACCGTCACGCTGTCCATCCTGCTGGAGGACGGTGTGAGCGAGCCCATGTTGGAGCTGAGACACAAGGTGTCGGAGCCCAGTAAGACAAGCGGCACAATCACGCTTTATTTGATCGTGTCTCTGGCCTCGGTGTCCGTGCTGTCTCTGGTGACTTTGCTGGTCTTAGCGGTGAAATGCTTGAGGAGCAGCGGAAGCGACGCTAGTTGCTGCATGAGACGGACACACTGTGATGAGGACAAGAAGCCCAACAGAAACCTGCACATTCAGCTCAACAGTGATGGACCTATCAAGTACGTGGAGGTTCTGGGAGGAGACGTCATGTCTCAGAGTCACTCCTTCAGGTCGTGCATGTCTCCAATGTCAGAGTACAGTGATTTCACTTTGGTGAAGCCCAGCAGCACCACTGACTTTAAGGAGGTCATCAGCGTCCTGGACGCCTCTTTACCTGACAGCACCTGGACCTTTGAGAGCCAGCAGGTGAGCACAGAACCATCACCTCATGTGACATACAGCTACAGTCTTCATGATATCACGACTGCAATTCAGTTCAATCCAATAGTTTCATAGTCAAGTATTTATAGTCAAGTTTATATGCAAGGGTAAATAGTCCAAGGGGAAAATACAAATGTTGGATATCTCCTTCCGCAGGGAAGCCAATTCAAAACTATTATGCCGCTTTTACAATCAATGTTTAGTAGAGAAAAGGTTTGGCTACAGATAAAACATCAATAGTTCGGTCGTTTTAGAAATATTGCCCTAAGTCTTTCACCATGATGGCATTCGAAACGATGCTAAATTGACAACTATCTCTATGGGCTTTTTAATGGACATACTCACGATGCAAAGATCATGTTGCCTCAAGTCACCACGGAATAAAAGTTCAGTAGAAACAAAGCATAAGTGTATTCATGAGGTCACTCGTCCCTCAAAGTAGAACAAGCAAACCCCTTGTTGACCATGTTGATGATCAGCTACTGAAGTGGTACTTTCCCATAATCATTTAAGACCCCTAGTGGTTGTGGCCCTAAACAACCACATACAGCATTTATGCCAGGGGCCGGCCCTGCCTAGCTACTTCCCCAGTGGCTCTCATGGCACAGTGCATAAGTGTTTATCTTGGTGTTGAATCCTGGTCCAGGTTCTATTAGTACATTTTTGTTTTGACCATGACAACATTTTTATTTTGTAATGTTGTTTTGCTTGTCATTGCACTTAAAAAGTACAAATAAATTACATTTACAGTACAACCCCGTTAGATCAGACATCCATCATAGAGGGTGTAGCAGCTTAGTGGAAATTAAGGTCTGGAACTGATGGACAAATGGTCCTTTATATTTCATCCTTCACCTTGTGCCCAATGACCAACGTAAGAGCTAATGAGCAAGCATACAAGATAAATGGTACATTAAAATATGTTGTACTTAAGCATTGAACATGTGAACATTTAAAACAAATTAAACTGCAACAATTGTTTCCCTTTCAACTGGCGCTAGAATCCTTTTAACTGTTAGTTTTCTATTTCACCTTTACTCTTTACCATAGTGTCGTCCTAACCAGCATTGAAAAGCATCAACTTCCTTTTCTGTTTTCATTTGTGAGTTCCTTAACACAATAAAAGCATATCCGCTTGCACAACCTTCAAAATAACAGTCATATATTGCATAACAAAACAGAAATACATTTACTAAACAGCATTTAACAGTGGTTCCTTACACAGGGTATACAGAACAGGAATGCTGTGGGCGGTGACCGTAAAGGGTGGGAAAAGGTGAAGGGGTGAGATCCCAGCCCCACCTGTGGGTGGTGGGGCTCAGTTTGGGTTCAGAAAAAAATATGGGGGAGGGAGCTAAAAAATTGTATTATTGAACTTTTTTTTAAAATTCGTTTTAATACGAAATTGTTATACAAAGAAAAATGTTTTATTGAAAAAAGTATCAAATCGTTTCACATGAATAAATGAAGTGTTAAAAAATGTATTATGAGGAAGGGGCCCTCCAAATAAATGTATGTTTAGGGCCCTAATTTAGCCTGGAGCAGCCTTGTGTATTGGTCATTATCCCCAAAAGTACATTCTTTCTATTTACTTATTCATTTATCGCAGGGGTGGCCATTACTTGGATGGCGAGCTAGCGGTGGATGGTGGAGGGTGTGTCAGTCCATCACCAGCTAGGCATTAAAAAAATAGACCTATACATGAGCGATCACCAATCTTCACTAAGACGTCACTTGATTGACATTCACGGCACCCGAGGGTCTTGTGAGATGACGCTGGCTGCTGCCACATCATTATTAAGAAAAAATGACCGACAGGAAGGCGAGAAACTCTTTTTATTTCAACAGACTCTCGCGCCGTACCTGCCGTCAAAACTCTTAAGACCGACCCGTTCCTGTCTTCACAATAAAAGCCCTGCTTCATCCTGCCTGCGCTAACAAAATAAGAATCTCAGAAAGCTGGCGTGCACAAGCTAGCAAGCTACGGCGTTTGCCGCCAGTGTATTTCTTGTAAAGTGCATAAAAAGGAGTATGGAAGCTAGACAAATAAGATGGCAAAAAGCAACCACTTTCATGTGGTATTGGACAGAAAGGAGGACTTTTTTTTCTCCTCCATTGTAAAATGTGGATGTTATCATCACTACTGTCTGATTCCAATCAATGCAAGTCATCACAATCACACCAACTTATATTCTTGTCTTCATGAAAGAAAGGAATGTTAAACATGCTTGTATTATCATTCAACACATTTAACTTGTGAACAAAAACCTCTCTTTCATAAATAAATAAATATAAATGATATACAAAACCCCGTTTCCATATGAGTTGGGAAATTGTGTTAGATGTAAATATAAACGGAATACAATGATTTGCAAATCCTTTTCAAGCCATATTCAGTTGAATATGCTACAAAGACAACATATTTGATGTTCAAACTCATAAACATTATCATTAACTTTATAATTTGATGGCAGCAACACGTGACAAAGAAGTTGGGAAAGGTGGCAATAAATACTGATAAAGTTGAGGAATGCTCATCAAACACTTATTTGGAACATCCCACAGGTGTGCAGGCTAATTGGGAACAGGTGGGTGCCATGATTGGGTATAAAAGTAGATTCCATGAAATGCTCAGTCATTCACAAACAAGGATGGGGCGAGGGTCACCACTTTGTCAACAAATGCCTGAGCAAATTGTTGAACAGTTTAAGAAAAACCTTTCTCAAGCAGCTATTGCAAGGAATTTAGGGATTTCACCATCTACGCTCCGTAATATCATCAAGAATCTGGAGAAATCACTGCACGTAAGCAGCCAAGCCCGTGACCTTCCATCCCTCAGGCTGTACTGCATCAACAAGCCACATCAGTGTGTAAAGGATATCACCACATGGGCTCAGGAACACTTCAGAAACCCACTGTCAGTAACTACAGTTGGTCGCTACATCTGTAAGTGCAAGTTAAAACTCTCCTATGCAAGGCGAAAACCGTTTATCAACAACACCCAGAAACGCCGTCGGCTTCGCTGGGCCCGAGCTCATCTAAGACGGACTGATACAAAGTGGAAAAGTGTTCTGTGGTCTGACGAGTCCACATTTCAAATTGTTTTTGGAAACTGTGGACGTCGTGTCCTCCGGACCAAAGAGGAAAAGAACCATCCGGATTGTTCTAGGCGCAAAGTTCAAAAGCTGGCATGTGTGATGGTATGGGGGTGTATTAGTGGCCAAGACATGGGTAACTTACACATCTGTGAAGGCACCATTAATGCTGAAAGGTACATACAGCTTTTGGAGCAACATATGTTGCCATCATGGACGCCCCTGCTTATTTCAGCAAGACAATGCCAAGCCACGTGTTACATCAACGTGGCTTCATAGTAAAAGAGTGCGGGTACTAGACTGGCCTGCCTGTAGTCCAGACATTGAAAATGTGTGGCACCTAAAATAGCAGAAGGGAGACCCCCGGACTGTTGAACAACTTAAGCTGTACATCAAGCAAGAATGGGAAAGAATTCCACTTCAAAAATGTGTCTCCTCACTTCCCAAACCTTTACTGAGTGTTGTTAAAAGGAAAGGCCATGTAACACAGTGGTGAACATGCCCTTTCCCAACTACTTTGGCACGTGTTGCAGCCATGAAATTCTAAGTTAATTATTATTTGCAAAAAATACTTAAAGTTTATGAGTTTGAACATGAAATATGTTGTCTTTGTAGCATATTCAACTGAATATGGCTTGAAAATGATTTGCAAATCATTGTATTCCGTTTATATTTACATCTAACACAATTTCCCAACTCATATGGAAACGGGGTTTGTATATGAATGAGGTAGATCTCCTCCACTGGGTCAATTGAAAGGTAGCTCGCCTGCAGAAAAAGTGTGTTTATCGTCAGGCAAAATTCCATAAATACCACATTTTTTTGGTTTGTTGTATGTTGAAGAGGTTCATTTAGGCTACTAATGTGTATTTATAAATGGTTGATTTATACAGGCTAGTAAGGTAAAGTTTTGTACCTGGCAAGTTTCGGCTATCTTGCTTCTGACGCACACCAGGGGACACCGCCATGGAACAATCCATATAACACGTCACAGATGACGTCACACTAACATCACGTGACACCTCTGAGGAAGGCTGTGTCACGCCCATTTTCTTCCCATCACAAAAACCTTCCTAAGCCCCATTTACTTCCGGGGTCATTTCCGCTTCCTCCTACGTCATTGACAGCGATCGATAGCACTTCGTTTGACTCTTTTTTTTTATAATACAGCGTTAACAAAACGTCTGAATTATCAACAATAATGTTGATTTAAAGTACAGACATTTAACAATATATATTAATTAATATTACTGAAATGTTTCAACAATAATGTTGATTTAAAGTACAGACATTTAACATTATATATTAATTAATATTAGTGAAATGGTTTCAACAATAATGTTGATTTAAAGTAGTACAGACATTTAACAGCTGGTGTTTGACATAAGTCCCCTGGGACAGATAAAGACGAATATCATCCAGTGACACCACCATTTTCAGGAGATTTGGATTTATCGATCGCTGGCAATGACGTAAGAGGAAATGACGTAAGTAAGAGGAACTGACGTTAGCGGAAATTACCCCGGAAGTAAATGGGGGTTAGTAAGGTTTTTGTGATGGGAAGAAAATTGGCGTGACAGCTGTCGAAGCAAGATAGCCGAAACTTGTCAGGTACAGAACTTTACCTTAATAGCCTATAAATCAACCATTTATAAAAAAAAAAATGTTTGGTTTGGCTCAACTTTCAATTATATTTGACGTTCCTTTCAATGTCTGCAGTGCTTTTCTGTTCTGATGCCTGAAACTTTCAGTCTCCTGTTTGCAACTAGCGCCCCCCCGCGGATGAAAAAGAGCGTTACCAGAAACACTTGAATGACATTCCAACAAACTTCTGGGTGTCTCTTTGTTTTGTTTTTTGTTTTTTAAGTGTACTTCTCGTGGAAGCCACACTTTATGCTTCATTCCTTATCATTCCACTTTGTATTTGGTTTCCCCCACAAACTTTAAAAAGTGAGGAAAATAGTTCAGTGAAAGAGGAGACAATGAAAAAAGTTTCCACTGAGGAGTGTGTGTGTGTGTTTGCGTGTGTGTGTGTTCCAAAGAGGGGAAGGCCTCTGTGCTCTCTCCCCGCCCACGCGTGGAGTGAGGCGGGGAGAGAGGGAGTCAGAGCCGGGAAGAGAGCGGGGAAAGTAGTTTAGTTTTTCCGGCCTGGTTTTCGCGTAAAAGTCTGCGCGTCATGATCGCGTCCAAACTGCCCGTCGCTCGCCTCTTCACGCGGATACGCTCCCCACGGAACGGGACGGCCTCGTCTTAACGAGCCATGGACACTGAGCGGTGAGGAGGGGGACAAGTTGCCAAAGTTTTCCCCGGACAATGGAGTCCAGACAGAGAAGGAGCCATCTGTCGCGGCTGTGCGTCTTGGCGGCCTGCCTCTCCTGCGCCTGCGCCCAGCTCAGCTACTCCGTGTCGGAGGAGCTCAGTCCGGGCTCCATCGTGGGCAACATCGCCGCGGACCTGGGCCTGAGCGCGCAGGGCATCGTCCGCAGGGGGCTGCGGGTGGTCTCCGACTCCGGCACGGACTACTTCGAGGTGAGGCCGTCTAGCGGGGATTTGGTGATCAAGCGGCGGATTGACAGGGAGCAGATGTGCGAGTTGAGCGCGTCCTGCTCGCTCCACCTCCAGATCCTCCTCTCGGATCCTCTGGAGAGCCAAAGCGTGGCGGTGGACATCGTGGACGTGAACGACAACGCGCCGCGCTTCTCCACCAGCAGCGTGTCTTTGGAGGTGTCCGAGGCCGCCGCGCAGGGCACCAGGTTCCGCCTGGAGAGCGCGCACGACCCGGACGTGGGGGCCAACTCGTTACGCACGTACCACCTCGCCGCCAACGACTTTTTTATACTGAATGTAGAGGCGAAAAGTGACGGCAGCAAGTTTCCAGAGCTTGTGGTGGACAAACCTCTAGACCGGGAGGCGCAGGCCTCCTTTGAGCTGCTCCTCACGGCTGTGGATGGAGGACAGCCGGAGAAATCCGGCTCCACCCTCCTCATCATTAAAGTCTTGGATGTAAACGACAACGCGCCCATCTTTGATGAGCCTGTCAAGAAGGTCAGCCTGTTAGAGAACGTGGCGCTTGGCACTTTGGTGACAAAACTCAACGCCACCGACACAGACTCCGGTCGCAACGGGGAAATATCATTCATGTTTAGTAAATACACGCCTGAGCGCGTCCTGAAACTCTTCACGGTGGATGCTAAGAGCGGGGAGATTCGGGTGGACGGCGAGGTGGACTACGAGAAAGCCGCGGCGTATCACATCACCGTGCAGGCCAGAGACGGGGGCGCCCCGGCCATGGAGGGCTCCTGCAACGTCGTCATCGACATCACGGACGTCAACGACAACGCGCCGGAGGTCACGCTGACGTCGCTGACGAGCCCCATCAGAGAGGACTCCGCCCCGGAGACGGTGATAGCGCTCATCAGCGCTCGGGACCTGGACTCTGGCAAGAACGGGGAGGTTAGCCTGACCATCCCGCCAGGCCTGCCCTTCAAACTCAACTCGGCCTTCGCCATGCACTACAGCCTCACCACGGCGGCCGCCCTGGACCGTGAGACGGCGTCCGAGTACACCGTGGTCATCAAGGCCACCGACGGCGGCTCTCCCCCCTTGGCGTCACAAACCACCTTCGTGGTGAAGCTCTCAGACGTCAACGACAACGCCCCCACCTTCTCCCAATCCTCCTACTCTGTGGACATCCCTGAGAACAACGCCCCGAGTTCCCCCTTCACCTCCGTCTCAGCCACCGACCCAGACCTGGGGGACAACGCCCGCATCACCTACTCCATCCTGCCCGGCATGGTGCAGGGCTCACCTATTTCATCGTACGTCTACATCAACGCGGAGAGCGGCCACATCTACAGCATGCGCTCCCTGGACCATGAGCAGCTGAAGGCTTTCCGCATAGAAGTCCAAGCCCGGGACGCGGGGGCGCCCCCGAGGACCGCAAACGTGACCGTGCACGTGTTCGTGGTGGACGTGAACGACAACGCGCCCTGGATTGTACACCCCGCCTTTGCCAAGGAGAAAGGGCTGCAGCTAACGGTGCCCCCCTCTGCTGGGCCGGGGTACCTCATAAATAAACTTGTGGGGGTGGACGCGGACAGCGGGCACAATGCCTGGTTGTTTTACTCCATCACCCCCGGCCCGCATGCTGGCATGTTCCGAATCGGGGCGCACACCGGGGACCTCCGCACAGCCCGGAAGTGGGCCGAGGAGGACGAGGGCTCCACCTACGACATAGTGGTCATCGTCCAGGACAATGGCGAGCCCCCTAAATCCAGCTGGGTGAACATCACAGTGACGGTGGAGGAGAGCGGCGCCGCCAACGACGCTCCGGCAAGACCCCACCACACCCCCTTCTCCCCCCACACCGGGATGTCAGACATCACCTTGTACCTCATCGTCTCCCTCGCCTGCGTGTCGGGCGTGGCTTTTATCACCTTCGCCGTCCTCATGGTGCGCTGCTTGAGGCACCGCGACCCGTTGGCGGGCGACTCAGACTGCTGCTACTGTTGCTACGGCAACCAGCGCTCCGGCCGCTACCACCAGAGGCCCGGCAAGGACCTGCACCTGCAGCTCAACACGGACGGGCCCATACGTTACATGGAGGTGGTGGGGGGGCCCCAGGACGCGCACACGCGCACTTATAGACCCTGCTACTCCACCATATCCAGCAGGAGTGACTTTGTGTTCATGAAGACGCCCATGCTGAGTCACAACAACACCCTCAACACCACCCTCAGCAGGAAGCACCTTATGACCGAGGTGAGGATGATGATTGGGAATGGTTAGCGGGGTCACAACATTAGGTACACCAAAGAAAGCTGCCTTTTCAAGAAGGAAATGCTCACTGAGGCGTTGATTCCACAATATTTAAATATATACAGTACATCAGGGGTCACCAACGCGGTGCCCGCGGGCACCAGGTAGCCCGTAAGGACCAGATGAGTAGCCCGCCGGCCTGTTCTAAAAATAGCTCAAATAGCAGCACTTACCAGTGAGCTGCCTCTATTTTTAAAATTGTATTTATTTACTAGCAATCTGGTCTCGCTTTGCCCGACATTTTTAATTCTAAGAGAGACAAAACTCAAATAGAATTTGAAAATCCAAGAAAATATTTTAAAGACTTGGTCTTCACTTGTTTAAATAAATTCATTAATTGTTTTTTACTTTAAATTTGTCTTGCTTTTAGAAAGACAAATTTAGAGAAAAAATACAACCTTAAAAATGATTTTAGGATTTTTAAACACATATACCTTTTTATCTTTTAAATTCCTTCCTCTTCTTTCCTGACAATTTATATCAATGTTCAAGTAAATGTATTTTTTTTATTGTAAAGAATAATAAATAAATTGTAATTTAATTCTTCATTTTAGCTTCTGTTTTTTTGACGAAGAATATTTGTGGAATATTTCTTCAAACTTATTATGATTAAAATTCAAAAAAAATATTCTGGTAAATCTAGAAAATCTGTAGAATCAAATTTAAATCTTATTTCAAAGTCTTTTGAATTTCTTTTAAAATTTTTGTTCTGGAAAATCTAGAAGAAATAATGATTTGTCTTTGTTAGAAATATAGCTTGGACCAATTTGTTATATATTCTAACAAAGTGCAGATTGGATTTTAACCTATTTAAAATATGTCGTCAAAATTCAAAAATTAATCTTAATCAGGAAAAATTACTAATGATGTTCCATAAATTCTTTTTTTAATTTTTTCAAAAAGATTCAAAT
Source organism: Entelurus aequoreus (assembly GCF_033978785.1). Taxonomy (NCBI): domain Eukaryota; kingdom Metazoa; phylum Chordata; class Actinopteri; order Syngnathiformes; family Syngnathidae; genus Entelurus; species Entelurus aequoreus. Next base: position 4,312,907 of record NC_084734.1, read on the forward strand.
TAGCTAGTTTTTCTCTTCTTTCTTTCGGTTGAATTTTGAATTTTAAAGAGTCGAAATTGATGATAAACTATGTTTCAAAATTTAATTGTCATTTTTTTCGTGTTTTCTCCTCTTTTAAACCGTTCAATTAGTTACTAATTGAACGGTTTAAAAGAGGAGAAAACTCGAAAAAAATTATTAGTAACCCTTCGCATTAATCAGTACCCAAGAAGTAGCTCTTGGTTTCAAAAAGGTTGGTGACCCCTGGTGTAGCCACTCCCCTATAGCCAATTATAACCACCTCCATTTCAGCAAATAAACGGCATTTCTTAATATCTAAAATGTCATTATCATGTACATTATCATTATTTTGGGAACGATTAGCGGGGTCACAACATTAGGTACACCAAAGAAAGCTGCCTTTTCAAGAAAGAAATGCTCACTGAGGCGTTGATTCCACAATATGTTCATTTTAATTATATACAGTACAGGCCAAAAGTGTGGACACACCTTCTCATTTTAATGTGTTTTCTTTATTTTCATGACTATTTACATTGTAGATTGTCACTGAAGGCATCGAAACTAAGACACCTGTGAAGTGAAAACCATTTCAGGTGACTACCTCTTGAAGCTCATGGAGAGAATGCCAAGAGTGTGCAAAGCAGTAATCAGAGCAAAGGGTGGCTATTTTGAAGAAACTAGAATATAAAACATGTTTTCAGTTATTTCACCTTTTTTTTGTTAAGTACATAACTCCACATGTGTTCATTCATAGTTGTGATGCCTTCAGTGACAATCTACAAAGTAAATAGTCATGAAAATAGACTAATTGAAATGAGAAGGTGTGTCCAAACTTTTGGCCTGTACTGTATGTATTTGTGTATATTATATTAAATAAATAGGGAAGTGCCAATCCGTGAAAAAATATGTTATTGCCAATTTCGATCACAAACGCCCGATGGCTAACAGTGTATTTATTTTAGTCCCACTGTTGACAAGTGGCTAGCAGCTATGTGTCTCCACACAGTGTGTAGCCACTCCCCTATAGCCAATTATAATCATCAGCAAATAAACGGCATTTCTTAATATCTTTAATGTCATTATCATGTACATTATCACTGCAGGACGAGGCTTAACATGTTAAGACAGGAGCGGGCATGCTAATGGCTAAGCTAACCGCTAAGCTAGCTTCAAACAACAGCAAGAAAGAAGTGTTTAGAAAAGGTTAAGAGGTGTAGTGTACAGTTATTAACATGAAATTAATAAGCAGATGAATATAAGTCTAGAATAATATAACAACTGTGTGTACAGTCAGTACAGGACACGTAGGAGGCCGGAGTCGATACCAAGGGTAGTAGTATCAGTATATGATCGGTACTAGGGGTCAATATTTTTGTTTATGCTTACAAATTCAGGAAGTGATTTATTGGACCCAGGAGAACTTTGAGGGCAAAAACCAAAGGATTTAAATAAGTAGTATTGATAGTTTTTGCTTTAGTTTTTATTTATTTGTACATGTTGGTCCTTATTTATGTATAGTTTTGCTCAAACTATTGTATGTCATCAAATAGGATAAGGAACTATTTAAAATAATGTGTTGCTGGCATTAAACTGTCAATAGCACTCACCATAAATACATTTAAATAAATGTACAGTTAACACATGTGATCAATATCAGAACTGGCAGCATCCCTAGAAATAGTCAATCATCTTCAACTACAACATCAATACAAAACATTTCATCCAAATCTGAGCATTATTATCTTGCAGATGCGGCTGTAAATGGTGCAGGTCTATCTAACAAAGTGGCCATCTTGTTAGTGCCTGTGCAAGACGTATAAACGTCCCTTTAGTTGTGCCGACTTGTCCCACGAGACGGTTTTTGCTGCGTTTTTAATACGGCAACTAGCCAACGGAAATGGAAGAACCACGTGTGCTTCCAGCAGACGGAGGTTAGAGGAAGTGCTTGCTTTGAGGCTGCAGAGGAAGAGCACTGCAGAGATGGCATCTGAAGGGCAGGAAGACGGAAAGAAAATAGCATAAGGAGTAAAGAAAAAAAAGTGTGGTCGAAGAGGAAGTCACGGGGTCATTGGCGCGACCCCTCACTTCCTGTTGTCCACTGATGGTTAATTAGGTGAAGGTTCGGTGTCAAATGTATTAAAAGCTACTTCCTATAAAGCAGACCTGGGCAAATTAAGGCCACATGTGGCCCGTTAAGCGAAGGTTAAGACTTTCCCCCACATTTTTTTTTTAGATCTTTAAGATGGAAAGTGTAGCTGCCATTATGATGTGCAGTAAAGTTTCCAAATTACCATAAGTCTTGAACTATACAAAGTAAGGGTGTAACGGTACACAAAAATTCCGGTTCGGTCCGTACCTCGGTTTAGAGGTCACGGTTCGGTTCATTTTCGGTACAGTAAGAAAACAACAAAATAAACATTTTTGGGTTATTTATTTACCATCCATCCATCCATCCATCTTCCTCCGCTTATCCGAGGTCGGGTCGCGGGGGCAGCAGCCTAAGGCAAGGCAAGGCAACTTTATTTGTATAGCGCTTTTCATACACAAGGCAGACTCAAAGTGCTTCACAGACAACAAAGTGAAATGAAAGAAAATAAAAGCAACATTAAAATGCAGACAATAAAAATAAAAACAGTGCAGACGTTAAAAGTTAAAAGATTAAAAGATTTAGCTGAAAGCTAAGGTGAACATAAAAGTCTTCAGTCTAGTTTTAAAAGTAGTCAGAGTTGGGGAGAGTCTGACATCTTCAGGAAGTTTATTCCAGCTATTTGTTGCATAGTGACTGAATGATGATCTCCCTTGATTTGACTTTACTCTTGGAACCGCTAACAGATTGCTCTCAGAAGATCTTAGTGATCTAGAGGGCTTATATAGTGGGAGCATATCAGTGATATACTTGGGCCCTAGACCATGTAGTGATTTATATGTGAGCAGGAGGATTTTGAAATCTATTCTCTGATGTACAGGGAGCCAATGTAAGGATTTAAGAATTGCTGTAATGTGCTCACATTTTTTGGTCTTTGTTAGAACTCTAGCAGCAGCGTTCTGAACAAGCTATAGCTGCCTGACAGTTTATTTGGGAAGACCTGCAAGGAGACCATTACAATAGTCTAGCCTACTGGTAATAAAGGCATGTACAAGTTTTTCAAAGTCTTGAGCTGACATGAGCCCTCTAAGTCTTGTTACATTTTTGAGGTGATAGTAGGCCGATTTTGTTACTGATTTGATGTGACTGTCGAAATGTAAATCAGAATCTAAAATAACCCCAAGATTTCTGGCTTTATTTGAGGTTTTCAGGGACAGTGATTGAAGGTGTTGGACGACTTTAAACCTTTCTTTTTTAGCACCAAAAACAATGATCTCAGTTTTATCTTCATTTAGTTGTAGGAAATGTTGGCACATCCAGTGTTTGACTAAGCAGGGAAGCCCAGACTTCCCTCTCCCCAGCCACTTCGTCCAGCTCTTCCCGGGGGATCCCGAGGTGTTCCCAGGCCAGCCGGGAGACATAGTCTTCCCAACATGTCTTGGGCCTTCCCTTTGGCCTCCTACCGATCGGACGTGCCCTAAACACCTCCCTAGGGAGGCGTTCGGGTGACATCCTGACCAGATGCCCGAACCACCTCATCTGGCTCCTCTCCATGTGGAGGAGCAGCAGCTTTACTTTGAGCTCCTCCCGGATGACAGAGCTTCTCACCCTATCTCTAAGGGAGAGACCCAAACTCATTTGGGCCGCTTGTACCCGTGATCTTGTCCTTTCGGTCATAACCCAAAGTTCATGACCATAGGTGAGGATGGGAACGTAGATCGACCGGTAAATTGAGAGCTTTGCCTTCCGGCCCAGCTCCTTCTTCACCACAACGGATCGATACAGCGTCCGCATTACTGAAGACGCCGCACCGATCCGCCTGTCGATCTCACCATCCACTCTTCCCTCACTCGTGAACAAGACTCCCAGGTACTTGAACTCCTCCACTTGGGGCAGGGTCTCCTCCGCAACCCGGAGATGGCACTCCACCCTTTTCCGGGCGAGAACCATAGACTCGGACTTGGAGGTGCTGATTCTCATCCCAGTCGCTTCACACTCGGCTGCGAACCGATGCAGTGAGAGCTGAAGATCCTGGCCAGATGAAGCCATCAGGACCACATCATCTGCAAAAAAGCAGAGACCTAATCCTTATAATATTTATTTACCAAATTTGCAAAATCTTCCACCAAAAAATATTTTTCTTAGTGGAATATTTGATGTGAAGTAATGGGAACCTTGGATAGGTCAATAATTCATAATAACATTGATTCTGATTCAATATTATGTTTTGAGCAATGACAGTTTGAAAGAAAAAAAACACAGTTTTGTTTTACTAGTCAACATTGCAACTTTTTCTCAATTACATTTAACCTTTAAGCTTTTTTATTTCACTTATGTTTTTGTTTATTTTAATAGTATTTTTAGAATGTGCCGTGGGCCTTTAAAACATTAGCTGTGGGCCGCAAATGGCCTCCGGGGCACACTTTTGACACCCCTGCTATAGATAATAAATAATTAAATCTATGGATAAAAAGCAGAGCCTGGCGACGCATTCGTGTTTATCATAACTCTCTCTCTCTGTCTCTCTGTCTCTGCCCCTCCCTCACCAATGCTGCCTGCGCACACCTCCAAAATTTGTTTTGTTTTTAACCCCTTCTTAACCCTGAACGTACACTACCGTTCAAAAGTTTGGGGTCACATTAAAATGTCCTTATTTTTCAATGAAGATAACTTTAAACTAGTCTTAACTTGAAAGAAATACATTCTATACATTGCTAATGTGGTAAATGACTATTCTAGCTGCAAATGTCTGCTTTTTGGTGCAATATCTACATAGGTCCATTTCCAGCAACTATCACTCCAGTGTTCTAATGGTACAATGTGTTTGCTCATTGGCTCAGAAGGCTAATTGATGATTAGAAAACCCTTGTGCAATCATGTTCACACATCTGAAAACACTTTAGCTCGTTACAGAAGCTACAAAACTGACCTTCCTTTGAGCAGATTGACTTTCTGGAGCATCACATTTGTGGGGTCAATTAAACGCTCAAAATGGCCAGAAAAAGAGAACTTTTATCTGAAACGCGACAAGTCTATTCTTGTTCTTAGAAATGAAGGCTATTCCACAAAATTGTTTGGGTTACCCCAAACTTTTGAACGGTAGTGTACATTGAAAATACACGCAACCCTAACTCAAAACGCCGGACATTTGAGGCATTTAAGAAACTCCGCCCTGACAGCCCCGCAAAAGACGACATGTCCGGTGAAAAGAGGACGTATGGTCAGTCTATCGTAGCCCGGTAGCTGCTAGCATGCCGTGTGTTGTGCCTCGTTGTGCATTGTTTACACAACATGCGTTACGCTACCTAATATGTCCGTGTGGAAACTCGTTCGGTACACCTCCGAACCGAACCGAATCCCCCGTACCGAAACGGTTCAAGTTCAATACAAATACACGTAACGTTACACCCTTAATACAAAGTATGTCTATGGTTGGAATCTGCGATTTTGCATGATATACCAGTTACTATGGTGATCTAATGAGTTACTATGGCAATCTAATGAGTTACTATGGTAATGTAAGTCACAGCAGCTCAGACGAGGCACCAAGCAGTGTGGGTGGGGAGTGTTTCCACAGAGCAGGGGTCACCAACGCGGTGCCCGTGGGCACCAGGTAGCCCGTAAGGACCAGATGAGTAGCCCGCCGGCCTGTTCTAAAAATAGCTCAAATAGCAGCACTTACCAGTGAGCTGCCTCTATTTTTTAATATTAACAATATATCAATATATATCAATACAGTCTGCAAGGGATACAGTTATTAATATTAACAATATATCAATATATATCAATACAGTCTGCAAGGGATACAGTTATTAATATTTACAATATATCAATATATATCAATACAGTCTGCAAGGGATACAGTTATTAATACTAACAATATATCAATATATATCAATACAGTCTGCAAGGGATACAGTCCGTAAGCACACATGATTGTGCGTGCTGCTGCTCCACTAATAGTACTAACCTTTAACAGTTAATTTTACTCATTTTCATTCATTACTAGTTTCTATGTAACTGTTTTTATATTGTTGTACTTTCTTTTTTATTCAAGAAAATGTTTTTAATTTATTTATCTTATTTTATTTTATAATTTTTTTTTAAAAGTACCTTATCTTCACCATACCTGGTTGTCCAAATTAGGCATAATAATGTGTTAATTCCACGACTGCATATATCGGTTGATATCGGTATCGGTTGATATCGGTATCGGTAATTAAAGAGTTGGACAATATCGGATATCGGCAAAAAGCCATTATCGGACATCCCTAGTTTCGTTTGATTGTAAAATATGTGGATGGAGAGGGGGTGTGACGTTCATATGTTGTCAATATTCAGTGTTTTATCCTTCATAGTTAATATTGTAAATCCCACATTCTTTGGGTGTCGCATTCAGTAAAAAAATGTAAAATTCCATTTCGTTTTGTAAGGCGGTCTGTCATAACTTTGTTTAGCATTCAATCAGACATTATTGTGAGGTTTTGTATTAGTGTTCTTAAAAATAGATATACCGGGCCCCCAGGCACATTTTTTTTCTCTAAATTTGGCCCCGGGTCAAAATAATTGCCCAGGCCTGCTATAAAGGGAAAAGTTCAAGTTAAAGTAGCAATGATTGTCACACACACACTAGGTGTGGTGAAATGTGTCCTCTGCATTTGACCCATCACCCTTGTTCACCCCCCGGGAGGTGAGGGGAGCAGTGGGCAGCAGCGATGGCCGCGCCCGGGAATTATTTTTGGTGATTTAACCCCCAATTCCAAGCCTTGATGCTGAGTGCCAAGCAGGGAGGTAATGACTCCCATTTTTATAGTCTTTGGTATGACTCGGTTTGAACTCACAACCTACCCATCTCAGGGCGGACACTCGAACCCAGGGGTCACCAACATGGTGCCCGCGGGCACCAGGTAGCCCGTAAGGACCAGATGAGTAGCCCGCTGGCCTGTTCTAAAAATAGCTCAAATAGCAGCACTTACCAGTGAGCTGCCTCTATTTTTTAAATTGTATTTATTTACTAGCAAGCTGGTCTCGCTTTGCCCGACATTTTTAATTCTAAGAGAGACAAAACTCAAATAGAATTTGAAAATCCAAGAAAATATTTTAAAGACTTGGTCTTCACTTGCTTAAATAAATTCATTACTTTTTTTACTTTGCTTCTTATAACTTTCAGAAAGACAATTTTAGAGAACAAAATACAACCTTAAAAATGATTTTAGGATTTTTAAACACATATACCTTTTTACCTTTTAAATTCCTTCCTCTTCTTTCCTGACAATTTAAATCAATGTTCAAGTACATTTATTTTTTTTATTGTAAAGAATAATAAATACATTTTAATTAAATTTTTCATTTTAGCTTCTGTTTTTTTGACGAAGAATATTTGTGAAATATTTCTTCAAACTTATGATTAAAATTCAAAAAAATTATTCTGGCAAATCTACAAAATCTGTAGAATCAAATTTAAATGTTATTTCAAAGTCTTGAATTTCTTTTAAAATTTTTGTTCTGGAAAATCTAGAAAAAATAATGATTTGTCTTTGTTAGAAATATAGCTTGGTCCATCCATCCATCCATCCATTTTCTACCGCTTATTCCCTTTGGGGTCGCGGGGGCTCTGGAGCCTATCTCAGCTACAATCGGGCGGAAGGCGGGGTACACCCTGGACAAGTTGCCACCTCATCGCTTGGTCCAATTTGTTATATATTCTAACAAAGTGTAGATTGGATTTTAACCTATTTAAAACATGTCATCAAAATTCTAAAATTAATCTTAATCAGGAAAAATTACTAATGATGTTCCATAAATTATTTTTTTAATTTTTTCAAAAAAATTCGAATTAGCTATTTTTTCTCTTCTTTTTTTTGGGTTGAATTTTGAATTTTAAAGAGTCGAAATTGAAGATAAACTACGTTTCAAAATTTAATAGTCATTTTTTTCATGTTTTCTCCTCTTTTAAACCGTTCAATTAAGTGTAAATATCATTAATTATTAATAATAACATAGAGTTAAAGGTAAATTGAGCAAATTGGCTATTTCTGGCAATTTATTGAAGTGTGTATCAAATTGGTAGCCCTTCACATTAATCACTACCCTAGAAGTAGCTCTTGGTTTCAAAAAGGTTGGTGACCCCTGCTCTAACCACTAGGACACTGAAGAAGTCCAACGTTGCTGTTGTCTTTTTGTGAGCGTTAAGTGTGACACTAACGAGCGCCGCTAGCAATTGTGGGTAATTTTAGAAATGAGCGGTGAGTCTTGTTGATGACTCACCTTCAATGTAACATCCACAGATATTCTTTTGTGAGCGTGTTGCTTCAACGTTGTTAGCTGGTCGTGTGTGTGTGTGTGTGTGTGTGTGTGTACAGGTTGTTGTGCAAATAATGTACACTATTTTTGGACAGTAAACAACGGTCAGTTTTGTGTAATTGTCCTCCGGGTTTTGTCCGTTAAGGCTTGGTGTTTGTGTCAGGTAAACAAATTCTTGTTTCCTCAGCTGTCATTGACCGGTCGACAGGAAATTCTACATCCTAACCCTATTGTGTGTTTTTATAATAACACACATAGCATGTGTGTGGGTCTGTGTGTGGAAGAGACAAGTCAGATTAACACCACGACAAATAGATGACTTCCCCCTTTTCCGTGAGGTTGCCAGGTGCAACAATTAACTGTTTAAACACGTTTTTAAACATCAGTAAAAAGGTGTGTACGCAAATAATGCACACTTTTTTTGGACAGTAAACAACGGTCAGTTTTGTGTAATTGTCCTCCGGGTTCTGTCCGTTAAGGCTTGGTGTTTGTGTCAGGTAAACACATTCTTGTTTCCTCAGCTGTCATTGACCTGTCGACAGGAAATTCTACATGGGACCCCCGACTTAAACAAGTTGAAAAACTTATTGGGGTGTTACCATTTAGTGGTCAATTGTACGGAATATGTACTTCAATGTGCAATCTACTAATAAAAGTCTCAATCAATCAATCAAACATCCTAACCCTATTGTGTGTTTTTATAATAACACACATAGCATGTGTGTGGGTCTGTGTGTGGAAGAGACAGGTCAGATTAACACGACGACAAAAAGATGACTTCCCCCTTTTCCGTGAGGTTGCCAGGTGCAACAATTAACTGTTTAAATTCACTCCCACACTAATCACAGAAATATCAGCTTCCCAATAACGTCTGTGAAAATACCAAAGTTATAATCATATTTTGGGGATTGGAACCTTTAAAAGCACTGTTTTTTTGTTGTTGTTTTTCCAAATAAGAAAAAAAAACATAAAACGATAAAGTAGGTTTTTACATAAACACGTTTTTAAACATCAGTAAAAAGGTGTGTACGCAAATAACGCACACTTTTTTTGGACAGTAAACAACGGTCAGTTTTGTGGAATTGTCCTCCGGTGCAGTACAGTGGTTGGCCTTTATGTTTTTAAACATCAGTAAAAAAAAAAAAAGGTGTGTATGCAAAAACCTACTTTATCTTTTATCGTTTGTTTTTGTTTTTCTTATTTAGAAAAAAAAACAACAAAAACCAGCGGTTAGGTAAACATACAGGCTTTTATGTTTTTAAACATCAGTAAAAAGGTGTGTATGCAAAAACCCGCTACACACTATTAGTTAATTATCTTTGCACCCTCGGAGAAAACAGTAAAATCAAAAATCAAAAAAATCGGAGCTTTATTTGTCCATTCTTAACATGTACAAGACACATAAGAACTGAAATTACATTTTCGGCACAATCCTGCTAAGAGCAGACATACGTTACAGGGAGACAAGACGGGACCGCCAACGGATCAGCCACTTAGGGCGCTCCTTAAAAAGGTGGGAAAAAGGTGACATTGGGGAAGGGGGGGAAAGAGTAAAAAAAATATCAGTCTGAGGCTGGACCCTCAGGAATGGTCCAGACTGAGTCCGAGGAAAAAACCTCACATAGCATGGCACACATAAACATGGTACATGTAATCACAACAACTCGCAACAGAGTCATCCAACAGGACTTTGGAGGCCGGCAGCTGCTGTTGAGCGCTACTCAGCCCCCACAACCCCGGAGGAATTAAGCAGTGGTGAAGGCGTTGATTTGGGGAGGGGTGTGTGCGTGCATGTATGCCCAATTAACTTGGGTGAGATGTTGGAATTGTCTTTATGGGCCGAGGCCGGCCCCAAGAGTTCAAGTTCAAGAGTCCGACCCAGGTGCTTTTGAAAAAAAGGGAAAGGTCAAAAGCGTCCATCTTTGAGGAGTCCTCAGGGGAGTGTTTTCAAACAGCCTTTTCCTCAAGGCCATTCGAGGGAGTCAAATCGTAGATTAAGATGTTGTTTTTTCTTCGAGCAGTCAAAACAATGACATTCCTGCTCTGTATGCTGGCTCTGACAATTCCAATTTATTCTTTCTCTAACTTCATCAAGATAGAATCCACCTTGCGATTCAAATCAGCAATCGCTCCAGTCTGTGATCCCACAGCACGACCCAATCCTTCCATTGCGTTGAACAGCCTGTTGGCCCCTTGAGTGGCTGCCATCGTCTTCCGAATTTGACGATACACCAGAGCAATGCCCAGCCCAATCAGCAAATGCCCTGCGATCACAGCTCCAAATAGGTAGATGTCTTCCACGTCCTCGATGGAAAGGACTGAGAGGCACATGATTCTCCAAGTATTCCAGGAATCTCTCACGTACCCCGCAGCAATGGTTCCATCAGGGCAGCCAGGCTCCCCCGAACCTCTTTTCCTTGTCGAAAAGACTGTGTCAATTGCGTCGAGAGTCCAGTTGATCAATGTGTGGCTTTTTGCTGCATGCTTTGAATGGGAAAAATTAGCACCGAGTCGTAGACAAATACACAAATAAAAACTAGACGGCCAGTAGTCCAAATAAAACTTTAAAGGACCCATAGCGTCGAGATGATGAATTTCACTAAAAAGTTTTCTTTTAAGTATTTATTGCTCCTGAAAATGGATCTGACAGTCATTTCTAATCATATCAATTTGGAGTAATCGTTACAAAATTACCTGTATCTGGAACGCCGCCTTTCCTTCGCCAGACTTGATATGGTGACCCCTTTTGGTGTGACGTCCTCTAGAGAACTGTAAACCCCTCTCCCCGCATTATCAGTGTGGATATAGACATGTAAAATTATTATTTTGATGACTTGATTGCATGTTTTTGTCGCCCTGGTCCATGATTACTTCAAAACTGATATGCTTCATTTATGAGCTTAAAAACTATCTGACTTTCCTGCTCTTTCCTCTCCTCTTCCATAGACGCCATAGCGTGTTACCTCATGCTCTTTCAGCATTTCCATATCTTGAGGAAAACTTCAGTAGAAGAGGACGCAAAATAGAATACTAGCATCTTACCGTCTTTTTCTCTGGTTTTCTGCTCTTCTTAGATGTTTTGACAGTTTCTTTCTCCCCTTGAGTCTTTCCCCTCTTTCCTAATATTCCCATCATTAGAAAATATATGCAGGCTGACCCCTTCTTTGGTTGTATTGCTACAACCTTCAACAATGCATCTGACAACCATATTTGGTCATTCCTTCAAATTCTGTGCAAAAATAACATGATTCGGGAAGAAGATGCTACCAAAACACATATTAAACAATGGGAAATAACTTTGCTGTAAGTGACGTCAGCAGGCTGATGCAGCCCCGCCTACATTTTGGAGCTAAAAGTGGGTGTTCAGAAATGTTCTGAAAGTTGTAAGAAATCAAGCCTAAAATCACTAGTTTGTCTATTTTGGGCATACTTTTACCTGTAGACATCATTTTTAGGTGCATAACTCTTAAATAAGTCCCAATATTAGCATTAGTGGGCCCTTTCACATAAGTGATTGCCAAAACCTTCTCATTTCAATGCATTTTCTTTATTTTTCATGACTTTTTACATTGTAGATTGTCCCTGAAGGCATCAAAACTATGACACCTGTGAAAAGCTCATGGAGAGAATGCCAAGAGTGTGCAAAGCAGTAATCAGAGCAAAGGGTGGCTATCTTGAAGGCACTAGAACAGGGGTCACCAACCTTTTTGAAACCAAGAGCTACTTCTTGGGTAGTGATTAATGCGAAGGGCTACCAGTTTGATACACACTTCAATAAATTGCCAGAAATAGCCAATTTGCTCAATTTACCTTTAACTCTATGTTATTATTAATAATTAATGATATTTACACTTAATTGAACGGTTTAAAAGAGGAGAAAACACGAAAAAAATGACAATTACATTTTGAAACATAGTTTATTTTCAATTTCGACTCTTTAAAATTCAAAATTCAACCGAAAAAAAGAAGAGAAAAACTTAAAAAAAGAATTTATGGAACATCATTAGTCATTTTTCCTGATTAAGATACATTTTAGAATTTTGATGACATGTTTTAAATAGGTTAAAATCCAATCTACACTTTGTTAGAATATATAACAAATTGGACCAAGCTATATTTCTAACAAAGACAAATCATTATTTCTTCTAGAATTTCCAGAACAAAAATTTTAAAAGAAATTCAAAAGACTTTGAAATAAGATTTAAATTTGATTCTACAGATTTTCTAGATTTGACAGAATAATTTTTTTGAATTTTAAATCACAATAAGTTTGAAGAAATATTTCACAGATATTCTTCGTCGAAAAAACAGAAGCTAAAATGAAGAATTAAATTAAAATGTATTTATTATTCTTTACAATAAAAAAAAAAATACTTGAACATTGATTTAAATTGTCAGGAAAGAAGAGGAAGGAATTTAAAAGGTAAAAAGGTATATGTGTTTAAAAATCCTAAAATAATTTTTAAGGTTGTATTTTTTCTCTAAAATTGTCTTTCTGAAAGTTATAAGAAGCAAAGCAAAATTAATGAATTTATTTAAGCAAGTGAAGACCAAGTCTTTAAAATATTTTCTTGGATTTTCAAATTCTACTTGAGTTTTGTCTCTCTTAGAATTAAAAATGTCGGGCAAAGCGAGACCAGCTTGCTAGTAAATAAATAAAATTTAAAAAATAGAGGCAGCTCACTGGTAAGTGCTGCTATTTGAGCGGGCTACTCATCTGGTCCTTACGGGCTAGCTGGTGCCCGCGGGCACCGCGTTGGTGACCCCTGCACTAGAATATGAATCATGTTTTCAGTTATTTCCCTTTTTTTTGTTAAGTACATAACTCCACATGTTCATAGTTTTGATTTGACAATCTACAATGTAAATAGTCATGAAAATAAACATATTGAATGAGAAGGTGTGTCCAAACTTTTGGCCTGTACTGTGTGTTAAGTTAAATGTGAGATTCTTTAAAAAATGGCATTTCCAATGGGACTATTTTTGTTGCCATTTTCATCTGACATAATTCTAATATATATATTCCACCTAATGTCATATTCATTCCACACATACTGATAAAACGGGGGGGGAAAAATCCCCCAGCATCTTTGTAGGGGTTATAGTTCATCATAATGTATCATCTGCATGCTTGGAGGCCAAGTTCTTCCAAATAAGGCACCAGATGGAGTCAAGGAAGCGTATTTTGTGTGTGTTAGCGCAAACATTCTAGTCATACTAGTTGAATAGCTCCGTGCACGACTCACAATTGAATTTATTTCAGCATGACAGATGTTAGCCAGATGCTCCCACGTGCTGATTGGGGCAGTCTTGACGCAGGCGGGTTATAATTCTAGTTTGCTTAACTGAAGTATGTGACAGATGCAGACCCAAAAAGAAAATGCTCTAAGCTGGTAGAAAGTGTATGAGGTTAAATCCACACCAGACTTTGGTCAACTGTTTATCATGCTTTTTATGACGTGGCCTTTTATCTTAGCAGTGTGCTATAGTCTATATCAGGGGTCACCAACCTTTTTGAAACCAAGAGCTACTTCTTGGGTAGTGATTAATGCGAAGGGCTACCAGTTTGATACGCACTTAAATAAATTGCCAGAAATAGCCAATTTGCTCAATTTACCTTTAACTCTATGTTATTATTAATAATTAATGATATTTACACTTAATTGAACGGTTTAAAAGAGGAGAAAACACGAAAAAAATGACAATTAAATTTTGAAACATAGTTTATTTTCAATTTCGACTCTTTAAAATTCAAAATTCAACCGAAAAAAAGAAGAGAAAAACTTAAAAAAAGAATTTATGGAACATCATTAGTCATTTTTCCTGATTAAGATACATTTTAGAATTTTGATGACATGTTTTAAATAGGTTAAAATCCAATCTACACTTTGTTAGAATATATAACAAATTGGACCAAGCTATATTTCTAACAAAGACAAATCATTATTTCTTCTAGAATTTCCAGAACAAAAATTTTAAAAGAAATTCAAAAGACTTTGAAATAAGATTTAAATTTGATTCTACAGATTTTCTAGATTTGACAGAATCATTTTTTTGAATTTTAAATCATAATAAGTTTGAAGAAATATTTCACAAATATTCTTCGTCGAAAAAACAGAAGCTAAAATGAAGAATTAAATTAAAATGTATTTATTATTCTTTACAATAAAAAAAAAAATACTTGAACATTGATTTAAATTGTCAGGAAAGAAGAGGAAGGAATTTAAAAGGTAAAAAGGTATATGTGTTTAAAAATCCAAAAATAATTTTTAAGGTTGTATTTTTTCTCTAAAATTGTCTTTCTGAAAGTTATAAGAAGCAAAGAAAAAAAATTAATGAATTTATTTAAACAAGTGAAGACCAAGTCTTTAAAATATTTTCTTGGATTTTCAAATTCTATTTGAGTTTTGTCTCTCTTAGAATTAAAAATGTCGGGCAAAGCGAGACCAGCTTGCTAGTAAATAAATACAATTTAAAAAATAGAGGCAGCTCACTGGTAAGTGCTGCTATTTGAGCTATTTTTAGAACAGGCCAGCGGGCTACTCATCTGGTCCTTACGGGCTACCTGGTGCCCGCGGGCACCGCGTTGGTGACCCCTGGTCTATATTAGTCCAGTGTGTTCCGACCTTGGCATTGTTTTGTGTGCGAGTAGCTGGAATGTTGGATGTTTGCTTCCTCTGGCGGCTACAGATCGCAAACTCTCACTGTCGTGCTCCAAAATCATTAAGTACACCTGTGGTCGTGTCACCAAGGTCCTCCCCCAAGTTAATGATGATGTGTTTTGACTGACACAGTCCAAGACGGAATTCAATAATAAGACAAGTTCATTTTTGTAGTGGTTCGTGACTGGGTGTATCTAATGTTCTGGCTAGTGGTAATGGATAATAAATATCCTCTCGCTATTAAAATAGATGCATTACTCTTAACCGTCTTCCCTCGGGCTCCATCATTCCCCTGTGAGTGGTACAACAACTATTTTAATAATGCACTGCATCATCCCGACCTCTCGCCCCAGGGAGCTCTTGTGTCAATCTGGAACTCGGGCCGGCTTGCATTCTCCGCATCGGTGCACAACGAGAGAGCGGGAAAGAGGTGGAAAAGACTTGAGATGGACTTGAGTGGTTCTCACGACAATTTAGTAGGATTTTGTACGCCACGCGTTGTAGTCAGTGTAAAGCATGTTTATGTTCCGTTGTTCATGCATGGTGTGGCAGCTATGTGAACCACTACACCAGGGGTCACCAACCTTTTTGAAAGCAAGAGCTACTTCTTGGGTACTGATTAATGCGACCAGTTTGATACACACTTAAATAAATTGCCAGAAATAGCCAATTTGCTCAATTTACCTTTAACTCTATGTTATTTTCAAGAATTAATGATATTTATCTTTGTGGAAACACTGATTATCTTAATGATTTCTCACAATAAATATATATATTATTAAATTAAGAAAATAATTTATGTAACATCATTGGTAATTTTTCCTGATTAAGATTAATTTTAGAATTTTGATGACATGTTTTAAATAGGTTAAAATCCAATCTGCACTTTGTTAGAATATATAACAAATTGGACCAAGCTATATTTCTAACAAAGACAAATCGTTATTTCTTCTAGATTTTCCAGAACAAAAATTTTAAAAGAAAAATTCAAAAGACTTTGAAATTTGATTGTACAGATTTTCTAGATTTGCCAGGATAATTTTTTTAAATTTTAATCATAATAAGTTTGAAGAAATATTTCACAAATATTCTTGGTCGAAAAAACACAAGCTAAAATGAAGAATTAAATTAAAATGTATTTATTATTCTTTACAATAAAAACATTTACTTACTTTTACGTAAACATTGATTTAAATTGTCAGGAAAGAAGAGGAAGGCATTTAAAAGGTAAAAAGGTATATGTGTTTAAAAATCCTAAAATCATTTTTAAGGTTGTATTTTTTCTCTAAAATTGTCTTTCTGAACGTTATAAGAAGCAAAGTAAAAAAGTAAATGAATTTATTCAAACAAGTGAAGACCAAGTCTTTAAAATATTTTCTTGGATTTTCAAATTCTATTTGAGTTTTGTCTCTCTTAGAATTAAAAATGTCGAGCAAAGCGAGACCAGCTGGCTAGTAAATAAATACAATTTAAAAAATAGAAGCAGCTCACTGGTAAGTGCTGCTATTTGAGCTATTTTTAGAACAGGCCAGCGGGCGACTCATCTGGTCCTTACGGGCTACCTGGTGCCCGCGGGCTCCGTGTTGGTGACCCCTGCACTACATCAACGAGAGCCCCGGTTTGCTCACTATATCCTAACCCCTATTAAAATAGGGGTCTTATGAACAAATACTGTGTTTTCCAGCACATCGTGTCTGACATCTATTGCAAAAATGTAACTATAAGCCAGATAAAAATCAGAAATGAAGGTAAAAATCACTTATTTTGGGCGAATACTATGTTTTGTTAGACTCGGTAGCTTTTTGTACTGAAATCTGAGATACACTTTGTGAAATACGCAAAGTAATATCACAGTACAACAAGAAAAAAATGTATTCACATATTTTTATTCTTATTTAGCCTTTATTTAACCAGGTAAAATCCCATTGAGATCAAAGATCTCTTTTCCAAGGGAGACCTGGCCAAGAGGGCAGCAGCAAGGTTACATTAAAAAACAGTAAACAACACATAAAACATCACATTTACAACATTAAAACTTGCTGACATAACACATGTGCATACAGACAAGGTAGACTGCAATCCTTTCACAGAAGCTTTGAACTCATTCAATGTAACAAGGGTTTGAAGTTTAATATTGGATTGTAGGTTATTCCAAGCCTTCGCTGCTGAAAACCTAAATGCTTTCTTGCCCAGTTCAGTTCTTACTTTGGGGACAACAAATTGCAGAACATTCATTGAACGAATATTGTGACTTCCTTGTTTCTTTGTTAAAATACAAGACAGATAAGATGGAGTGATACCCAGAATGGTTTTGTAGATGAAAACATACCAATGATTGAGGCGTCGAGCACATAAAGAGGTCCAGTTAACCATTGAGTATAACACACAATGGTGAGTAAGTTAACCATTGAGTATAACACACAATGGTGAGTAAGTTAACCATTGAGTATAACACACAAAGGTGAGTAAGTTAACCATTGAGTATAACACACAATGGTGAGTAAGTTAACCATTGAGTATAACACACAATGGTGAGTAAGTTAACCATTGAGTATAACACACAATGGTGAGTAAGTTAACCATTGAGTATAACACACAAAGGTGAGTAAGTTAACCATTGAGTATAACACACAATGGTGAGTAAGTTAACCATTGAGTATAACACACAAAGGTGAGTAAGTTAACCATTGAGTATAACACACAATGGTGAGTAAGTTAACCACTGAGTATAACACACAATGGTGAGTAAGTTAACCATTGAGTATAACACACAATGGTGAGTAAGTTAACCACTGAGTATAACACACAATGGTGAGTAAGTTAACCATTGAGTATAACACACAATGGTGAGTAAGTTAACCATTGAGTATAACACACAATGGTGAGTAAGTTAACCATTGAGTATAACACACAATGGTGAGTAAGTTAACCACTGAGTATAACACACAATGGTGAGTAAGTTAACCATTGAGTATAACACACAATGGTGAGTAAGTTAATCATTGAGTATAACACACAATGGTGAGTAAGTTAACCATTGAGTATAACACACAATGGTGAGTAAGTTAACCACTGAGTATAACACACAATGGTGAGTAAGTTAACCATTGAGTATAACACACAACGGTGAGTAAGTTAACCACTGAGTATAACACACAACGGTGAGTAAGTTAACCATTGAGTATAACACACAAAGGTGAGTAAGTTAACCATTGAGTATAACACACAAAGGTGAGTAAGTTAACCATTGAGTATAACACAATGGTGAGTAAGTTAACCATTGAGTATAACACACAATGGTGAGTAAGTTAACCATTGAGTATAACACACAATGGTGAGTAAGTTAACCATTGAGTATAACACACAATGGTGAGTAAGTTAACCATTGAGTATAATACTCACATACAGTATGCTGTAAGCAAAATGAAGTATTAATGACCCTGATTTCAGTTTTTGCATTGGATGGCCCTGTGCTGTTTACTTTCCTAATTGCATGAAAATAGGTTTATTGACTAAAGTCTAGCATATTTAAGCACCGTACATGTCCACATTATGTGTCTGGACTAACTATTGTGAATGCTTGAAATCAAGGTTGAATGAAACAAATATTACTATGTTAAACAGTTTACTCAAATATTACTTACCGTAATTTCCGGACTATAAGCCGCACCCGACTATAAGCCGCAGGGTTTTGATGTGTAATTAGCGTAGTATATAGGGGTTCCTGCTACCACGGAGGGGATTGTCGGGACAGAGATGACTGTTTGGGAACGCAAAGCGTCCCATTTATTAACAATAAATCTTTCAATCATTCAATCAAACTTTCACATCTTTGACATGGCGAACAGCATTCGTGCAGAGTACAAATAATACAACGCTGCAAAGTAATACAAAGTGCTCGCCTGTACGTTATCAAAATAACCAGCCTACCGGTATATGAAAAGTCAGTCTTTAATCATTGTGTCATCGTCTTCCTCCTGCGTACTAAAACCACCGAAATCCTCTTCGTCGGCGTCGGAGAAGAACAGGCCGTAAATAAGCCGCACCCTTGTATAAGCCGCAGGGACCAGAACCAGGGGAAAAAGTAGCGGCTTATAGTCCGGAAATTACGGTATCTATCTGCCAACAGAACAATTTGCAGTGAAGGGCACCGTGTAACTATATGTTCTGTTCAGTTTCAGTTTATTTGGAACATGCATACGATACGATGTCATGCATCACATATTTCCAATTGTTTCATTACATCACGTCCAAAAAGGGGTAGGAAGAAGCTGAGTTTATTTAATCCTACCCCTTTTCATACCATAGCAATTTTATCCCATTTCCTTGTTCTCTGTAACAAAACAGTGAATGAATAAATAATACATAAATACTACCAAATTTTAAATACATAAATAATCTTTATCTAAAAAAAAAACAAATTGGGTTGAAGATGTTCATCAGAATTACTGTTCTGTGTACTTTGTGAACACTTGTAGTTTGAACAGTCTCTTAAACTGAATCATATTGGTTCGTTTTCTTTGCTAAATCCATTCCATTATGAATTCCACTTACGGATATGCTAAAGGTTTTAAGTGTTGTACAAATTGTTGTACATTCTTGGCTAGCAGGCTATAGTTTGCTTTGTACATCATTTTAGCTGTTTGCAAATGCAAGAAGTCGAGGAATTTCAATATTTGTGATTCAATGAGTAAAGTTTGTATGTTCTCTATAGCCAACATTATGTATTATTCTAACTCATCTTTTTTGTAATACCGTTAATGAATTAAGCGCACATTTGTAGTTATTTCCCCATATTTCTGCACAATAAGTCAGATATGTAACACTAGTGAGCAGTAGACAATATGAAGTGATTTTCTTGGTCTAGAACATGTTTTGCTTTATTCATTCCATTATGAATTCCACTTACGGTTATGCTAAAGGTTTTAAGTGTTGTACAAATTGTTGTACATTCATGGCTAGCAGGTTATAGTTTGCTTTGTACATCATTTTAGCTGTTTGCAAATGCAAGAAGTCGAGAAATTTCAATATTTGTGATTCAATGAGTAAAGTTTGTATGTTCTCTATAGCCAACATTATGTATTATTCTAACTCATCTTTTTGTAAAACCGTTAACTACAAATGTTATTTCCCCATATTTCTGCACAATAAGTCAGATATGTAACACTAGAGAGCAGTAGACAATATGAAGTGATTTTCTTGGTCAAGAACAAATTTTTTGCTTTATTCATTATTGCCGTGTTTCTTGCTACTTTATGTTGTACACTACCGTTCAAAAGTTTGGGGTCACCCAAACAATTTAGTGGAATAGCCTTCATTTCTAAGAACAAGAATAGACTGTGGAGTTTCAGTTGAAAGTTCTCTTTTTCTGGCCATTTTGAGCGTTTAATTGACCCCACAAATGTGATGCTCCAGAAACGCAATCTGCTCAAAGGAAGGTCAGTTTTGTAGCTACTGTAACGAGCTAAAGTGTTTTCAGATGTGTGAACATGATTGCACAAGGGTTTTCTAATCATCAATTAGCCTTCTGAGCCAATGAGCAAACACATTGTACCATTAGAACACTGGAGTGATAGTTGCTGGAAATACACCTATGTAGATATTGCACCAAAAAGCAGACATTTGCAACTAGAATAGTAATTTACCACATTAGCAATGTATAGAGTGTATTTCTTTCAAGTTAAGACTAGTTTAAAGTTATCTTCACTGAAAAGTACAGTGCTTTTCCTGCAAAAATAAGGACCCCAAACTTTTGAACGGTAGTGTATATTTCTTACATGAGACTTCCAGTTCATTTGATCATCTATTACACCCAAAAATTTGTTTTATTTTACCCTTTCAATATCTACTCGGTCTATTAGTATTTGTGTTTGACTTTCCCTTCTACTGTTACCAAAGAGCATGATGTTAGCTGGACTGAGATTCAAAGATAGTCCGTGTTTGTCAAAGCATCTTTTTACTTTGTTCATTTCTTCTGTTATTATTTGTATTAGCTTTTGTGTGTTATGTATCAACAAATTGGAGGCATGGTGACACAATGTCGCATTTTTTAAGCACCGTTTTCTGTAGGTTTTTTACTGATATGGCTTGCATTTTTCTGTATGTATAATATATAATAATAACTAGGGATGTCCGATAAATGCGTTAAAATGTAATATCGGAAATGATCGGTATCGGTTTTTTTATTATCGGTATCGTTTTTTTTGCTTGTTTGTTTTTTTTAAATTAAATCCACATAAAAAACACAAGATACACTTACAATTAATGCACCAACCCAAAAAACCTCCCTCCTCATTCACACAAAAGGGTTGTTTCTTTCTGTTATTAATATTCTGCTTCCTACATTATACATCAATATATATCAATACAGTCTGCAAGGGATACAGTCCGTAAGCACACATGATTGTGCGTGCTGCTGCTCCACTAATAGTACTAACCTTTAACAGTTAATTTCACTCATTTTCATTAATTACTAGTTTCTATGTAACTGTTTTTATATTGTTTTACTTTCTTTTTTATTCAAGAAAATGTTTTTAATTTACCGTATTTCCATGAATTGGCGCAGGGAATATAGTATTCGCACATCTAGAATTACTGCCGGGTCAAACTCGTTTCTCAAAATAATTAACGCATGCTTGGCCTTATCGTCGGTTTATTATTGAAGCCGGATCAAATTCGTTTCGCAAAATATTAATTTTATTATCGCATGTCTATAATTTTCGCCGGGTCAAACTCGTTTCGCAAAATATTTCGCATATGGCTAGAACTTCCGCCGGGTCAAATTCGTTACGTCACGAGTGACGCATCTGTCCTCATTTTCAAAATGGAGGAAGCTGCTTTCAGTAGTTTACAATCGCACAAAGGAAAAAAGATAAAGAGCTATTCAGTAGGATTTAAGGTCCAAGCTATTGAATACCGGTACAGTATTCTAAAGAGAACAGTAAGCAGCTATGTTTTATTAATATACCGTAGCTGCGTGTGTCAAATACTGTGTAAGTCATTAAATGACTCCCGCCTCCTGGTGGTAGAGGGCGCTGCCGCGCTAGTGATCCTTCTTGCGACTTCCGGTACTGCAGAAGAAGTGAACACACGCAGCAAGAGATTTTTTCTTCTTCTAACATGAAGGTTTACATACCGGTATCTAAAATAAAACAGTTTTCTAAACTGGACTTTCAATGGAAGCAGGAGGTAATAATTAAAGGAATATCTCCATCGAGACAGAGAGACTTTTAAAACGGAAAAAAGAAAATAATGAAGACGTCTATAAACAAGTTATCGATGCTTTTGGTCAGAAGGAGCTGCAAATGGACTCCATTTATAAGTACAGGTAAGACCATAATAACGTTTTTTTTAGTTAAATATGCTTTTCATGATGGTATGCTTACATCACACTCAAAGCGCACGCCTAAATTTTATGGATTCCTTTTGGTAAACACCGGAGTGAGAAGAGGTTTTAAAATAATTACCGCATGCACGGCCATCTCGCCGGTTTCCGGTAAAAGCAGGAGTGACAGGAGGTTTTAAATTAATTAACGCCCCTGCGGCTATTCAAGGAAATACGGCATTTATCTTATTTTATTTTATAATTTTTTTTTAAAGTACCTTATCTTCACCATACCTGGTTGTCCAAATTAGACATAATAATGTGTTAATTCCACGACTGTATATATTGGTTGATATCGGTATCGGTTGATATCGGTATCGGTAATTAAAGAGTTGGACAATATCGGATATCGGCAAAAAGCCATCATCAGACATCCCAAGTAATAACAGTGTGTCTGTAGATCAGGGGTCACCAACCTTTTTGAAACCAAGAGCTACTTCTTGGGTGCTGATTAATGTGAAGGGCTACCAGTTTGATACACACTTAAATAAATTGCCAGAAATAGCCAATTTGCTCAATTTACCTTTAACTCTATGTTATTGTTAATAATTAATTATATTTACACTTAATTGAACGGTTTAAAAGAGGAGAAAACATGAAAAAAATGACAGTTAAATTTTGAAACATAGTTTATCTTCAATTTCGACTCTTTAAAATTCAAAATTCAACCGAAAAAAAGAAGAAAAAAACTAGCTAATTTGAATCTTTTTGAAAAAATTTAAAAAATAATTTATGGAACATCATTAGTAATTTTTCCTGATTAAGATTAATTTTTGAATTTGGATGACATGTTTTAAATAGGTTAAAATCCAATCTGCACTTGGTTAGAATATATAACAAATTGGACCAAGCTATATTTCTAACAAAGACAAATCATTATTTCTTCTAGATTTTCCAGAACAAAAATTTTAAAAGAAATTCAAAAGACTTTGAAATAAGATTTAAATTTGATTCTACAGATTTTCTAGATTTGCCAGAATATTTTTTTTGAATTTTAATCATGATACGTTTGAAGAAATATTTCACAAATATTCTTCGTCGAAAAAACAGAAGCTAAAATGAAGAATTGAATTAAAATGTATTTATTATTCTTTACAATAAATAAAAAAAATTGACATGAACATTGATTTAAATTGTCAGGAAAGAAGAGGAAGGAATTTAAAAGGTAAAAAGGTATATGTGTTTAAAAATCCTAAAATCATTTTTAAGGTTGTATTTTGTCTCTAAAATTTTCTTTCTGAAAGTTATAAGAAGCAAAGTAAAAAAAATAATGCATTTATTTAAACAAGTGAAGACCAAGTCTTTAAAATATTTTCTTGGATTTTCAAATTCTATTTGAGTTTTGTCTCTCTTACAATTAAAAATGTCGAGCAAAGCAAGACCAGCTTGCTAATAAATAAATAAAATTTAAAAAATAGAGGCAGCTCACTGGTAAGTGCTGCTATTTGAGATATTTTTAGAACAGGCCAGTGGGCTACTCATCTGGTCCTTACGGGCGACCTGGTGCCCGCGGGCACCGCGTTGGTGACCCCTGCTGTAGAGGGAAGGATGAAAAAAAGAGGAACAGGGACAACTTTTTATAGCTGCTGACCTAGTTATGCCTTCTTTTCTTTTTTTTGTGCACAACTCTTAAGTTCCATTGAGTGTGCTGGACAGATGTTAGTGCAGGTCTGCCACTGAGACGACACCTCAGCTTTGCACCAGTTAGTGTATGCTCTTTTCACATTTCCAGCTCAAAAACAACATGGATGCTGACAGCGTTTGTTTAATCATGCTGCAAAAGTACACACACACACACTTACACCAACACCAACAGATGTGTCAGCCACAAAGCAACATGACATAAAGTCCGGCGAGGAGTGCCGCTTTGTTGCTCTTGAACGTGCATTTCATGTCTCGACTTCTCTCGTCTTTTTGCAGCAAAAGCCGCCCAACAACGACTGGCGCTTTAACCAGGGACAGAGACCCGGACCCAGCGGGTGAGTCAACTCCTTTAACTCACACTCACGATGGAGGATGACACATAGAGGGGAGTTAAAGGGTCCTTGCGGGTGTTGTATCTTGTGCTTGTGTTTGATACGCCAATTGAAAGAGATTCACTAAGGGTGTAACGGTACGTGTACTTGTATTGAACCGTTTCGCTACGAGGGGTTCGGTTTGGTTCGGAGGTGCACCGAACGAGTTTCCACACGGACATATTAAGTAGCGTAACACACGTTGTGTAAACCAGTGATTTTCAACCACTGTGCCGCGGCACACTAGTGTGCCGTGGGACATTATGTAACTTAACCTAATTGGTCCAAAAAATATTTTTTTCAAATCAATAATCATAATAATGTGCCGTTGTCTAGTGCCTGTGCTGTGTAACGCTTGGCAGGGTAATCTTGTAATACTCCATACCAGTAGGTGGCAGCAGGTAGTTCATTGCTGTGTAGAAGTCGGAACGCGTCGAGGATGGTTTGTCGTGATCCCGATATGCAGAGCACAGCGGGAGACAGTGTGCAGGTAAAAAGGTATGTAACACTTAAACCAAAAATGATTAAAAGGCACTGAAGCATAGGCATGGCTATGTAAAACAAAAGTAAAACTGAACTGGCTACAAAGTCAACAAAAACAGAATGCTGGACGACAGCAAAAACTTACAGCGTGTGGAGCAGAGACGGCGTCCACAAAGCACATCCCGTACATGACATGACAATCAACAATGTCCCCACTAAGAAGGATAGCGTACGCACAACTCAAATAGTCTTGATTGCGAAAACAAAGCAGGTGCGGGCAACAGCACTCAAAGGAAGGCGTGAAGCTGCTACAGGAGAACGCCAACAAAACAGGAAGGGTCACCAAAATAACAGCGCAAGACAGAAACTAAAGCACGACACACAGGAAACAACAACAAACTCAAAATAAGGCACAACAACCTGGTGGAGTTTAATTTTTTAACCTTTTCTGCTGGTGGTGTGCCTCCGTATTTTTTTAATTAAAAAAATGTGCCTTGGCTCAAAAAAGGTTGAAAAACACTGGTGTAAACAATGCACACTGAGGCACAACACACGGCATGCTAGCAGCTAACGGGCTACTACAACATGTAAAAGCCAGAGCTGGAAGACCCTCCTGTATCGTTAAGATCTCCCGTTTGGGAACATTTGGGCTTTGCGGTGCGATGCAACAATAATAATTAGGGATGTCCGATAATGGCTTTTTGCCGATATTCCGATATTGTCCAACTCTTTAATTTCCGATACCGATATCAACCGATACCGATATATACAGTCATGGAATTAACACATTATTATGCCTAATTTGGACAACCAGGTATGGTGAAGATAAGGTCCTTTTAAAAAATAATAATAATAAGATAAATAAATTAAAAACATTTTCTTGAATAAAAAAGAAAGTACAACAATATAAAAACAGTTACATAGAAACTAGTAATTAATGAAAATGAGTAAAATTAACTGTTAAAGGTTAGTACTATTAGTGGAGCAGCAGCACGCACAATCATGTGTGCTTACGGACTGTATCCCTTGCAGACTGTATTGATATATATTGATATATAATGTAGGAAGCAGAATATTAATAACAGAAAGAAACAACCCTTTTGTGTGAATGAGTGTAAATGGGGGGAGGGAGTTTTTTTGGGTTGGTGCACTAATTGTAAGTGTATCTTGTGTTTTTTATGTGGATTTAATTTAAAAAAAAAACAACAAAAAACGATACCGATAATAAAAAAACTGATACAGATAATTTCCGATATTACATTTTAAAGCATTTATCGGCCGATAATATCGGCAGGCCGATATTATCGGACATCTCTAATAATAATAATAATAATAATAATAATACATTTTATTTATAAGGCGCCTTTCTGGGCAATCAGGGACACCGTACAAAATCAAAACAATAAAATCAAATTGGATAAAAACAACAATAATAACAACAACAAAGATAGAGAAGAAAAGATGATTACAATGAATAGGCAGTCAGGAATAGGTGTGTTTTGAGTCTTGATTTGAAGAGGGATATTAAGTCTAAGTTACGAAGGTCTGGTGGCAAAGACTTCCAAAGATGTGGGGCAGAGCGGCTGAAAGCTCGGGCACCCATGGTGGACAGTTTAAATAAAGGGACAGTGAGATGGATGGATGAAGAGGATCTTAGGGAACGTGAGATAAAACTCTTAAAAAAAAAACGCTTTTTCCCCCTCTTTTATAATTGCAACAATTATATAACAAGCTCTAAATGAAATTTGATGCATCTGTTCCACAATAATGTACATGCTCTAGACATTGTAATAACCAAAAAAAAATATAAAAGACATTTTAATTACTTGAATCTGATGAATCCAGTCCAATGAAACGAATAGATTTTTTTCCGAAGGAAACCTTGAGAGGTTGTGTGAGTTCATGGCCAGAAGGCGTGACTTATAAACAAATGTACGATCCAATAGCCTTGTGAGACTGAACAATAGGACCCAATGACTATGTAAATGTGGTTAAAAAAAATATACATATACACTACCGTTCAAAAGTTTGGGGTCACCCAAACAATTTTGTGGAATAGCCTTCATTTCTAAGAACAAGAATAGACTGTCGAGTTTCAGATGAAAGTTCTCTTTTTCTGGCCATTTTGAGCGTTTAATTGACCCCACAAATGTGATGCTCCAGAAACTCAATCTGCTCAAATGAAGGTCAGTTTTGTAGCTTCTGTAACGAGCTAAAGTGTTTTCAGATGTGTGAACATGATTGCACAAGGGTTTTCTAATCATCAATTAGCCTTCTGAGCCAATGAGCAAACACATTGTACCATTAGAACACTGGAGTGATAGTTGCTGGAAATACACCTATGTAGATATTGCACCAAAAAGCAGACATTTGCAGCTAGAATAGTCATTTACCACATTAGCAATGTATAGAGTGTATTTCTTTCAAGTTAAGACTAGTTTAAAGTTATCTTCATTGAAAAGTACAGTGCTTTTCCTGCAAAAATAAGGACATTTCATTGTGACCCCAAACTTTTGAACGGTAGTGTATATATATACAACAGATTGTTTTTTTAGGATGGTTAAAGATAACGTTTTAATTTTACAACAAAGAGTGTTACAGGGTTAAAGGCTGGGGGGGAAGAAAAGTTAATCTGAGGCTGAGTTGACTTGAAACTGTTTATAAATGGGTCAAATGCAGAGGACAAATTTCACCACACCTAGTGTGTGTGTGACAATCATTGGTACTTTAACTTTAACTTAACTTTAACTTAATGTTGCACTTTTTGTATGTAGAAGAAAAGTTTTGTCATTTTATTTAATCTGAGCAACAACTTGAGTCAGTCAAATGTTGCACTTTATATGTGGAAATGTTGCACTTTATATGTAGAAAGGTTTTTGTTACGAAACCAATTCTGAGCCTTATCTTATTTAGTTTTTATTGTATATATGTTGACCACATTAACCCTGGCAATGGACCCTGTGTGTATATGTATGTTATTGTTATGTTAAAAGGATAAAGCCCTTGTTTACAAATTTGGTAAATAAATAACCCAAAAATGTATATTTTGTTGTTTTCTTACCGTACCGAAAATAAACCGAACCGTGACCTCTAAACCGAGGTACGTACCGAAACAACATGTTTGTGTACCGTTACACCCTTTAAGATTCCCACTCCTGACTGATGCATCCACGCTTTGTAAAATGGCTGCCGCAGCCTCCTCGCTCCCTCCCCCTCGTGTTCCTCTCCTCCTCCGCCGGCTCCGTGCTGCAGATGAGCGATGGTCGCCAGAGCCGCTGGTGGGGGAGGGGAAGAAGAATGGACTTGTTCTCGCCTCTTTTTCTGGCATTTGAAGGGTAGTTGTTTGTTGTAATCTAAGTGATGACATGTTTGGAGAGTGTTACCAGGAGGCCACACATGATATCATGTTGCCTCATGTCGTCATGCAGCAACGTTCCACAGTAGTTCTTGCACAACTCTGTGCTGTTTAACAGCAGCTGGGGGGAATCAATCTGGTCAGGAAGCTTTTCCACACATAAGTGAAGTGAAGTGAAGTGAATTACATTTATATAGCGCTTTTTCTCAAGTGACTCAAAGCGCTTTACATTGTGAAACCCAATATCTAAGTTACATTTAAACCAGTGTGGGTGGCACTGGGAGCAGGTGGGTAAAGTGTCTTGCCCAAGGACACAACGGCAGTGACTAGGATGGCGGAAGCGGGGATCGAACCTGCAACCCTCAAGTTGCTGGCACGGCCGCTCTACCAACCGAGCTATACCGTCCCAAAATAAATAAATACTGCAGGGACCATGGACACTTCATTAGGGACCTCTGCACAATAGGAGGCCATCCAGGACAAGAGCTTATCTCAAATGGAACAAGGGACAAAATGTGTTTTGTTTTTTGCATATCTGAATTTTGTCATTTATGCTGGTGCATTATTGACAAAACGTTAAAAAAAAAGCCCAATATTCACTGTTAAAAAATGAAAACATGAATGCAAATATATATGCACCAAACGTCTTATTTAGTTGAATATTGAACATTCCTCAAAGTATTGACAATAACGGAAACTATTTTAACCAAATATAGAAACACATGTGAATTATGCTTTATGCTACGAATATATATATATATTTTTTGAATCATCATAATTTAAATAATGTTTTAATTTGTTAAAAAAAAAAGAAAAAATCTAAATATTGTATTGTTCTTCAATTCTTTTCTAGGGTTAATATTTTTTAAATATTTGTTTTTTTTTCTATTTTTAATTAGTACCCTATTAATTGTATTGTATTTATTATATTAATTAGAATCATAAAATGGCACATTACCTTTTTAATGAAGAAAGTGGAAAAAAGCCCAATATTCACTGTTTAAAAATGGAAACATGAATGCAAATATATATGCAGCAAACTTCTTATTTAGTTGAATATTGAACATTCCTCAATGTATTGACAATAATGGAAACTATTCTAACTGGATATAGAAACAAATGTGAATTATGCAAATATTTATCATTTTTATAAATCATCATAACTTAAATTTTTTTTTTTATTTGTTTAAAAAAATGTAAAAACATAGTATTGTTCTCCAATTCTTTTCCAGGGTTAATATTTTTTCAATATTTATCTTTGTTTTTCCAAATTAATTAGTACCCTATTGTATTGTATTTATTATATTAATTAGAATCCTACAATGGGACATTACCTTTTTAATGAACATGTTTTAATATTTAACATTTTAAAAAATTTCTAGATATCTAAAAATGTGACAATATTATTAACAAAAAGTTAAAAGAAAGAGGAAACAAGCCCAATATTCACTGTTTAAAAAATGAAAAGATGAATGCAAATATATATGCACCAAACTTCTTATTTAGTTGAATATTGAACATTCCTCAAAGTATTGACAATAATGGAAAGTATTCCAACCGGCTATAGAAACAAATGTGAATTATGCTTTATGCTACGAATATTTATCATTTTTATAAATCATCATAACTTAAATATTTTTTTTTATTTGTTTATAAAAATGTAAAAACATAGTATTGTTCTCCAATTCTTTTCCAGGGTTAATATTTTTTCAATATTTATCTTTTTTTTCCCAAATTAATTAGTACCCTATTAATTGTATTGTATTTGTTATTATAATTAGAATCCTAAAATGGGACATTGCCTTTTTAATGAATATGTTTTAATATTTAAAATTTAAAAAAAAAATCTAAATATTTAAAAATGTGACAATATTATTTACAAAAAGTTAAAAGAGAGGAAAAAAGCCCAATATTCACTGTTTAAAAATGAAAACATGAATACAAATATATATGACCAAACGTCTTATTTAGTTGAATATTGAACATTCCTCAAAGTATTGACAATAATGGCCATAGAAACAAATGTGAATTATGCTTTATGCTACGAATATTTATCATTTTTATAAATCATCATAACTTAAATATTTTTTTTATTTGTTTAAAAAATATGTAAAAACATAGTATTGTTCTCCAATTCTTTTCCAGGGTTAATATTTTTCCAATATTTATCTTTGTTTTTCCAAATTAATTAGTACCCTATTAATTGTATTGTATTTGTTATATTAATTAGAATCCTAAAATGGGACATTGCCTTTTTAATGAACATGTTTTAATATTTAAAATTTAAAAAAAAATCTAAATATTTAAAAATGTGACAATATTATTTACAAAAAGTTAAAAGAGAGGAAAAAAGCCCAATATTCACTGTTTAAAAATGAAAACATGAATGCAAATATATATGCACCAAACTTCTTATTTAGTTGAATATTGAACATTCCTTAAAGTATTGACAATAATGGAAACTATTTTAATCGGCTATACTGTAGAAACAAATGTGAATTATGCTTTATGCCATGAATATTTATCATGTTTATAAATCATCATAATTTAAAAACAAATTGTATTTGTTTAAAAAAAAATGTAAAAACAACTCCCAATTCTTTTTCAAGTTAATATTTTAATATTTTTTAAATATTTATCTTTTTTTAAAAATTTAATTAGTACCCTATTACTTTTATTGTATTTATTATATTAATTAGAATCCTAAAAAAATACATACAATTTTTATTGAACATGTTTTAATATTTAAAATAAATGAAAAAATATCTATTTTTATATATTTTACCATACTAACACACTGGAAACATGGCTTTGGGGCGGCTTGGGTTTCACAATGTAGAGCGCTGTGAGTCTCTTAAGAAAAAGCGCTATGTAAATATAATTCACTTCACTCAGTTGGTAATGATAATGAAGCTCACTTCCAATTTATTCATATAATTCAATAATCAGAACAAAAAATTAGACAATATGTTAATTGTTATGTTTGCAGTTCACTGTGGTGTAGTAGAATTCATTTTATTTGGCCCTCGAAAGCCTGGAAATAATATGTATCAATAAAGTACTGTAACTTTTCTTACTAAATGTATTCTTTCTTTGTACTTAGGGAGAAAAATGGGAGAAAAAATATACATGTACTCCATGTAATCTCAAATTATGTTAACTTAAATATTGTCTAACTATGTAAAAACATTTTATCAAACATTCAAACCAAAAAAATAAAAAATTAAAATGTTAAAAATTAAAACATTTTTAAAAATTTAAAAATAATTTAAAAAAATAAATAAATACATTTAAAAACATTTTAAAAAAAAACAAACATATTGTCTAACTATGCAAAAACATTTAATCAAATATTCAAACCATTTTTTTGTATAGAAATAAATACCAATAATGATGATTTCAAAGCAAGTTATCCATCAAATTGTGCAATGTAAAAGTAGCAATAGATTTCATGGTCAAATTGTGAAATTTATTGTTGTTTTTACAACATTTTTTTCTAAATGAAAAAAACTGTCCTTTTTTTTTTTACTGTAATAACTGTGGTGCTGTTTTGGCATTTACAGTAATACACAGAAAAATCTACAGTTCTTGATTCGCGGTATAAAAAAAACAAACTGGCAGCTCAGGTGCCAAAATTTTACTGTAAAATTGCAGTTTTTTTATTTACAGTAAAATAAAACAAATGTAGATTTTTACAGTAAATTCTGGCAACTGACCTGCCTTTTTTTTACCATAAAAACAGCAGTACTGTTTTTCTGTTTACAGTAATACACACTAAATTTTGAGGTGAATTTATTGCAAATTACCGTATTTTTTTTTTACATTTTAGTTTAAAAAAAATCTAATAAAATGCATAAAAAATTGTGTAATAATAGTATTCACTGTTAGAAGCGGCCCTCTGGGGCCAAACATAACTGCGATGTAAACGACTTTGACACCTCTGCTCTACATCATACTGAGAGAAACTAAAAATATGATAAATTATGAATTAAGCACAAACAAATGAAAAGTTTGATAAAAAGTTAGTAGTTGTTTGCGACTGTATAACATGTTGTGTTCTTAGTCCCCACATGCCATACGGTACACACATACGATGGACGCCGAAGAGTGGGACAAGGTACTCATTTAGACGTAGAACGTGTGGCCACTCTCTGCCCTTCCTCGCTCATCGGCGTTTCCATGTCGACCACCGACAGGACCTGATTGGCCAACAAGGGCAGAGAGTTGCTTGTGACACCGAGGCTGTGCTGTGTGTAGCTGTACTCCACTCATAGAGCTTCTGTTCTAGTCTCCCTAAAAGTTTGATGGGGTGTGCATACCTAGGCCACAATGCCTGCTGTGGCGTAGAAAAAGGACTGTGGCAATATTTTGTCGCGTGCGGTGTTGTGTAAGAAGTGCTTCGCCTTTTATGTGTGCAAAAGAAATGGAGCTTATGTTTATTTTCCTCAGGCTGTACTGTCTGTGCCTGTTTGTGTGTAGCCCCACATCATCACATGTGTGGCTTTTACGCCTAATTTAGGGCTACCAAAAAGTCAACAAGAATGTGACGGAGGGGGGGGTTATCTTCAGACGCAGGCTTGGATCTTCCCGGCGAGGCAATAAAGCATAACTGTAGGAGATAAACAGCACTCTGGACCACAGGAAGTGATAACACTCACCACAGGAAGTGATAAACCAGAGGCTGGTTTAGTGTAAATGAAGCGCTCCCTGCTTTTTTTAAAATCTCAAGCGCGATGAGAGGAAGATGGCGGACGCTCAACTATGTGAGCTGTGTTTTGTTAAGCCCCTCCCATCCCCCCCCCTGCCTTATTGTAATTTATTCCAGAGGATTGTTTGTTGTGTAGCACTCGTATAACACGGATTAAAAGCAGCATGACCCAGTTTTTGAGGTGCAGCTCGTGCGAAGACCACCACAATAAAATAGACCATACTTGCCAACCTTGAGACCTCCGAATTCGGGACTTTGGTGTTAGCGGGGGATGTATACTGTAGACCAGGGGTCACCAACCTTTTTGAAAGCAAGAGCTACTTCTTGGGTAGTGATTAATGCGAAGGGCTACCAGTTTGATACACACTTAAATAAATTGCCAGAAATAGCCAATTTGCTCAATTTACTTAAACTCTATGTTATTATTAATAATTAATGATATTTACACTTAATTGAACGGTTTAAAAGAGGAGAAAACACGAAAAAAAATGACAATTAAATTTTGAAACATAGTTTATCTTCAATTTCGACTCTTTAAAATTCAAAATTCAACCAAAAAAAAAGAAGAGAAAAACTAACTAATTCGAATTTTTTTGAAAAAATTAAAAAAATAATTTATGGAACATCATTAGTAATTTTTCCTGATTAAGATTAATTTTAGAATTTTGATGACATGTTTTAAATAGGTTAAAATCCAATCTGCACTTTGTTAGAATATATAACAAATTGGACCAAGCTATATTTCTAACAAAGACAAATCATTATTTCTTCTAGATTTTCCAGAACAAAAATTTTAAAAGAAATTCAAAAGACTTTGAAATAAGATTTAAATTTGATTCTACAGATTTTCTAGATTTGCCAGAATAATTTTTTTGAAATTTAATCATAATAAGTTTGAAGAAATATTTCACAAATATTCTTCGTCGAAAAATGAACAATTATATTAAAATGTATTTATTATAAAAAAATAAAAAATACTTGAACATTAATTTAAATTGTCAGGAAAGAAGAGGAAGGAATATAACAGGTAAAAAGGTATATGTGTTTAAAAATCCTAAAATCATTTTTAAGGTTGTATTTTTTCTCTAAAATTGTCTTTCTGAAAGTTATAAGAAGCAAAGTAAAAAAATTTATGAGTTTATTTAAACAAGTGAAGACCAAGTCTTTAAAATATTTTCTTGGATTTTCTAATTCTATTTGAGTTTTGTCTCTCTTAGAATTAAAAATGTCGGGCAAAGCGAGACCAGCTTGCTAGTAAATAATTACAATTTAAAAAATAGAGGCAGCTCACTGGTAAGTGCTGCTATTTGAGCTATTTTTAGAACAGGCCAGCGGGCTACTCATCTGGTCCTTACGGGCTACCTGGTGCCCGCGGGCACCACGTTGGTGACCCCTGCTGTAGCGTATTGTAGAGTTAGTGCTGCAAGGGGTTCTGGGTATTTGTTCTGTTGTGTTTATGTTGTGTTACGGTGCGGATGTTCTCCCGAAATGTGTTTGTCATTCTTGTTTGGTGTGGGTTCACAGTGTGGCGCATATTTGTAACAGTGTTAAAGTTGTTTATACGGCCACCCTCAGTGTGACCTGTATGGCTGTTGATCAAGTATGCCTTACGATCCCTTATGTGTGTGTAGAAGCCGCATATATCATGTGACTGGGCCGGCACGCTATAGGCAGTGCCTTTAAGGCACGCCTAGGGATGATGTTTGATAAGAAATTATCGAGTTTGAGCCCACTATCGAATCCTCTTATCGAACCGATTCCTTATCGAGTCCAGATAGGTTGTTGTATATGGAAAAAAACACACAATATTTGGTTTAACAAAAGCTCACTTTTATTTTATAAAAATAAATAAATAAATAAATAAATATTGACTGTTACCCCCCTAAAAAAAAATGTTTTTAAATTAATATTGACTGTTGTTACCCAAAGTATATTAGTGGGATTTTTCAGAAAAACAAATATATACAGTAACACAAAAACATAACCACTTTCCACCTTAATATTGAGTTAAATCATACTTGCCAACCTTGAGACCTCCAATATCGGGAGGTGGGGGGTAGGTGGTGGGGGGGGGGCGTGGTTATTTACAGCTAGAATTCACCAACTCGAGTATTTCATATATATTTCATATATATGTATATATATATATATATATATATATATATATATATATATATATATATATATATATATATATATATATATATATATATATATATATATATGAAATACTTGACTTTCAGTGAATTCTAGCTATATATATATATATATATATATATATATATATATATATATATATATATATATATATATATATATATATATATATATATATATATATATATATATATATATATATTTATTTTATTTACATAGAAAACAAAAAAAAATACTTGAATTTCAGTGTACCGGTGGCTATCCATTAGATGGCAGTATTGTCCTGTTTAACTTCTCCGTTCATTGGGCAGGCAAGCTGTTTATATTGTGGGAAAGCGGACGTGAGAACAGGCTGTCCCCACTCAGTCTCAGGTCCGCATTGAGCTGGAGGGGGCGTGGCCTCCAGCTCCGGCTGAATACCGGGAGTTTGTCGGGAGAAAATCTCTGCCGGGAGGTTGTCGGGAGAGGCGCTGAATACCGGGATTCTCCCGCTAAAAACGGGAGGGTTGGCAAGTATGAGTTACATAAACAAGTTAAACAGTTTACTTACTGACTTATCTTTTCCAAGGCTTGTAAGAGCTAACACAACTTGTCTACTTCTCAATCGTCTCAACCCGGAAGTGCCCAAACTAATGACGCGTAGTATTTTCATATCGCCACAAGGTGTCAGTAAGAGTCTACAATCAAATGGGCATAACATTGCAGGTGCCACAGGGCATTTCCTGTACGTGGGAAGGGATTCGTTCCTAGGGATTCGAATAAAGAACCAACTCTTTTTCTTTACTATAGTGGCCTCGATAACGGGAACCGGTTCTCAAAAAGGGATTCGAGTCCATGGAATCGGTTCTTTTCTTATCGAACAACCGGGAGAACTGATTTCGAACATCCTCCCTAGGCACGCCCCCTATATTGTTGTCCGGGTGGAAACCGGAAGACATTCGGGAGAACGGTTGCCCCCGGGAGATTTTCAGGAGGGGGCACTGAAATTCGGGAGTCTCCCGGGAAAATCGGCAGGGTTGGCAAGTATGGTGAGGACCAGGACAATAAAATAGATTGTGTGTTGGCGCAGTGTGAGTACCAGGACAATAAAATAGATTGTGTGTTGGCGCAGTGTGAGTACCAGGACAATAAAATAGATTGTGTGTTCGCGCAGTGTGAGTACCAGGACAATAAAATAGATTGTGTGTTGGCGCAGTGTGAGTACCAGGACAATAAAATAGATTGTGTGTTGGCGCAGTGTGAGTACCAGGACAATAAAATAGATTGTGTGTTCGCGCAGTGTGAGTACCAGGACAATAAAATAGATTGTGTGTTCGCGCGGTGTGAGTACCAGGACAATAAAATAGATTGTGTGTTGGCGCAGTGTGAGTACCAGGACAATAAAATAGATTGTGTGTTGGCGCAGTGTGAGTACCAGGACAATAAAATAGATTGTGTGTTGGCGCAGTGTGAGTACCAGGACAATAAAATAGATTGTGTGTTCGCGCAGTGTGAGTACCAGGACAATAAAATAGATTGTGTGTTCGCGCGGTGTGAGTACCAGGACAATAAAATAGATTGTGTGTTGGCGCAGTGTGAGTACCAGGACAATAAAATAGATTGCCGGTTCTTTCCTTTGGTCAACAAGCCCGTGATGGTGAATTGATGTCATTCTTGTGTAGCCACCCTATGATGCCTTCACCAAAGTGTGTATTTGCCACCAAGGACTAAAGCTACTTGTTATTGCCAGCGGGTCTCACCCTCCTTTCCTCTCTCCCTTCCAACACACGCAGGGCTGCCGGAGGACCCGAGGTTGCCATGGGAACCGGCCCCTGGCCCCAACCCCCAACTGAAGCGGAGCAGCTCCAAGCCCTGATGGCCGCGGCAAACGGTGAGTCCGGACACCTCGCTGTGGTCATGGATAAACACGCACAGTGTTGTGTCACGGGCAGGACAATATATGTTTACATGTTCCTGTTCCTGCACACACACACACACACACACACACACACACACACACACACACACACACACACACACACACACACACACACACACACACACACACACACACACACATGTGACTCATTTCTGGAATGACTTGGAAAAAGAAGAAGAATGCGAAGCACAGGAGTTTCAAATTAAAATACCAAGAAACAGCATTTGCATGTTGGAGACACTCTCCTCCACGTCAGCAGGGAGGAGAGGATGATGGAAAATGAAGCACGTCTCTAAAGGCCAGACACAGGAAGGAGGAGTGATGGTGTGCAAAAGTGTTTTGTTTTTTTTAAACCGTGAAAGCGAGCTCGCTTCTTTGCGTGTTCACACGGAGTGACGTGGAGGAGCTGCTGAGGGGCGGGGTTGGGGGGTTGGGGGGGTGAGGGGGGGTTGTTCTCTGCATTGCAGAGGCTGAGGAAGAATTCTCAGCAAAGCAGCGATGCACACCAAGCAGGAGGACAAGGCAGCACGCATTTGTTTAGATACATAATTAGTAGGGATGTCGATAAATGCTTTAAAATGTAATATCGGAAATGATCGGTATCGGTTTCTAAAAGTAAAATGTATGACGTTTTAAAACGCCGCCGTGTACACGGACGTAGGGAGAAGTGCAAAGCGCCAATAAACCTTAAAGGCATTTCCTCTGCGTGCATGCCCTCCGAGTCTTATAATATCTGCAAGGCATATTTGGTCAACAGCCATACAGGTCACACTGAGGGTTGCCGTATAAATAAGTTTAACACTGTTACAAATATGCGCCACACTGTGAACCCACACCAAACAAGAATGAAAAACACATTTCGGGAGAACATCCGCACTGTAATACAACACAACAAATACCCAGAATCCCTTGCAGTACTAACTCTTCCGGGACGCTACAATATAAGCCCTACCCCCACCCACCCCAACCCCGCCCACCTCAACCTCCTCATAGCCTCTCTCAGAGAGAGCATGTCCCAAATTCCAAGCTGCTGTTTGGATAGATAGATAAATAGTACTTTTTTGATTCCTTCAGGAGAGTTCCCTCAGGGAAATTAAAATTCCAGCAGCAGTGTACAGAATTGAGATCGAATTTAAAAAAATTAAAAAGTAAATAATGGGAGTATAAATGGAAACAGAATCGAAAAATATTACAACAAGAATAAAAATAAAAAGCAATGACAATAAAAATATAACAGTAAATTAAGAATATAACAAGAGAAACTAGGCAGTAGTGAGCATGTTATGAAAAAGTATGGCACTGTTGTTGTTTTGAGGCATGTTCAAAAAAATAATGCACTTTGTGACTTCAATAATAAATATGGCAGTGCCATGTTGGCATTTTTTTCCATAACTTGAGTTGATTTATTTTGGAAAACCTTGTTACGTTGTTTAATGCATCCAGCGGGGCATCACAACAGAATTAGGCATAATAATGTGTTCATTCCACCACTGTATAGATCGGTATAGGTTATCGGAAATTAAGAGTTGGACAATATCGGAATATCGGATATTGGTAAAAAAAAGCCATTATCGGACATCTCTAATAATTAGACATGTGTATCACATGGTTTTAATTGTTTGTGTAAGCCAGGGGTCACCAACCTTTTTGAAACCAAGAGCTACTTTTAGGGTAGTGATTAATGCGAAGGGCTACCAGTTTGATACACACTTAAATAAATTGCCAAAAATAGCCAATTTGCTCAATTTACCTTTAACTCTATGTTATTATTAATAATTAATGATATTTACACTTAATTGAACGGTTTAAAAGAGGAGAAAACACAAAGAAAATGACAATTAAATTTCGAAACATAGTTTATCTTCAATTTCGACTCTCTAAAATTCAAAATTCAACCGAAAAAAAGAAGAGAAAAAGTAGCTTATTTGAATCTTTTAGAAAAAATAAAAAAAATAATTTATGGAACATCATTAGTAATTTTTCCTGATTAAGATTAATTTTAGAATTTTGATGACATGTTTTAAATAGGTTAAAATCCAATCTGCACTTTGTTAGAATATATAACAAATTGGACCAAGCTATATTTCTAACAAAGACAAATCATTATTTCTTCTAGATTTTCCAGAACAAAAATTTTAAAAGAAAATTCAAAAGACTTTGAAATAAGATTTAAATTTGATTCTACAGATTTTCTAGATTTGCCAGAATGATTTTTTTGAATTTAACTCATAATAAGTTTGAAGAAATATTTCACAAATATTCTTCGTCGAAAAAACAGAAGCTAAAATGAAGAATTAAATTAAAATTTATTTATTATTCTTTACAATAAAAACAATAAATGTACTTGAACATTGATTTAAATTGTCAGGAAAGAAGAGGAAGGAAATTAAAAGGTAAATAGATATATATGTGTTTAAAAATCCTAAAATCATTTTTAAGGTTGGATTTTTTCTCTAAAATTGTCTTTCTGAAAGTTATAAGGAGCAAAGTAAAAAAATAATGAATTTATTTAAACAAATAAAGACCAAGTCTTTAAAATATTTTCTTGGATTTTCAAATTCTATTTGAGTTTTGTCTCTCTTAGAATTAAAAATGTCGGGCAAAGCGAGACCAGCTTGCTAGTAAATAAATACAATTTAAAAAATAGAGGCAGCTCACTGGTAAGTGCTGCTATTTGAGCTATTTTTAGAACAGGCCAGCGGGCTACTCATCTGGTCCTTACGGGCTACCTGGTGCCCGCGGGCACCGCGTTGGTGACCCCTGGTGTAAGCTAACGGCTGCACACACACACAAGGGTGACAATTTGTCAAAACATGCACCTCCTGTCTCGCCTGTGCTATCATTTTTCTGACAAATGCTGTTAATAAACCCCCAAAGTTTGGCCTCATAATTGGATTTGAACATTGAAAGTTCTCACACACCTCAGTGCTCTCTGCTGTGACTTTCGGGCAGGGCTCCGTGCGCCAATTCCGGCCCGGGAATGACATCATATTGGCCCCCCCCGAGTTCAGTTCCAAACTCATTGGGGTGTCAAACTCATTTTAGCTCAGGGGCCGCGTGGAGGAAAATATGTGCACCAAATCATGGCTTTAAAACTAAAAAAAATAAAGACAACTTCAGATTGTTTTCTTAGTCTTACTTTGGCCAAAAATAGAACAAACACATTCTCAAAATATTACACTAAAAATATAGGAAAAAATACCGTCAGCGGTAAAGTTTAGATCCATGAAGGAAAGAAGAAAGTGAATGAATGTTTATAACTGAATAGTTTAGTTTAGTCTTTATTTGAAGAGACATGAAGCTCAAAGACAGATATGTTCTGTACCAGGTTAGAGCTAAATAGCTCATTTCCATCTGCAGTCTCTGGCTACCTAAATGAAAGGGATACAAAAATCATGCAATAAAATTATGACAATAAAAACATACACAAGTATTAAGAAAAAAGTCATAAAATGCCCTTTCATGGACACATACTTAATATACAATACAAGCACACCTCATTTACATCATCACACACAGACAATACATGCTCTTGTTCACATCTGGCATCATTTGTAAAAACAACCATGATTTTAACACACACACCTCACAATTTACAACAAAAATGCTCTCATGGATAAATATAATACACATTAAGTTGACATGTCAAACATAGTGGCCACCTTATTGACCGTGTGAGCAGCTTTGATTGCTCCAAAGTTACGTTTTAACTTCAATTGTGAATGAAGAGTAATCTGTTAGACTTTTCAAGTTTGTTGTGAGGTCCTTCCATTCCTTTATGGCTTTATATAAAAAAGGCTGATTGTGCAAAAGATGTTTTACATCTGGGTACGCTGCGCTGCCCCCTGGTGGAGGCTCCTGTGTTTCTAGTTGTCACAGCAGATGTCAACTGGACAAAGTGCTTAAGTGGCGCTGGTGCAGTGTTATTTAGGGTTCGATGGGCCATTCGTATTGATGCTAATCTTTGAATGTTAGCTAAATTTAACAATCTATAGTTTTGGAGAACTAAACAGTGGAGTGTTTTAAGTCTCGTCTTAAGACCCACTTTTATTCTTTGGCTTTTAACACTACGTGAGTTGTGTGGTCTTCTGTCCTCTGTTGTCCTGTGTGGTTAGGGTTAGGGTTATACATTTTGATGTCTATTTTACGGTTTTAATTGGTTTTACCCTTTAAAATCGTTTTTAATCATATTTATTTTTTATATTGTCTCTGTATTGGTTTTCTATTCATTTATTCTTTGTTTTTATTCAGTCATTGGTGTAGCATAATATTGTTTTTAATATTGTTTTTAACATGGCTGTGCAGCACTTTGGAAACATTCTTGTTGTGTAAATGTGCTATATAAATAAAGTGGATTGGATTGGATTGGATAAACAGTGATGGTGGTGTTGTGGTTTTCGGTCAAGGATTTTGAGCGATTGTTTGTGCAAAGTTTCCAATGGCCTCCGTGTCATTTTGCTTGCCTGCGACCAACATGTCATGCAATAATAAAAATGAGACATAATTGCTTTAAAATAATAATAATAATACATTTACATATGCATAAAAATGTGTTTTCTTGATTATTATTTTTTTAATGAATAAAGTAACGTTTATGACAACCTTTTTCCAAAACACAATATAGAATGTGAGCTACCCATACCATACCGTACCAACTTTATTTATAAAGCCCTTTAAAAACAACCACAGTTGAAGAACAAAGGGCTGTACACCACAAAGAAATACATAAATACAACACCATAATTTATCATTTGGTTTCAAAACGCTTACAAAAAAGTGGGACCCCAAAAATTGACTTATGACTTGATTGGGTCCCTGGGACCCCATTTTGAAAATTCCTAGCGCCAACACTGATGGGGTATTGGTGCGTGCAAAACAGCAGCAGGCGGCTGTGGCCTGCTTGCCGGTTGTAATACTAATCAAATATCATCCCGGGGGCCGTAGATCATTCATTGGCGTGCCGGATCTGGCCCGCAGGCCTTGACTTTGACACATAGGTGAGAGACAAACATTTTTGAAACAAGTTCCTAAAAACACAAGAGTGCACCTGTTGTGTAGAGGAACTTGGACCAGTGTAACCACATTAGCAGAGCCTTGCATTGACATTTGAACATTTCTGGCTAACACTTGGGATTTACTTAACCGAGGTGTTCCTCAAGGCACCCCTTTAAGTCCTCTCCTTTTTAGCACCTACACATTTTATTGATAATGTCATTTATATAACTAAGGTGTTGCTGTAGCTTGCTTACCTCAACTTCTTTAGTTACTCGTGGTGTTCCTCAAGGCTCAATTGTAGGTCCTCTTCTTTTCATTATTTGGGCTATTCAGTTGGTGATGGCCCACAGGTTCAGTTGAAATAAACTTGAGGGACTCACATTTGTGCCGAATGTCCTTAAAAACAAGAGAGCGCTCCTCTGATAAACTTGACCAAAACTGACGGTGGTTCCCCGGAATATACAAAATAAGACTAATAGTAAAGAGAAATGTCTGACACCCACCTTTCTGGAGATCAGGGGCCGTATTTATCAAGCTTCTTAGAATTACTCCTAAGAAGTCTGCTAAGAGTTGACTTAAGAGTAAATAAATTCTTCGCTGAAAGCTGCACTTAAAAGTTAGTTATCAAGCGTCTTACTCACACTTTCAGCGAAGTGTAGGACTGAATCTTAAGTGTCACACTCAGAGCTGAATTACGACATTACTATGTGCCGTAAACGCAATTTTAGGTGACGTCATTTCTGTGTCCATAGAAATGACCAATCACGGAATGGAATCCCTTGTCTAAGAATAAAGAAATATCTTAGAAATATTTAAGTGGACAATGGGAGTGTATATTTTGACAATAAACTACAAAATAATACAAAACAAACAAACGTGGCAATGAATCAAAAATAAATGTTTCCTTTTTCTTGCTTCTTTCCTGATTCCTGCTCCCAGACCGTAGTCGAAGAGCGCAGGGGAGACACTTCTCCAGGGCCGATGTATGCTCGGGGCAACACCCTTCACTTTACCCGGCAGTGGGTCTCCACAGCGGACGACTTTAGAGTGAATGATGAGTCTGGCGATTAGTTGCAAATCTTGCTTTATTGATTGCTTGCACACAGCCAATCCAATCCAACACAAACTAGTCCCCGCCGGCACTCACGCTACCGCTCCCTCTCTTCTCTCGCCCACACACTCACTGACGTCACTCACCTCTCATGCTGTCACCTATTAAACACATACGCTACTCTCATAACATTTTCTTTCCAATTAATTAATTAGGCAACTAATTTGAAAGTGGTGTGGATGGCTCTATATATACTAGCCCACTGCAGACACATGCAGAAATCAACAAGGAATCGAAAATGATTAAATCTGTGACAAAAATAATACCCGCTCTGTCTAAACGATACCGTTTGATCAGCTGCTCGTCATCAAACAAAGCCAGGACATCCTTTTGCTCCCTGAACGTTCGCGCACGTCTCTCTCGCCTCAGTGCCATCCCCCGCTGGCAACTCCTAACCACTTAAGACACCTCTGAAGGTCTCTTAAATATCGTGGAGAGTAGGAGTGATTCTTAGACTTAAGAAAGTTGATAAATAGCTTTTATTCTTAAGTTTGAGAGTAGGACTAAATTTCGCAAATTCTCAGGACTTAAGTGTAAAATGGCACTTAAGACGCTTGATAAATACGGCCCCTAATACGCCCACTAATAGTACACGCTGTTTTATGGATTGCACACACTGTTCACGTGTGGTATTTGGATCTTAGGAAATGTACCGTAAGATTTTTTGCTAAAATAAAGCCAATTTTGCCATTTTTTTGTAGTCCCTTTTATTTAGAAAAGTATCAGAATACATGTTGGTACCGGTACAAGCCTACTCTCCACCGTCCGCCCAGGAATGGGGCCATAGGAACCCCTTCCCTGACCGCACTCTGCTGGCACCACAAACTCCTACTTTGGCTGCCTTTTTTAACCCTTGTGTGGTGTTTGGGTCTGTGGGACCCGTTTTCATTTTATTTGAAAAGAAAAATGATACCATTAATTAATTTTTCAAACTGAGACTCACTGACTTTG
Source organism: Entelurus aequoreus (assembly GCF_033978785.1). Lineage (NCBI taxonomy): Eukaryota > Metazoa > Chordata > Actinopteri > Syngnathiformes > Syngnathidae > Entelurus > Entelurus aequoreus. The sequence continues at coordinate 4,357,035 of NC_084734.1, forward strand.
GCTCATTTTCTGTGAAGAACATATATCAGAATTAGGGATGTTCGATAATGGCTTTTTGCCGATATTCCGATATTGTCCAACTCTTTAATTACCGATACCGATATCAACCGATACCGATATATACACTCGTGGAATTAACACATTATTATGCCTAATTTGGACAACCAGGTATGGTGAAGATAAGGTCCTTTTTTTTTTTTAAATAATAAAATAAAATAAGACAAATAAATTAAAAACATTTTCTTGAATAAAAAAGAAAGTAAAACAATATAAAAACAGTTACATAGAAACTAGTAATTAATGAAAATGAGTCAAATTAACTGTTAAAGGTTAGTACTATTAGTGGAGCAGCAGCACGCACAATCATGTGTGCTTACGGACTGTATCCCTTGCAGACTGTATTGATATATATTGATATATAATGTAGGAAGCAGAATATTAATAACAGAAAGAAACAACCCTGGGGGAGGGAGGTTTTTTGGGTTGGTGCACTAGTTGTAAGTGTATCTGGTGTTTTTTATGTTGGTTTAATAAACAAATTAAAAAAAACAAAAAACGATACCGATAATAAAAAAAATGATACCGATATAGGGAATAAGCGGTAGAAAATGGATGGATGGATGGATGGATACCGATATTTTCCGATATTACATTTTAAAGCATTTATCGTCCGATAGTATCGGTTCTAATCAGAATACATATTTAATGACCACACACCATACACCCCCCCCCTAAACATTTCTATTACATATAAGATGTCCGGGTCCACTGGACCCGGGACTAATAGAAGTGTGGAAATTGATGTTCTGTGTACCGCACGCACCCACCCACACATACACACACACAGCAGGCCTAGACAGGAGGAGGACAGAGTGTAGGTACACAGAACATCAGAGGGTCAAATGTGCGAGAAAATGAGAGCAGACAGTGTTGACAAACAATGTTGCAACCTCGTGTGGGAAGCGCAGGTGCAGAAACACAAAAGAAGAATCCCTGTGGGATGCAGAAACTGCCAGAGAAACTTTCCGTGCAACGTTCATATTGTTGTTACTCAGCCAGCGTTTGTGGGTCTGATGGACCCGTTGCATTTTGTGGCTTTTAATGCCTCACCATCAAACACTTTTATCTTAAAATACGGATGTTTATTGGGATAAGGTAAACATCTGTTCAGTATTTTAACATAAAAGTGTTTGATGGTGAGGCATTAGAAGCCACAAAATGCAAGGGGTCCATCAGACCCACAAACGCTAACAACAATATGAACATTAGTAACACAAGGGTTAAGACTAATGCATACAGAAAAAATGTGCTGTGGTTTTTTTCCTAATAAGATTTCTCCTTCTCATCCAAAAGTGGGCGAGGCGACCGGCACCCTGGGACCGGGCACCATGGGCCTGACCACCCGCTACAGCCCCCAGTTCACCCTGCAGCACGTGCCCGACTACCGGCAGAACGTGTACATCCCGGGCAGCACGGCCACCCTCACCTCCAACCCCCAGCAGCAGCAGCAGCAGCAGCAGCAGCAACAGCAGCAGCAGCAGCAGGCCATGGCCCAGCAGGCCGGCCAGCAGGCGCTGCCCCCGCCCCAGCCCGAGCCCCCCAAGGCCGCCCAGACCCCGGCTTCCAAGAAGAAGTCCACCAAGAAGGAGAAGAAGTAGGCGGAGGAATGCTTAAGGCAACCCCCCACACCCCGCCATGAAGTATCTTATCTCGCTGAGGTCCAGGTGGACCACATGGACGGTTCTGAGGGTTCTTTGGAAGTGTCTGGAGGGTCTTTGAGGAGTGGCAACACACTTGTAGTCAATAGATGTAGTTTGGCTGGGTATGGGGGGTTATTGTGATTATTTGTTGCTTTGGCTCGGACAAGAAACCTTGCAAGTGATGTATCCTGAGAAGTGTTAGTCTGATTTATTGTGCTCTGGGAAGTTGTAAGTACGCTTGGTCGCCATCTTATTTCCATGTAGGCTCCGCCCGAGCAGGACCTCCCACTCCGTGGTGATACGTTTGTTTTTACCGCTCTTACAAACTCGTCTGCATGCTCTTTAAAAGGTTCAAACATACTAGTTTAGAGTTGAACTATGCATTGCAAAAGAGGAGGACGTCCCCCCCCACCCCCCCAAACCTGCCCCCGGGCGCCCCTTCGACACCCCCCTGCCAAATCAACAGAATGCACATGTAGCATTTACCCCCAAAAAACGAAATTTGTAACCATGGTTTTGAGCAGGGCTGCAACAACTAATCGATTAAAATCGATTATAAAAATAGTTGGCGATTAATTTTGTCATCGATTCGTTGGATCTATGCTATGCGCATGCGCAGAGGCTACTTTTTTATTTTTTTTTATAAACCTTTATTTATAAACTGCAACATTTACAAACTACGGAGCCCATAAAGAGACATGGGGGAAAACATATTTTTCTAATTTTTTTTTTTAATTTAATTTTTTTTTAGACATGTATCTTTGCGCATGAGAAACTTTTTATGAAATTATAAAAAAATTATAATTTAAATTTTTTGTAATTTTTTTTTAGACATGTATCTTGTGCGCACGAGGTAGTTTCTCGTGCGCACGAGATACTTGTCTAAAAAAAATTTTAAAACATTTTAATTTACTTTTAAAAAAAAAAAAATTATAATTATATCAAAAGAAACTATCTCGTGCACACGAGAAAGTTTCTCGTGCGCACGAGATACAAGTCTAAAAAAAATTAAAATTACATTTTTTTTTACATTTTTTTTATAATTATATCAAAAGAAACTATCTAGTGCGCACGAGAAACTATCTCGTGCGCCAGGAAACTATCTCGAGAAACTCTGTCTAAAAAAATAAAATAATTTTTTTATTTTTTTTTAAATAATTTTATAAAAAGTTTCTCGTGCGCACGAGAAACTTTCTCGTGCGCACGAGATACATGTCTAAAAAAATTAAAATTACATTTTTTTTTACATTTTTTTATAATTATATCAAAAGAAACTATCTAGTGCGCACGAGAAACTATCTCGTGCGCCAGGAAACTATCTCGAGAAACTGTCTAAAAAAAATAAAATAATTTTTTTTTTTTTTTTAAATAATTTTATAAAAAGTTTCTCGTGTGCACGAGAAACTTTCTCGTGCACACGAGATAGTTTCTTTTGTGCACAAGATACATGTCTAAATTTTTTTTTTTTTAAATTAAAATTACATTTTTTTTTAAATTTTTTTATAATTATATCAAAAGAAACTATCTCGTGCACACGAGAAAGTTTCTCGTGTGCACAAGATAGTTTCTCGTGCGCACGAGAGTTTCTTTTGTGCACGAGATAAAAAAATTTTTTAAAAATTAAAATTAAATTTTTTTTTACATTTTTTTATAATTATATCAAAAGAAACTATCTCGTGCACACGAGAAACTCTGTCTAAAAAAATAAAAAATTTTTTTTTTTTTTTTTAATAATTATATAAAAAGTTTCTCGTGTGCACGAGAAAGTTTCTCGTGCGCACTAGATAGTTTCTTTTGTGCACGAGATACATGTCCCAAAAAAATAAAAAGGGGCTCCGTAACAGCTGAGAAACAATAATCAAAATAAGTATGGTGCCAGTATGCTGTTTTTTTCCAATAAAATACTGGAAAGGATAGAAATGTAGTCTGTCTCTTTTATCCGATTATTAATCGATTAATCGAAGTAAGAATCGACAGATTAATCGATGAGTTGTTAGTTGCAGCCCTAAACCCCCAGTCCAGCTGCCCCCTGAACCCGAGCCCCCGCATTGAGAGCCAGACCTGAAGAAACGCACTGATGTCGGGGTGGAAGTATTCACCATGGTTATTTTTTCTAGCGGGGAGCGGACGGGTGGGGTGGCGCCTGGCAAGGGGGTGGGGACCCAACCCTGGCTCCACCCACTGAATGTACAGAGCGACCACCACTCGTTTTAAACCCGCACTGACCCAGGTCGGGGGGGTCACCCCACCTCCCCCTCGCCCCCGCGTGTAAATAAACCCAAGTCCCGTCGACGGTATGAGCCAGGGGTTTTTGTGTCGTGGGGACCGCCGTCCAGCCCTTTCAAAATAAAAGTCCCTCTCCACAAAGCGTGGCTCACTACTGGAATGTGTTGCATTTTTTGTTTTACAAGAAAATGAAGGAATAAAAAAAAAAACATTAAAAAGAAGAAAAAAAAACAACAGTTATGACTAAAAACCGTGTTTGTGTTGCAATGTAGTAACTAAGCACCATGAAGCCAACTAACTCGTCAAGGTGTAAATAAAAAAAAGATAACTTTAGATAAGGTGACACATGTAGACTAGTTAACTCGTGGGTTGTGTTGCGCATATTTTTGTGTTCATTTTCTCTCTCTCTTTTATCACCCTCTGAAGAAACAAAGAAAAGAAAAGATTTCTATCCTTCTGTAACCTCTTAATGTTCTTTTTGCGGTGGTTTGATCTCGTGCATTTGTGAACGAATGCCTTTCATTCTCTCTCTGTCCATATGAACAAATGACTATAAATATTATATATGTGTGTCCGTCCGCTGCTCGATTAATATTCTATCCTGCTGTATTATCTTTCTTATCAAATGCTTAACCCCCCCACGCTTTATCCCTGTCTTACTATTATTTTCATGCTAATATTTATATTGCTGTTTTATTTTCTCTTGAACACTGACATTTCAAATAAAAAGATTCTGAATTTAATCCTCTTTCTGTATATTTTTTTTCCCCTCCCTGTAACAAAAAGAATGTCAACTTTTGAGTTTGTTCATGTTTTTCCTGCAGCTAATAAAGGCATTAATTATTAATAACAGCCTTGAGCATCCCAAGAAGACTCGCTGACACATTTGCTCTAACTGCTTCTTTAAAATAAAGGGAAAATATAAAAGGCTACTAAATTGGACTAAAAACTAATAAACTAAATGAGGTCCATCCCACAGACAAAAAGAAATGTATAATAAATATTCAAAAACAATTACAGTACTATTAAAGGCCTACTGAAATGACATTTTTTTATTTAAACGGGGATAGCAGATCCATTTTATGTGTCATACTTGATCATTTCGCGATATTGCCATATTTTTGCTGAAAGGATTTAGTATAGAACAACGACGATAAAGTTCGCAACTTTTGGTCGCTGATAAAAAGAAGCCTTGCCTGTACCGGAAGTAGCGTGACATTGTCAGTTGTTCACTTCCTCATATTGTTTTCAACGCAGCTAGAGCGATTCGGACCGAGAAAGCGACGATTACCCCATTAATTTGAGCGAGGATGAAAGATTCGTGGATGAGGAACGTGAGAGTGACGGACTAGAGTGCAGTGCAAGACATATCTTTTTTCGCTCTGACCGTAACTTAGGTACAAGCTGGCTCATTGGATTCCACACTCTCTCCTTTTTCTATTGTGGATCACGGATTTGTATTTTAAACCACCTGGGATACTATATCCTCTTGAAAATGAGAGTCGAGAACGCGAAATGGACATTCACAGTGACTTTTATCTCCACGACAATACATCGACGAAGCTCTTTAGCTACTGAGCTAGCGTGCTAGCATCTGGCTCAAATGCAGATATAAACAAAATAAATAAATCCCTGACTGGAAGGATAGACAGAAGATCAACAATACTATTAAACCATGGACATGTAACTACACGGTTAAAAATTCTCAGCCTGGCAAAGCTTAACAATGCTGTTGCTAACGACGCTAAGGCTAACTTAGCAACCGGACCTCACAGAGCTATGATAAAAACATTAGCGCTCCACCTACGCCAGCCAGCCCTCATCTGCTCATCAACACCCGTGCTCACCTGCGTTCCAGCGATCAACGGAGCGACGAAGGACTTCACCCCAACACAGATGCGGTTGGCGGCTAGCATCGGCTGGCGCGTCTGCTATCCAAGTAAGTCCTTCTTACATCGATCCCACCTACAGCTTTCTTCTTTGCCGTCTCCATTGTTCATTAAACAAATTGTAACAGATTCACCAACACAGATGTCCAGAATACTGTGGAATTATGAAATGAAAACAGAGCAGTTAGTATTGGCTTCAATGGGGTACCGATACTTCTGTTTCACTGGCTACGTCACGCGCATACGTCATCATATATAGACGTTTTTAACCGGAAGTTTAGCGGGAAATGTAAAATGTCACTTTATAAGTTAACCCGGCCGTATTGGCATGTGTTGCAATGTTAAGATGTCATCATTGATATATAAACTATCAGACTGCGTGGTTGGTAGTAGTGGCTTTCAGTAGGCATTTAATACTCACAGTATAGCTCGGTTGGTAGAGCGGCCGTGCCAACAACTTGAGGGTTGCAGGTTCGATCCCCGCTTCCGCCATCCTAGTCACTGCCGTTGTGTCCTTGGGCAAGACACTTTACCCACCTGCTCCCAGTGCCACCCACACTGGTTTGAATGTAACTTAGATATTGGGTTTCACTATGTAAAGCGCTTTGAGTCACTTGAGAAAAAGCGCTATATAAATGTAATTCACTTCACTTCACTTCACAATAGTAACTAAAAAATGTTTAATTGGGCCTTTGGCAACATCGGAGTGTCTCTTGTCTCACTAGACAGTCGCTAAAGTGATAAATGTGATTTATTTTTTTGCTTTAATAGATAGTGCTCAAGTGATAAACTTGTTTTGCTTTTAAAACAGACAGTTGTTAAGTGCTAAATGTGGAATTTATTTTGCTATAATAGATAGTGCTAATGCAGGGGTCACCAACGCGGTGCCCGCGGGCACCAGGTAGCCCGTAAGGACCAGATGAGTAGCCCGCTGGCCTGTTCTAAAAATAGCTCAAATAGCAGCACTTACCAGTGAGCTGCCTCTATTTTTTAAATTGTATTTATTTACTAGCAAGCTGGTCTCGCTTTGCTCGACATTTTTAATTCTAAGAGAGACAAAACTCAAATAGAATTTGAAAATCCAAGAAAATATTTTAAAGACTTGGTCTTCACTTGTTTAAATAAATTCATTAATTGTTTTACTTTGCTTCTTATAACTTTCAGAAAGACAATTTTAGAGGAAAAAATACAACCTTAAAAATGATTTTTGGATTTTTAAACACATTTACCTTTTTACCTTTTAAATTCCTTCCTCTTCTTTCCTGACAATTTAAATCAATGTTCGAGTAAATTTTTTTTTTTTTATTGTAAAGAATAATAAATACATTTTAATTTAATTTTTCATTTTAGCTTCTGTTTTTTCGATGAAGAATATTTGTGAAATATTTCTTCAAACTTATTATGATTAAAATTCAAAAAAAATATTTTGGCGAATCTAGAAAATCTGTAGAATGAAATTTAAATCTTATTTCAAAGTCTTTTGAATTTCTTTTAAAATTTTTGTACTTTTTCTTATGCCTTCTGATCTCTCTCTCTCTCTCTCTATGTCCACTACTTGCTGTCCATATCCTACCCCCCCCCCCCCCGCCCCCCTCCACACCCCTGATTGTAAATAATGTAAATAATTCAATGTGATTATCTTGTGTGATGACTGTATTATGATGATAGTATATATGATAGTATATATCTGTATCATGAATCAATTTAAGTGGACCCCGACTTAAACAAGTTGAAAAACTTATTCGGGTGTTACCATTTAGTGGTCAATTGTACAGAATATGTACTTCACTGTGCAACCTACTAATAAATGTCTCAATCAATCAATCAAAAGGTTCCATTCTAGAGGCTAATCTTTCCTGTGATAAAATGGCAACCAAGGTAATCAGAAAGGTCAACCAACGAACGATATTTCTCTACAGAATCTCCTCTCTGGTCAACAAAAGCACCATGAGGATTCTCGCGGGAACTCTCATTCAACCCTTTTTCGATTACGCATGCACCTCCTGGTACCCTAGCACCTCCAAAACCCTCAAATCTAAACTCCAAACATCTCAGAACAAGCTAGTCAGGTTACTTCTAGACCTCCACCCCAGATCCCACCTCACTCCTACCCACTTCTCCAAAGTGGGCTGGCTCAAGGTGGAGGACAGAGTTAAACAACTTGCACTGAGCCTGGTCTATAAAATCCACTACACCTCCCTGATACCGAAGTACATGTCAAACTACTTCCTTAACGTAAATGACCGCCATAACCACAACACCAGGGGGAGCTAAACAAACCACGTCAAACCCAGATAAATGGTAAATGGGTTATACTTGTACAGCGCTTTTCTACCTTCAAGGTACCGTATTTTCCGCACTATAAGGCGCACCGGAGTATAAGGCGCACCTTCAATAAATGGCCTATTTTAAAACTTTGTTCATATATAAGGCGCACCGCATTATAAGGCGCATAGAATAGACGCTACAGTAGAGGCTGGGGTTACGTTATGCATCCATTAGATGGAGCTGCGCTAAAGGGAATGTCAACAAAACAAATAGTGATCGTACTGACACTTCTACTTGCTGCTCTCTGCTCAACTACCCACTGTTCCACTTTGTCCTCCAACTGTAGCCATCTGGCTTTGTTCCCTCGGAAACTCTGTTTAATCTTCTTTACTTGGCGCAGGTCATCATGTTGCCTCCTCCACTTCCGCACCATTCATTCCTTAATGTTCAATTCTCTCGCTGCTGCTCTATTCCCGCGTTCTACTTTGTGACTGATCGCCCTGAGTTTAAACTCTGCGTCGTAAGCGTGTCTCTTAATAGGAGACATTTTGTGGTCTTTACATAAAGTTTAGGTCTCGCAACTACGGGACTTCATTTTCCCCCGTAGAAGAAGAAGTTGTTCTTCTACGGTAAGTAGCCGTAGAAGGGGGGAAATGAAGTCGGCGTGGTTACCGTAGTTGCGAGACCTGTGGTGGGTCAATATTGGTCCATATATAAGGCGCACCGGATTATAAGACGCACTGTCAGCTTTTGAGGAAATTGGAGGTTTTTAGGTGCACTTTATAGTGCGGAAAATACGGTACTCAAAGCGCTTTGCCACTATTTCCACATTCACCCATTCACACACACATTCACACACTGATGGCGGGAGCTGCCATGCAAGGCCCTAACCACGACCTATCAGGAGCAAGGGTGAAGTCAAATCAAATCAAATCAACTTTATTTATAAAGTTAAAAATTTACCACAGGGGTAGCCAAAGTGCTGTACAATGGGCAGGTTAAAAGATAATACCAGAACCGAGCAAACACAACACAACACAAACAGAACACGATAAAAAATAAATAAATAAAATATAAAAACATAAAAACAGGTTGATAGCAGGTGTATTATGGGATGCCATTGCAGGATGGGTATCACTCAGTGTTAAAAGCCATGGAATAAAAGTATGTTTTTAAGAGAGATTTAAAAACAGGAAGAGAGGAGGCTTGTCTAACACTAAGAGGTAGGTCGTTCCAGAGCTTGGGAGCAGCAGCGGCGAAAGCTCTGTCACCTCTACGCTTCAGCCTTGTGTCCGGGACCGTCAGTAGCAGCTGATCGGCTGATCTTAGGGATCGGGTGGGGCAGTAAGGCTGAAGGAGGTCGGAGAGATATGTTGGCGCGAGGTTGTTTAGACATTTAAAAACAAATACAAGGAGTTTAAAATGGATTCTGTAACGCACAGGGAGCCAGTGAAGGGACGCTAATATAGGGGTGATGTGCTCACGTCTGCGGGTCTGTGTCTTGCTCAAAGACACAACGGACGTGACGAGGTTGGTAGAAGGTGGGGATTGAAGCAGGAACCCTCAGGTTGCTGGCACGGCCACTCTCCCAACTTCGCCACGCCGTCCCCTGTGATGGTATGGGGGTGTATTAGTACCCAAGACATGGGTAACTTACACATCTGTGAAGGCACCATTAATGCTGACAGGTACATACAGCTTTTGGAACAACATATGCTGCCATCTTTTTCATGGACGCCCCTGCTTATTTTAGCAAGACAATGCCAAGCCACGTGTTACAACAGCGTGGCTTCATAGTAAAAGAGTGCAGGTACTTTCCTGGCCTGCCTGCAGTCCAGACCTGTCTCCCATGGAAAATGTGTGGCGCATTATGAAGCCTAAAATAGCACAAGGGAGACCCCCGGACTATTGAACGACTGAAGCTCTACATAAAACAAGAATGGGAAAGAATTCCACTTCAAAAATGTGTCTCCTCAGTTCCCAATCGTTTACTGAGTGTTGTTAAAAGGAAAGGCCATGTAACACAGTGGTGAACATGCCCTTTCCCAACTACTTTGGCACGTGTTGCAGCCATGAAATTCTAAGTTAATGATTATTTGCCAAAAATAAAATAAAGTTTATGAGTTTGAACATGAAATATGTTGTCTTTGTAGTGCATTCAACTGAATATGGCTTGAAAAGGATTTGCAAATCATTGTATTCTGTTTATATTTACATCTAACACATCCCAACTCATATGGAAACGGGGTTGGTCATTTGCATAACCAAAATGGCTGAATCCACCCCGCCTCCCCGCCTCGCTGTCATTGTACTACGTGGTTACCATGACAACTGTCAACCCCAGCGGGCTTGCACAAATCTCTGAGGCGGCCCCGGTGGCACGGTCCTGGCTCCCGACCGAGCTGCAGGAAGACAAACACACTGAACCATCAGTCAGGATGGCAGGAAACATGCCAGTTTGCACACACACACACACACACACACACACACACACACACACACACACACACACACACACACACACACACACACACACACACACACACACACACACACACACACACACACACACACACACACACACTTACGCACGAGTCAAACGTAGTGAAACACTCTGGCCCAGTTTGGTTGACTTGGGCTGGACAGTGGAAGCTCTGAGATAAAATACAATCCATTCTGGAATGCGTCAGAGTCTTTCCCACAGAGAGACTATAATGGACTCGGGAATAATCTGTTCCAGGGTCCAACTGTCACCACCGTAGAACATCTATTACATTTAAAGCCACATTTCAGCAGGCTAACTTGTTACTGGGAGGCAAAGACAATCGAGCACTAATGAATCTCCACTTCAAGTCGATTGTGTACCACATGGACCGTGAATCCAAGCCCAACAAGAAAATATGGAGAAAATCCAACGACCTGAATGAATGAGAACATCCATACACCCGGAGAAAATCCATTCGTGGGAAAGGGTGAAACATTACAGACTGGCAAGATAAGGCTGGTCATTGAAACTAGTCAGCAGAATCATAACCCAATCATAACTGTCACATGACCAGGAGACAGAGGGACGCTTCAAGCTGACCACTCAAAAAAAGAAACATACTTGAAAATGTCGGAGGAATTCTCTCCTGCAGATTACAAAACCCCAGAACCAGTGAAGTTGTCACGTTGTGTAAATGCTAAATAAAATCAGAATACAATGATTTGCAAATCATGTTCAACTTATATTCACTTGAATACGCTGCAAAGACAAGATACTTCATGTTCACACTCGAAAACTGTTATTTTTTGCAAATATTAGCTCATTTGGAATTTGATGCCTGCAACATGTTTCAAAAAAGCTGGCACAAGTGGCAACCAAGACTGATAAAGTTGAGGAATGCTCATCAAACACTTATTTGGAACATCCCACAGGTGTGCAGGCTAATTGGGAACAGGTGGGTGCCATGATTGGGTATAAAAGCATATTCCATGACATGCTCAGTCATTCACAAACAAGGACAGGGCGAGGGTCACCACTTTGTCAACAAATGCCTGAGCAAATTGTTGAACAGTTTAAGAACAACATTTCTCAAGCAGCTATTGCAAGGAATTTAGGGATTTCACCATCTACGCTCTGTGATATCATCAAAAGGTTCAGAAAATCTGGAGAAATCACTGCACGTAAGCCATGATTTTACGGACCTTCCATCCCTCAGGCTGTACTGCATCAAAAAGCGACATCGGTGTGTAAAGGATATCACCACATCGGCTCAGGAACACTTCAAAAAACCACTGTCAGTAACTACAGTCGGTCACTACATAAGTGCAAGTTAAAACGCTACTATGCAAAGAGAAAGCCATTTATCAACAACACCCAGAAACGCCGCCAGCCTCGCTGGGCCCGAGCTCATCTGAGATGGACTGATACAAAGTGGAAAAGTATTCTGATGGTCTGACGAGTCCACATTTCAAATTGTTTTTGGAAACTGTGGACGTCGTGTCCTCCGGACCAAAGAGGAAATAGAACCATCCGGATTGTTCTGGGCGCAAAGTTCAAAAGCTGGCATGTGTGATGGTATGGGGGTGTATTAGTGCCCAAGACATGGGTAACTCACACATCTGTGAAGGCACCATTATTTCTGAAAAGTACATACAGCTTTTGGAGCAACATATGTTGCCATGGACGCCCCTGCTTATTTCAGCAAGACAATGCCAAGCCACGTGTTACATCCAACACAACCCATAGATAGAAATCTCCTTTTAAATGTAGCTTTGGTGAAGCCCCTCACTGATCACATGACCACTGCAGGGTGTGGGGGAGTTAAGGGGGGAAAATAGTCTCTTTGTTGCGGCACATCTAATGTACAGCTTTTAAGTTGGAGTCACTTCATCAGCTGAGGGACCGCCTGTGTCCTCCCCCGTCTATGAATGTGTCCTCCCAGTAAGAATAGGAGGCTTGTTCCCTTGTGCCTCCCCTCGGAGCCCCCGCTCTATCTCCCCTAATTAGACACATTCCCGCTCATTAGACACACTCGGACAATACTGGCACACATCTTCAGTCACACGTTGGGGAATAAACTTGTGATGTACGTTAGACATCATCCATGTCTCTGCGGGAGGAGTGTATGAAGAACTAGCATGTTGTTGTTGTTGTTGTTGTTGTTGTTGTTGTTGTTGTTGTTGTCGGCAACCCAAAATGTTGAAAGAGCCATATTGGACCAAAACTACACAACTAAAAATCTGTCTGGAGCCGCAAAAATGTAAAACCTTATATAAGTGTTATAATGAAGGCAACACATGATGTAAGTGTCTATATTAGCTATATTAGCCTACTATCAAAATGACTTTAAAAGTCTTATATAAGTGTTATAATGAGGGCAACACATGATGTAAGTGTCTATATTAGCCTACTATCAAAATGACTTTAAAAGTCTTATATAAGTGTTATAATGAAGACAACACATGATGTAAGTGTCTATATTAGCTATATTAGCCTACTATCAAAATGACTTTAAAAGTCTTATATAAGTGTTATAATGAGGGCAACACATGATGTAAGTGTCTATATTAGCTACATTAGCCTACTATCAAAATGACTTTAAAAGTCTTATATAAGTGTTATAATGAAGGCAACACATGATGTAAGTGTCTATATTAGCTATATTAGCCTACTATCAAAATGACTTTAAAAGTCTTATATAAGTGTTATAATGAAGACAACACATGATGTAAGTGTCTATATTAGCTATATTAGCCTACTATCAAAATGACTTAAAAGTCTGCATTCGACCCATCCCCTTGATCACCTCCCTGGGAGGTGAATGGAGCAGTGAGCAGCAGCGGTGGCCGCGCCCGGGAATCATTTTTGGTGATTTAACCCCCAATTCCAAGCCTTGATGCTGAGTGCCAAGCAGGGAGGTAATGGCTCCCATTTTTATAGCCTTTGGTATGACTCGGCCGGCGTTTGAACTCGCAACCTACCCATCTCAGGGCGGACACTCTAACCACTAAGCCACTGGTAACTTCACCTTTATCGTTAGTTTTTAAGCCAAAATGCGTCCGTTCTCCCTTTTCTGTCTACACCCTGTGTCTGCTTGTAGGTACTCTGTGTGTGTGCACTGCCGAACATGCTCCCCTGCTCGTAAAACCCAGCAATGTCACGACGTGACTTCATGCCCGGCAACCGGTACTTTTCAAACAGGGTATAGTAGCGTTTTTCATTCATTAGTACCGCGATACTATACCAGTACCCGTATACCGTACTACCCGAGATAGGAGCGCCGGGTTTTATTTCATGATGTGTAGCGAAGCCTGCTGTTTGTACCAAACAGGGCCATGGAGGATTGGTTTCTTCTTTCACGATGTCATGAAACATGTCAAAAGTGACCGTTTGAGTGTCTCTTGTCTTTACAGGGGAACAAAACAGGGAGGAAAATGCAGAAAAGGGGCATTTAAAAAAAAATAAAAAATTTTGTTTGTTTCTTCTGCATGCAGAATGTGAGTAATAAAAGTAGTGAGCTAACAATGAGGTCTAAAAAAAAAACGGCGCTCACTTCCCGCCACTGAAGGTCACATCTGATCCTTATTAGGACAGCAGGATGTGATGTCATGGCTGCTTGTGGCGGGACAGGAAGTGACTCTGCGCGCCTCTTTTACTCGCCCTCGCTCCCTCACACCCCCCCCCCCCCCATGTCCAGTGAAAAGGAAGAGCAGACAAACTTCCTGTGGTCCCCCCCCCCCCCCCCCGCTGCAGCTGTGTCAGCATGGCAGCTGCTGTGTGCTGCACAATGTGCTGGTTTCACCGACGCCACACCACACTTCTGGATTTTATCATGTGTGTGATGGTGTGTTTGTGATTGATGGGCCACACCACCGTGGCCTGAAGCTGACACGTTGTGAGGAGAAGGCGGGTGGAGCCCTCAAAGTGACTCAGTATAATTATTCTCCTGCGTCCCACAGAAAGAAGGAAAAGTGCCACTTCTTTTTTAAATGTATTTTATTTTTAGTATGAATGTGCTCTATAAAAAATGAATAAAGCAAAGATGCAATTTTTTTTCATGACTCACTCTGCAGAAATAAACCATGTCGACCCCGCATGACCTCATTTTTAAGGTTTATGGACTGATACAATATTAGCTAGGCCGATAATTACTGATATTGTGCGGGAGTCCTTATATTTATTTGAGTGAATACACTAAAATGTTTTTTTTTAGCAGCCATGACATTAGGTACACCCACAACAAGGTCCCTGTAACCACTAACATTATTGTTATTAAATAAAGAAATCAATAATCCATTCATTCATCCACCTGAGATGGGTAGGTTGCGAGTTCAAACCCCCGGCCGAGTCGTACCAAAGACTATAAAAATGGGAGCCATTACCTCCCTGCTTGGCACTCAGCATCAAGGCTTGGAATTGGGGGTTAAATCACCAAAAAATGATTCCCGGGCGTGGCCACTGTTGCTGCTTACTGCTCCCCTCACCTCCCAGGGGTGACCAAGGGTGATGGGTCAAATGCAGGGAATAATTCCGCCACACGTAGTGTGTGTGACAATCAATTAGTACTTTAACTTTAACACATTCAATAATAATAATAATAATAATAATTAATTCAATAATAAATAATAATAATAATACAATTTAAATTTATATTTTAATTTTCCTGAGGTAACTCTCCTGAAGGAATCAATAAAGTATTATCTATCTATCTATCTATCTATCTATCTATCTATCTATCTATCTATCTATCTAATCATCCATCCATTCACAATCATCATAATAATAACAATAATAATTTAAAAAAAATAAAAAATAATAATTTGTAATGAATATAAGTAAGGTAAATATTATATATATATATATAATATATTTAAAATATATTATGTAATGATAATATTGATCATGCCTAACAAAGATAAGTGAGGCAAATATTGATATTGCTTTATCTTGATCAATATTTTTTATGTAAACATATGTTATGTTTATATAATAACAATAATAATCATGAAAATTATAATGATAATAATTGATTACATTTTTTAAATCAAGCTATCATAATTACCTTTATTGTGAATCCACATAAAGCCTAATAATGTAACGAGAATATTGTCAAGATATGACGGTTTAACCGATGATTATTATTAAAATTGTATTTTAATTATAGAGTCAATTATTTATACAACCTATGTTATAATATATTGTATGTGTGTTAAGTATAATAAACACAATCCTGTTTTTAAATATTATATAATAACACCTAACACTGGGTAGACCTACTTAATATACTGCTTACCAAGTATGTTATTATTATTATTGTCTTTTTATATACTTGTAGTTATTATTATTATTGTTATTATTATCATGAGTAGTAGTAGTAGTAAATGGGTTATACTTGTACACAGTAACGTGATTTAAAGACACAGTAACGTGATTTAAAGACACTAACGTGAATTAGAGACACAGTAACGTGATTTAAAGACACTAACGTGAATTAGAGACACAGTAACGTGATTTAAAGACACAGTAACGTGATTTAAAGACACAGTAACGTGATTTAAAGACACTAACGTGAATTAGAGACACAGTAACGTGATTTAAAGACACTAACGTGAATTAGAGACACAGTAACGTGATTTAAAGACACAGTAACGTGATTTAAAGACACTAACGTGAATTAGAGACACAGTAACGTGATTTAAAGACACAGTAACGTGATTTAAAGACACTAACGTGAATTAGAGACACAGTAACGTGATTTAAAGACACAGTAACGTGATTTAGAGACACAGTAACGTGATTTAAAGACACAGTAACGTGATTTAAAGACACAGTAACGTGATTTAAAGACACAGTAACGTGATTTAGAGACACAGCAATGTGATTTAAAGACACAGTAACGTGATTTAAAGACACAGTAACGTGATTTAGAGACACAGTAACGTGATTTAAAGACACAGTAACGTGATTTAGAGACACAGCAACGTGATTTAAAGACACAGTAACGTGATTTAAAGACACAGTAACGTGATTTAAAGACACGGTAACGTGATTTAAAGACACGGTAACGTGATTTAAAGACACGGTAACGTGATTTAAAGACACGGTAACGTGATTTAAAGACACGGTAACGTGATTTAAAGACACGGTAACGTGATTTAAAGACACGGTAACGTGATTTAAAGACACAGTAACGTGAATTAGAGACACAGTAACGTGATTTAAAGACACAGTAACGTGATTTAGAGACACAGTAACGTGATTTAAAGACACAGTAACGTGATTTAAAGACACAGTAACGTGATTTAGAGACACAGCAACGTGATTTAAAGACACAGTAACGTGATTTAAAGACACAGTAACGTGATTTAGAGACACAGTAACGTGATTTAGAGACACAGTAACGTGATTTAAAGACACAGTAACGTGATTTAAAGACACAGTAACGTGATTTAGAGACACAGTAACGTGATTTAAAGACACAGTAACGTGATTTAAAGACACAGTAACGTGATTTAGAGACACAGCAACGTGATTTAAAGACACAGTAACGTGATTTAGAGACACAGCAACGTGATTTAAAGACACAGTAACGTGATTTAAAGACACGGTAACGTGATTTAAAGACACAGTAACGTGATTTAAAGACACAGTAACGTGATTTAAAGACACAGTAACGTGATTTAAAGACACAGTAACGTGATTTAAAGACACAGTAACGTGATTTAAAGACACAGTAACGTGATTTAAAGACACAGTAACGTGATTTAAAGACACAGTAACGTGATTTAAAGACACGGTAACGTGATTTAAAGACACAGTAACGTGATTTAAAGACACGGTAACGTGATTTAAAGACACAGTAACGTGAATTAGAGACACAGTAACGTGATTTAAAGACACAGTAACGTGATTTAGAGACACAGTAACGTGATTTAAAGACACAGTAACGTGATTTAAAGACACAGTAACGTGATTTAGAGACACAGCAACGTGATTTAAAGACAGTAGCGTGATTTAAAGACACAGTAACGTGATTTAGAGACACAGTAACGTGATTTAAAGACACAGTAACGTGATTTAGAGACACAGCAACGTGATTTAAAGACACAGTAACATGATTTAAAGACACAGTAACGTGATTTAAAGACACAGTAACGTGATTTAAAGACACAGTAACGTGATTTAAAGACACGGTAACGTGATTTAAAGACACAGTAACGTGATTTAAAGACACGGTAACGTGATTTAAAGACACTAAAGACACAGTAACGTGATTTAAAGACACAGTAACGTGATTTAAAGACACAGTAACGTGATTTAAAGACACAGTATCGTGATTTAAAGACACAGTATCGTGATTTAAAGACACAGTAACGTGATTTAAAGACACAGTAACGTGATTTAAAGACACAGTAACGTGATTTAAAGACACAGTAACGTGATTTAAAGACACAGTAACGTGATTTAAAGACACAGTAACGTGATTTAAAGACACAGTAACGTGATTTAAAGACACAGTATCGTGATTTAAAGACACAGTATCGTGATTTAAAGACACAGTAATGTGTGGCTGCAGACTGAATCATGGAGCTGAGGAACACAAAGCCGCCTTTCAAAGCTCCCTTTTTTTGTCTCTCCCTGTGAAAGGAATCCTCTCTAGTCTGATACTTCTTATACTGCAGTCGTCTTCTGGCCGCTGCCAACAACTAGTCTGCTCCTTCTTATACTGCAGTCGTCTTCTGGCCGCTGCCAACAACTAGTCTGCTCCTTCTTATACTGCAGTCGTCTACTCGACACACACATCTATACCTTTAACTTGGACACACACACATCTATACCTTTAACTTGGACACACACGTCTATACCTTTAACTTGGACACACACATCTATACCTTTAACTTGGACACACACATCTATACCTTTAACTTGGACACACACACATCTATACCTTTAACTTGGACACACACATCTATACCTTTAACTTGGACACACACATCTATACCTTCAACTTGGACACACACAACTATACCTTTAACTTGGACACACACATCTATACCTTTAACTTGGACACACACATCTATACCTTTAACTTGGACACACACATCTATACCTTTAACTTGGACACACACATCTATACCTTTAACTTGGACACACACATCTATACCTTTAACTTGGACACACACATCTACACCTTTAACTTGCACACACACATCTATACCTTTAACTTGCACACACACATCTATACCTTTAACTTGGACACACACATCTATACCTTTAACTTGGACACACACATCTATACCTTTAACTTGGACACACACATCTATACCTTCAACTTGGACACACACATCTATACCTTTAACTTGGACACACACATCTATACCTTTAACTTGGACACACACATCTATACCTTTAACTTGGACACACACATCTATACCTTCAACTTGGACACACACAACTATACCTTTAACTTGGACACACACATCTATACCTTTAACTTGGACACACACATCTATACCTTCAA
Source organism: Entelurus aequoreus (assembly GCF_033978785.1). Taxonomy (NCBI): domain Eukaryota; kingdom Metazoa; phylum Chordata; class Actinopteri; order Syngnathiformes; family Syngnathidae; genus Entelurus; species Entelurus aequoreus. The sequence goes on from NC_084734.1 coordinate 4,376,124, forward strand.
CTTGGACACACACATCTATACCTTCAACTTGGACACACACATCTATACCTTTAACTTGGACACACACATCTATACCTTTAACTTGGACACACACATCTATACCTTTAACTTGGACACACACATCTATACCTTCAACTTGGACACACACAACTATACCTTTAACTTGGACACACACATCTATACCTTTAACTTGGACACACACATCTATACCTTTAACTTGGACACACACACATCTATACTTTAACTTGGACACACACGTCTATACCTTTAACTTGGACACACACATCTATACCTTTAACTTGGACACACACATCTATACCTTTAACTTGGACACACACACATCTATACCTTTAACTTGGACACACACGTCTATACCTTTAACTTGGACACACACATGTATACCTTTAACTTGGACACACACATCTATACCTTTAACTTGGACACACACACATCTATACCTTTAACTTGGACACACACATCTATACCTTTAACTTGGACACACACATCTATAC